>NW_027490407.1:0-358914 GCF_050948175.1 Xylocopa sonorina | reverse complement strand
AATATTCATTGTGGAGTGTTATGTATACCTCGTATTCACCTCAAAAGAATGTAAGTGGGACACTTCCTTGCTATGAAATATCGTTTGCAGATGTCTATGTACCGTAGCAATAGAGTCCTAATGCTTCTTATATAGCGATATCGCATTTCATTTCTATGTTTCGTGATAAGATATAATATTCATTGCGAAGTGTCATGTATACCTCGTATTCACAACAAAAGAATGTAAACGCGACACTTCCATGCTAGGGAATAGCGTTTACAGATTTCTACGTATCGTGGCAACAAGGTTCTAATGCTTCTTAAAACGCGATATCGCATCTCACTACTATGTTTCGTGATAAGCTATAATAATCATTGCGAAGTGTCATGTACACCTCGTATTCACTTCTAAAGAATGTAAATGCGACTATTCCTTGCTAGGACATAGCGTTAGCAAATGCCTGCGCATCGTAGCGATAGAGTTCTAATGCTACTTAAATCGCTATATCGCTTCTCATTTCTATGTTTCATGATAAGGTATAATATTCATTGCGAAGTGTCTTGTATACCTCGTATTCACTTCAAAAGAATGTAAATGCGACGTTTCCATCCTAGGAAATAGCGTTCGCAGATGTCTACGTATCGTAGCAATAGAGTATTAATGCTTCTTGAAACGAGATGTCGCATTTCATCTCTATGATTCGTGATAAGATATAAAATGAATTGCGAAGTGTCATGTATACCTTCTACTCACTCCAAGCGAATGTAAATGCAACACTTCCTTGCTAGGAAATAGCGTCTGCAGATGTCTACGCATCGAGGCAAAAGATTTCTATTACTTCTTAAAACGGGATATCGCATCTCATTTCTGTTTCATGGCAGAATATAATATTCATTGCGAAGTGTCATGTATACCTCGATTTCACATCACAAGAATGTAATTGCGACACTGCCTTGCTAGGAAATATTGTTTGCAGATGTCTACGTATATTAGCAATAGAGTTCTAATGCTTCTCAAAACGCGATATAGCACCTCATTCTTATGTTTCATGATAAGATATAATATTCATTGCGAAGTGTCACGTATACCTCGTATTCATATCAAGAGAATGTAAATGCGACACTTCCTTGCTAGGAAATGGCGTTTGCAGATGTCTACGTATCGAGGCAGTAGTGCTCTAACGCTTCTTAGAACGCGATATCGCATCTCATTTCTTTGTTTCATGATAAGATCTACTATTCATTGCGAAGTGTCACTTATACCTCGTATTCACTACAAATGAATGTAAATGCGACACTTCCTTGCTAGGAAATGGCGTTTGCAGATGACTTCGTATCGTAGAAATAGAGTTCTGAATCTTCTTAAAACGCGATATCGCATCTCATTCCTAAGTTTCATGATAAGATATAATATTCATTGCGAAGTGTCATGTATGCCTCCTATTCACTTCAAAAGAATGTAAATGCGACACTTCCTTGCTAGGAAATAGCGTTTGCAGATGTGTCCGTACCGAAGCAATAATGTTCTCTTACTTCTTAAAACGGGATATCGCATCTCATTTCTATGTTTCATGACAAGATATAATATTCATTGCCAAGTGTCATGTATTCCTCGTATTCACATCTAAAGAATGTAACTGCGACACTTCGTTGCTAGGTAATAGCGTTTGCAAATGTCTACGTATCGAAGCAATAGTATTCTAAAGCTTCTTAAAACACGATATCGCATCTTATTTCTATGTTTCATGATATGATCTATTATTCATTGCGAAGTGTCACTTATACCTCGTATTCACTACAAATGAATGTAAATGCGACACTTCCTTGCTAGGAAATAGCGTTTGCAGATGTCTACGTACCGAAGCAATAGAGTACTATTACTTCTTAAAACGGGATATCGCATCTCATATCTATGTTCATGATAAGATATAATATTCATTGGAAGTGTCATGTATACCTCGCGTACACATCAAAAGAATGTAAATTGCACACTTCCATCCTAGGAATGCGTTTCCCGTTGTCCGCGTATCGAAGCAATGGAGGAATACTTCCAGCAAGGAAGTGTGGCATTTACTTTCAGTCGGAGTATACATAATACTTCGCAATGAATATTATATCTTATCATGAAACATCGAAGTAAGGTGCGATGTTGCGTTTTAAGAAGCATTGGAACTCTATTGCTTCGATACGTAGACATCAGAAAAAGCTATTTCCATGAAGGAAGTGTCGCACTTACATTCATTTGAAGTGTAGACGAGGTAGACATAACACTTCGCAATGAATATTATATCTTATCGTGAAACATACAAATGAAGTGCGATATCGCGTTTTGAGAAGCATTACAGCACTTTTTAGTTTCGATATGTAGACATCTGCAAACGCTATTTCCTAGCAAGGAAGTGTGGCATTTACATTCTTTTGAGGTGTAGACGAGGTATACATAATAGTGCGCAATGAATATGATATCTTATCATGAAACATAGGAAGGAGATGCGATATCGCGTTCTAAAAAGCGTTACAACTCTATTGCTTCGATACGTAGACATATGGAAACGCTATTTCCTAGCAAGGATGTGTGACATTAACATTCTATTGAAGTGTAGACGAGGTATGCATACCACTTCGCAATGGATATTATATCATGTCATGAAACATGGAATGAGATGCGATAGCGCTTTTTAAGATGCATTAGAATTCTTTTGCTTCGATACGTAGACATCTGGAAACGCTATTTCCTAGCGAGGATGTGTGTCATTTACATTCTTCTGAAGTGTAGACGAGGTATACATAACACTTCCCAATGAATATTATATCATATCATGACACGTAGAAATGAGTTGCAATATCACGTTTTAGGAAGCATTAGAACTCTACGGCAACGGTCCGTAGATATCGGGAAACGCTAATTCCTAGGAAGGCAGTGTGGCATTTATATTCTTTTGAAGTGTAGACCAGGTATACGTAGCCCTTCGCATTGAATATTATGTCTTATCGTGCAACATGGAACTGAGGTGCGATATCGCGCTTTAAGAAGCATTAAAACGATATTGCTTCTATACGTAGATATCTGGAAACGCTATTCCCTAGCAAGGAAGTGTGGCATTTACATTCCGTTGAAGTGTATACGAGGTATACATAACACTTCACAATGAATTTTCTACCATATCATGAAACATAGAAATGAGACGCGATATCGCGTTTTAAGAAGCATTAGAACCCTATTGCTACCATACGTAGATATCTGGAAGCGCTATTTCCTAGGAAGGAAGTGTCGTATTTACATTCTTTTGCAGTGAATGCGAGGTATACATGGCACTTCGCAATGAATATAATATCTCATCAGCAAACATAGAAATGTGTTGCGAAATCTTGTTTTAAAAAGCATTAGAACTCTATTGCATCGGTACGTAGACATCCGCAAACGCTATAACCTAGCAAAGAAGTGTCGCTTTTACATTCATTTGAAGTGTATGCGAGCTATACATGACTCTTCGCAATGAGTATTATATCTTATCATGAAGCATGGAAATGAGATGCGATATCTCCTTTTAAGAAGCATTTGAACTCTATAGCTACGATACGTAGAAATCTGCAAACGCTATTTCCTAGCAAGGAAGTGGCGCATTTACATTCTTTTGAAGTGAATACGAGGTATACATAACACTCCACCATGAATATTATATTTTATCACGAAACATAGAAATGAAATGCGACATCTCGTTTTAAGAAGCATTAGAACCCTCTTGCTGCGATACGTAGACATCTGCAAACGCTATTTCCTAGCATGGTAGTGTCGCATTTTCATTCCATTGATGTGAATACGAGGTATGCATGACACTTCGCAATGGATATTATATCTTATCATGAAACATAGAAATGTGATGCGACATCTCGGTTTAAGAAGTATTAGAACTCTATTCCTACGATGCGTGGTCATCTGGAAACGCTATTTCCTAGCAAGGAAGTGTCGCATTTACATTATTTTGAAGTGAATACGAGGTATACATGACACTTCGCAATGAATATTATATCTTATCAATGAAACATAGAAGTGAGATGCGATATCGGGTTCTAAGAAGCATAAGAACTCTATTACTACGGTTCGTAGACATCTGCAAACGCTATTTCCTAGCAAGGAAGTGTCGCATTTACATTCTTCTGAAGTGAATACGAGGTATACATGACACTTCGCAATGAAAATTATATCTTATCATGAAACATAGGAATGAGGTGCTATATCGCGTTTTGAGAAGCATTAGTACTCTATTGCTAATATAGGTAGACATCTGCAAACTCCATTTCATAGGAAGGATATGTCGCATTTACATTCCATTGAAGTGAACGCGAGTTATACATGACACTTCACAATGAATATTATATCTTATCATGAAACATAGGTATGAGGTGCTATATCGCGTTTTGAGAAGCATTAGCACTCTATTGCTAATATACGTAGACATCTGCAAACTCTATTTCCTAGGAAGGAAATGTCGCATTTACATTCCATTGAAGTGAACGCGAGGTATACATGACACTTCACAATGAATATTATATCTTATCATGAAACATAGAAATGAGATGGGATATCACGATTTAAGAAGCATTAGAACTCTATTGCTTCGATACGTAAACATATGGAAACGCTATTTCCTAGCAAGGACGTGTGACATTTACATTATATTGAAGTGCTGACGAGGTATACATAGCACTTCAGGATGAATATTATATCTTATCATGGGACATAGAAATGAGATGCGGAATCCCGTTTTAAGAAGCATTAGCACTATACTATTTCGATAGGTAGACAGCTGGAAACGCATTTCCTAGAACGGAAGTGTGGCATTTACATTCTTTTGAAGTGTAGGCGAGGTACACATAACACTTCGCAATGCATATTATATCTTATCATGAAATACAGAAGTGAGATGCGATAGCGCGTTTTAAGAACCATTAGAACTCCATTGCTTCGATACGTAGACATCTGGAAACGCTATTTCCTAGAAAGGACATGTGACATTTACATTCTATTGAGTGTATGCGAGGTATTCATATCAGTTTGCGATGAATATTATGTTTTATCGTGAAACATAGAAATGAGATACATTATCGCGATTTAAGAAGCATTAGAACTCCATTGCTTCGATACGTGGACAACGAGAAACGCATTTCCTAGGAGGGAAGTGTGTAATTTGCATTCTTTTGTAGTGAATACGAGGTATACATGACATTTCGCAATGAATATTATATCTTATCATGAAACATAGAAATGAGATGCGATATCTAGTTTTAGGAAGCATTAGACCTCTATTGCCATGATACGTAGACATCTGCAAACGCTATTTCCTAGCATGGAAGTGTCGGATTTACATTCTTTTGAAGTGAATACAAGATATACATGACACTTCGCAAAGAATATTATATCTTTTCATGAAACATGGGAATGAGGTGCTATATCGCGTTTTGAGAAGCATTAGAACTCTATTGCTACGATACGTAGACATCTGCAGACGCTATTTCCTAGCACGGAAGTGTCGCATTTACATTCTTTTGAAGTGAATACGAGGTATACATAACACTCTACGATGAATATTATATCTTATCACGAAACATAGAAATGAGATGCGACATCTCGTTTTAAGAAGTATTAGAACTCTATTCTTTCGATACGTGGTCATCTGGAAACGCTATTTCCTAGCAAGGAAGTGTCGCATTTACATTCTTTTGAAGTGAATACGAGGTATACATGACACTTCGCAATGAAAATTATATCTTATCACGAAACATAGAAATGAAATGCGACATCCCGTTTTAGAAGCATTAGTACTCTATTGCTGTGGTACGTAGACATCTGCAAACAATATTTCCTAGCATGTCAGTGTCGCATTTACATTCTTTTGAAGTGAATACGACTTACACATGACACTTCGCAATGAATATTATATCTTATCATGAAACATAGAAGTGAGATGCGATATCGGGTTCTAAGAAGCACTAGATCTCTATTGCTACGATACGTAGACATCTGCAAACGCTATTTCCTAGCATGGAAGTGCCGCATTTACATTCATTTGAAGTGAACACGAGGTATACATGACACTTCGCATTGAATATTATATCTTATCATGAAACATAGGAGTGAGATGCGATATCGCGTTTTAGGAAGCATTAGAACTCTATTGCTACGATACGTAGACATCTGCAAACGCTATTTCCTAGCATGGAAGTGTCGCATTTACATTCACTTGAAGTGAATACGAGGTATATATGACACTTCGCAATGAATATTATATCTTATCACGAAACATAGAAATGAAATGCGACATCTCGTTTTAAGAAGCACTAGAACTCTATTCTTACGATACGTGGTCATCTGGAAACGCTATTTCCTAGCATGGAAGTGTCGCATTTACATTCATTTGATGTGAATACGAGGTATACGTGACACTTCGCAATAAATATTATATTTTATCATGAAACATAGAAGTGAGAAGCGATATCGCGTTCGAAGCAGCATTAGAACTCTATTGCTACGATACGTAGACATCTGCAAACTCTATTTCCTAGCATGGAAGTGTCGCATTTACATTCTTTCGAAGTGAATACGAGATATAAATGACACTTCGCAATGAGTGTTATATCTTATCATGAAACATAGGAATGAGTTGCGATATCGCGTTTTGAGAAGCATTAGAACTCTATTGCTAATATACGTAGACATCTGCAAACTCTATTTCCTAGCAAGAAAATGTCGCACTTACATTCCATTGAAGTGAATACGAGGTATACATAACATTACACAATGAATACTATATCTTATTACGAAACATAGAAATGAAATGCGACATCTCGTTTTAAGAAGCATTAGAACTCTATTGCTACGATACGTAGACATCTGCAAACGCTATTTCCTAGCATGGAAGTTTCGCATTTACATTCTTTTGAAATGAATACGAGATATACATGACACATGGGAATGAATATCATATCTTATCATGAAACATATGAATTAGTAGCAATATCGCGTTTTGACAAGCATTAGAACACTATTGCTTCGATACGTAGACATCTGCAAGCGCTACTTCCTAGCAAGGAAGTTTCGCATTTACATTCATTTGAAGTGAATACGAGATATCCATGACACATCGGAATGAATATTATATCTTATCATGAAACATAGGAATGAGTTGCGATATCGCCTTTTGAGAAGCATTAGAACTCTATTGCTACGATACGTAGACATCTGCAAACGCTATTTCCTAGCATGGAAGTGTCGCACTTACATTCTTTTGAAGTGAATACGAGGTGTACATGACACTTCGCAATGAATATTATATCTTATCATGAAACATAGGAATGAGGTGCTATATCGCGTTTTGAGATGCATTAGAACTCTATTGCTAATATACGTAGACATCTGCAAACTCTATTTCCTAGCAAGGAAATGTCGCACTTACATTCCATTGAAGTGAATACGAGGTATACATAACATTGCACAATGAATACTATATCTTATTACGAAACATAGAAATGAAATGCGACATCTCGTTTTAAGAAGCATTAGAACACTATTACTACGATACGTAGACATCTACAAACGCTATTTCCTAGCATGGAAGTGTCGCATTTACATACCTTTGAAGTGAATACGAGGTATACATGACACTTCGCAATGAATATTATATCTTATCATGAAACATAGAAGTGAGAAGCGATATCGCGTTTTTGGAAGTATTAGAACTCTAATGCTACGATACGTAGACATCTGCGAATGCTATTTCCTAGCAGGGAAATGTCGCACATACATTCCATTGAAGCGAATACTACGTATGCATGACATTACACAATGAAAATTATATCTTATTACGAAACATAGAAATGAAATACGACATCTCGTTTTAAAAAGCATTAGTACTCTATTGCTGTGATACGTAGACATCTGCAAACAATATTTCCTAGCAAGGAAGTGTCGCATTTACATTCTTTTGAAGTGAATACGAGATATACATGTCTCTTCGCAAAGAATATTATATCTTATCATGAATCATAGGAATGAGTTGCGATATCGCTAATTAGGATGCATTAGAACTCTATTGCTTCGATACGCAGACATCTGGAATCGCTATTTCCTAGAAAGGAAGTGGCCCATTTACATTTATTTGAAGTGTAGACGAGGAATACATAACACTTCGCAATGAATATTATATCTTATCATGAAACATAGAAATGGGATGCGATATCACGTTTTAAGAAGCAATAGATCTCTACTGCTTCGACACATAGACATCTGGAAAAGTAATTTACTAGGAAGGAAGTGTCGATTTACATCCATTTGAAGTATAGACAAGGTATACATTACGCATCACAATGAATATTGTGGCTTGTCATGAAACATAGAAATGATGTGCGACATCGCGTTTTAAGAAGCATGAGAATTCTATTGCTTCGATACGTAGACATCTGCAAACGCTATTTCCGAGCATGGAAGTGTCGCATTTACATTCATTTGAAGTGAATACGAGGTATATATGACACTTCGCAATGAATATTATATCTTATCACGAAACATAGAAATGAAATGCGACATCTCGTTTTAAGAAGCATTAGAACTCTATTGCTACGATACGTATACATCTGCAAACGCTATTTCCTAGCATGGAAGTGTCGCATTTTCATTCCATTGAAGTGAGTACGAGGTATGCATGACACTTCGCAATGGATATTATATCTTATCATGAAACATAGAAATGAGATGCGACATCTCGGTTTAAGAAGTATTAGAACTCTATTCCTACGATGCGTGGTCATCTGGAAACGCTATTTCCTAGCAAGGAAGTGTCGCATTTACAATCTTTTGAAGTGAATACGAGGTATACATGACACTTCGCAATGAATATTATATCTTATCATGAAACATAGAAGTGAGATGCGATATCGGGTTCTAAGAAGCATTAGAACTCTATTGCTACGATACGTAGACATCTGCAAACGCTATTTCCTAGCATGGAAGTGCCGCATTTACATTCATTTGAAGTGAACACGAGGTGTACATGACACTTCGCATTGAATATTATATCTTATCACGAAACATAGAAGTGAGATGCGACATCTCGTTTTAAGAAGTATTAGAACTCTATTCCTACGATGCGTGGTCATCTGGAAACGCTATTTCCTAGCAAGGAAGTGTCGCATTTACATTCTTTTGAAGTGAATACGAGGTATACATGACACTTCGCATTGAATATTATATCTTATCATGAAACATAGAAGTGAGATGCGATATCGCGTTTTAGGAAGCATTAGAACTCTATTGCTACGATACGTAGACATCTGCAAACGCTATTTCCTAGCATGGAAGTGTCGCATTTACATCCATTTGAAGTGAATGCGAGGTATACATGACACTTCGCAATGGATATTATATCTTATCACGAAACATAGAAATTAGATGCGACATCTCGGTTTAAGAAGCATTAGAACTCTATTGATACGATGCGTGGTCATCTGGAAACGCTACTTCCTAGCAAGGAGGTGTCGCATTTACATTCTTTTGAAGTGAATACGAGGTATACATGACACTTCGCAATGAATATTTTATCTTATCATGAAACATAGAAGTGAGATGCGATATCGGGTTCTAAGAAGCATTAGAACTCTATTGCTACGATACGTAGACATCTGCAAACGCTATTTCCTAGCATGGAAGTGTCGCATTTACATCCATTTGAAGTGAATGCGAGGTATACATGACACTTCGCAATGGATATTATATCTTATCATGAAACATAGAAATTAGATGCGACATCTCGGTTTAAGAAGTATTAGAACTCTATTGATACGATGCGTGGTCATCTGGAAACGCTACTTCCTAGCAAGGAGGTGTCGCATTTACATTCTTTTGAAGTGAATACGAGGTATACATGACACTTCGCAATGAATATTTTATCTTATCATGAAACGTAGAAACGAGATGTGATATCGCGTTTTAAGAATCATTAGATCTCTATTGTTTCGACACATAGTCATCTGGAAACGCTATTTCCTTGCAAGGAAGTGTCGCACTTACATCCTTTTGAAGTGAATACGAGGTATACATGACACTTCACAATGAATATTATATCTTATCTCGAAACATAGAAGTGAGATGCGATATCGCGATATAAGAAGCACTGGACCTCTATTGCTACGATGCGTAGGCATCTGCAAATGTTATTTCCTAGCAAGGAAGAGTCGTATTTACATTCTTTTGAAGTGAATACGAGATATACATGACGCTTCGCAAAGAATATTATAGCTTATCATGAAACATAGGAATGAGGTGCGATATCGCGTTTTAGGAAGCAATAGAACTCTATTGCTACGATACGTAGACATCTGCAAACGCTATTTCCTAGCAAGGAAGTGTAGCAATTATATTCTTTTGAAGTGAATACGAGGTATACATGACACTTCGCAATGAGTATTATATCTTATAATGAAACATAGGAATGGGATGCGATATCGCGTTTTGAGAAGCATTAGAAATCTATTGCTAATATACGTAGACATCTGCAAACGCTGTTTCCTGCCATGGAAATGCCGCATTTACATTCTTTTGAAGTTAATACGAGGTACACATGACACTTCGCAATGAATATTATATCTTATCTCGAAACATAGAAGTGAGATGCGATATCGGGTTTTAAGAATCTCTAGAACTCTATCGCTACGATACGTAGACATCTGGAAACGCTATTTCCTAGCATGGAAGTTTCGCATTTACATTCTCTTGAAGTGAATACGTGGAATAAGTGACACTTCGCGATGGATATTATATCTTATCATGATACATAGAAATGAGATGCGATATCGCGTTTTAAGAAGCATTAGAACTCTATTGTTTCCATACGTAGATATCTGGGAACGTAATTTCCTAGAATGGAACCTCCTCATACCCCCCAGCATCAACCCCTGGACGCATGCAACCAGCCAAACTCGCCTGCAGAACCAGCAACTGGAAGTGTTCGCGCGCGCATACCTGCACGCGCTCACTCACACCGAGTTCCGCTGCCTCACTCGCACCGCCGACTATACCTCTCTCGCTCGTACCGGGCACCAGTGTATCACTCGCACCACCGAGTATGCCTGTCTCGCCCGCACCAAGGACGGGCAGACCTATCTCCCTCGCTCTGAGGATTCCTTCCTGCAGGAAGACGTAGCCGCCCATCACCTGAATGGGGCCTTTTCCAATTCCGGGAACAGGATCTGCTAGAAACCTATATACTCCTTCTAAGCTAGGACGTACATACCATATCATGACGCATATATAAGAATTCCTAGATCTAAGTTACACTAAGTAAGATGCGTCCGGCCAGGGGCATACGCCGCTAGCCCCACCACAAGCCGCGAGTCCCCACTCGCCGGACCGCTATCTCCCTACCACGAGCCTCCGCGACCGTAGCGCCCCGCGAACCGAGGAGGTCAGAGACGCGTCTCCAGAGCACACACTCTGACTCGATATCTCCTACCGAGGAGTCGAAACCTCTAGTTCTAAATCGTTAGCCACCTCAATGTGGGGTTCAGGCATCGTATTTCTATTTCCATTTTAACTTAGTCTTAGTCTTAGAATAATTCCAGTTCTTGTATACATTAAACCTAGAATATATTTTATTTTTACTTTTACTATATCCACATACAAGTTCTTTTACCAAGTCTACTATTTCCACATCGATTAATTTTATCAAGTGTTTACAATACTAGTTCTACTTTTAACATTACATTTAACTACGAATTCTTCCACGGGTTCTTCCATACAACTGGGGTTGCTCGTCATCAAATTGAAGGAGTATAGAAATCGGCTTTGTGACGTTGAGACCGCCGCCTATCCTTCAGATCTTAGTCGAAAGTACAGAAGAACCTGGTGAATGAATCGTGCTTCCGGTATGCGAAGAACGCGACGTGCAAGTAGGAAGAATTTCATACGATCACTTGTGCGTGAATATTTGGGGGGCGTTCCGAGAGTCCTCGTATACCAGCGACCTGCCTTCGCACCAGCCCAGACGCCGCTTTCCGAAGCGACCGTCGACGCTTCCGATCCAGACACCACGACGCATCACGCCGATTCTGCCATATTCAGCATCATCGCTGAATTCCGACCGCCGTCCTCCTCTTCGCTGGCGACTGTTCGAGATTTCCGTAGCAGCCAACAGAACGAAATCCGCTACGATCCCAGCCAACGATCCTCCACGCCGTTTCTACGTACAAATCGAGAGAGAAGTAATCGAAAGGTAGGGACATTCCCTTCTTATCGCGAGTGTTTTCGCTAGTGTCGCGGCAGCCGAAATTGTCGGACCCGGTCTTAACGCGTTCCCGCGGACCGAATTACCGAAAAATAGGCTCGTATCGTAAAGCCTCCGGTGCAACGGAAAATAGTTTCGCCGGACGTGACACCTCGTATTCACTTCAAAATAATGTAAATGCGACACTTCCTTGCTAGGAAATAAGGTTTGCAGATATCTACGTATCGAAGAAATAGAGTTCTAATGCTTCTTGAATCGCCATATCGCATCTCATTTCTATGTTTCAACATAAGATATAATATTCATTGTGCAGTGTTATGTATAACTCGTCTACACTTCAAATGAATGTAAATGCGATACTTCATTCCTAGGAAATAGCGTTTGCAGATGTCTACGTATCGTAGCAATAGAGTTCTAATTCATCTCAAAACGCGATATCGCAACTCATTCCTATATCTCATGATAAGATATAGTATTCATTGCGAAGTGTTATGTATATCTCGTATTCACTTCAAAAGAATGTAAATGCGAAACTTCCATGCTAGGAAATAGCGTTAGCAGATGTCTGCGTATCGTAGCGATAGAGTTCTAATGCTTCTTAAAACGCCATATCGCATCTCACTCCTATGTTTCATGATAAGATATAATATTCATAGCCAAGTGCCGTGTATACCTCGTACTCACATCACAAGAATGTAAATGCCACACTTCCATGCTAGGAAATAGCGTTTGCAGATGTCTACGTATCGTAGCAATATAGTTATAATTCTTCTTACAACGAGATGTCGCATTTCATTTCTATGTTTCGTAATAAGATATAATATTCATTGTGGAGTGTTATGTATACCTCGTATTCACTTCAAAAGGATGTAAGTGCGACACTTCCGTGCTAGGAAATAACGTTTGCAGATATCTACGTATATTAGCAATAGAGATCTAGTGCTTCTCAAAACGCGATATTGCATCTCATTCCTATGTTTCATTATAAGATATAATACTCATTGCGAAGTGTCATGTATGCCTCGTATTCACTTCAAAAGGATGTAAGTGCGACAATTCCTTGCTAGGAAATATTGTTAGCAGATGTCTACGTATCGAGGCGATAGAGTTCTAATGCTTCTTAAAACGCGATTTCGCATCTCACTTCTGTGTTTCATGATAAGATATAATATACATTGCGATGTGTCATGTATACCTTGTATTCACTTCAAAAGAATGTAAATGCGTCACTTCCATGATAGAAAATAGCCTTTGCAGATATCTCCGCGTCGAGGCCGTAGGGTTTTAATTCTTCTTAAAACGCGATATCGCATCACACTTCTATGTTTCATGATAAGATATAATAATCATTGTGAAGTGTCAGGTATACCTCGCGTTCACATCAATGGAATGTAAATGCGATATTTCCTTCCTAGGAAATAGAGTTTGCAGATGTCTACGTATATTAGCAATAGAGTTCTAATGCTTCTCAAAACGCGATATAGCACCTCATCCCTATGTTTCATGATAAGATATAATATTCATTGCGAAGTGTCATTTATATCTCGTATTCACATCAAAAGAATGTAAATGTGACACTTCCATGCTAGGAAATAGCGTTTGCAGATGTCTACGTATCGTAGCAATAGAGTTCTAATGCTTCTTAAAACGCGATATCGCATCTCACTTCTATGTTTCATGATAAGATATAATATTCATTGCGAAGTGTCATGTATACCTCGTTTTCACTTCAATGGAATGTAAATGCGACATTTGCTTCCCATGAAATGGAGTTTGCAGATGTCTACCTATATCAGCAATAGGGTACTAATGCTTCTCAAAACGCGATATAGCACCTCATTCCTATGTTTCATGATAAGATATAATATTCATTGCGAAGTGTCATGTATACCTCGCATTCACTTCATTGGAATGTAAATGCGACACTTCCATGCTAGGAAATAGCGTTTGCTGATGTCTACGTATCGTAGCAAGAGAGTTCTAATGCTTCTTAAAACGCGATATCGCATCTCACTTCTATGTTTCATGATAATATATAATATTCATTGCGAAGTGTCATGTATAAGTCGTATTCACTTCAAAAGAATGTAAATGCGACACTTACATGCTAGGAAATATTATTTGCAGATGTCTACGTACCACAGCAATATAGTACTAATGCTTCTAAAACGGGATGTCTCACTTCATTTCTATGTTTCGTGATAAGATATAATTTTCATTGCGAAGTGTCATGTATACCTGGTATTCACTTCAAAAGAATGTAAATGCGACACTTCCTTGCTAGGAAATAGCGTTTCCAGATGACCACGTATCGAAAGAATAGAGTTCTAATACTTCTTAAAACGAGATGTCGCATCTCATTTCTATGTTTCGTGATAAGATATAATATTCATTGTAGAGTGTTATGTATACCTCGTATTCACTTCAAAAGAATATAAATGCGACACTTCCATGCTAGGAAATAGCGTTTGCAGATGTCTACGTACCACAGCAATGGAGTACTAATGCTTCTCAAAACGCGATATCGCATCTCATTTCTATGTTTCGTGATAAGATATAATTTTCATTGTGGAGCGTTATGTATACCTCGTATTCACTTCAAAAGAATGTAAATGCGACACTTCCCTGCTGGGAAATATTGTTTGCAGATGTCTACGTATCGTAGCAATAGAATTCTAATGCTTCTTAAAAAACGATATCACATCTCATTCCTATGTTTCATGATATGATGTAATATTCATTGCGAAGCGTTATGTATACGTCGTGTACACTTCAAAAGAATGTAAATTGCACACGTCCATCCTAGGAAATGCGTTTCCTGTTGTCCACGTATCGAAGCAATGGTGGAATATTTCCCAGCAAGGAAATGTGGCATTCACTTTCATTAGGAGTATAGACGAAGTATACATAATACTTCGCAATGAATGTTATATCTTATCATGAAACATCAAAGTAAGGTGCGATGTCGCGTTTTAAGAAGCATTAGAACTCTAACGCTTCGATACGTAGACATCTCGAACCGCTATTTCCCAGCAAGGAAGTGTGGCATTTACTTTCATTTGAAGTGAATACGTGGCATACATGACACATCGCAATGAACATTATATCTTATCATGAAATATAGAAATGAGATGTGATATCGCGTTTTAAGAAGCGTTAGAAATTTATTGCTACGATACGTACCCATCTGCAAACGCTATTTCCTAGCAAGGAAGTGCCGCATTTACATTCTTTTGAAGTGAATGCGAGGTATACATGACACTTCGCAATGAATACTATATCTTATCATGAAAGATAAAAATGAGATGCGACATGTCGTTTTAAGAGGCATTAGCGCTCTATTGTTTCGGTACGTAAACATTTGCAAACGCTATTTCCTAGGAAGGAAGTGTCACATTTACATTCATTTGAGGTGTATGCGAGGTATAAGTGATACTTCGCAATGAATTTCATATCTTATCATGAACGATAGAAATGAGATGCGATATTGCGTTTTAAGAAGCATTAGAACACAATTGCTAAGATACGTAGCCATCTGCAAACGCTACTTGCTGGCAAGGAAGTGTCGCATTTACATTCTTTTGAAGTGAATACGAGGTATACAGGACACATCGCAATGAATATTATACCTTATCATGAAACTTCGAAATAAAATGCGTTATCTCGTTTTAAGAAGCATTAGAACTCTATTGTTTCGATACGTAGACATCTGCAAACGCTGTTTCCTGGCAAGAAAGTGTCGCATTTACATTCTTTTGAAGTAAATTCGGTGTATACGTAACACTCCACATTGAATATTATACCTTATCACGAAGCATAGAAATGAGATGCGATATCGCGATTTAAGAAACATTAGAACTCTATTGCTTCGATACCTAGACTTCTGGAAACGCTATTTCCTGGTGAGGAACTGTGGCACTTACATTTTTTTGGAGTGTAGACGAGGTATACATAACACTTCGCAATGAATATTATATCTTACCAAGCAACATGTAATGGAGATGCGATATCGCGTTTAAAGAAGAATTATAACTCAATTGCTTCAATACGTAGTCATCTGGAAACGCATTTGCTAGAAAGGAAGTGTCGCATTTACATTCATTTGAAGTGTAGACGAGAAATACACAACACTTCTCAATGAATATTATTTCTTATCATGAGACATAGAAATGAGATGCGATAACACGTTTTAAGAAGCTTTTGTACTCTATTGCTTCGATACGTAAACATCCGCCAACACTATTTCCTAGCAGGGAAGTGTCGCATTTACATTCTTTTGAAGTGAATACGAGGTACACATGACATTTCGCATTGAATATTATATCTTATCATGAAACATAGAAATGAGAGGCGATATCTCGTTTTAAGAAGAACTAGAACCCTATTGCTATGATACGCAGATATCTGCAAACGCTATTTCCTAGGAAGGAAGTGTCGCATTTACATTCTTTTGAAGTGAATAGGCGGTATACATCACCCACCACAATGAATATTATATCTTATCATGAAACATAGAACTGAGATGCGATATCGCGATTTAAAAAGCATTAGAACGCTATTGCTGCGATACGTAGACATCTGCAATAGCTATTCAATAGAAAGGAAGTGTCGCATTTACATTGTTTTGAAGTGTAGACGAGGAATACATAAATCTTCGCAGTGAGTATTATATCGTATCATGAAACATAGAAATGAGATGCGATATCGCGTACTAAGAAGCATTATAACTCTATTGCTGTAATACGTGGACAACTGCCAACGCGCTATCCTAGAAAGGAATTGTCGCATTTACATTCTATTGAAGTGAATACGAGGTATACATAACACTCTACAATGAATATTATATCATATCATGAAACTTAGAAATGTGTTGCGATATCACGTTTTAGGAAACACTAGAACTCTATTGCTACGATACGTAGACATCTACAAACGCTATTTCGTAGCAAGGAAGTTTCGCATTTACATTCTCTTGTAGTGAATACGAGGTATACATGACACTTCGGAATGAATATTATATCTTATAATGAAACATAGAAATGAGATGCGATATCGCGTTTTGAGAAGCATTTGAACTCTACTGCTTCGATACGTAGACATCTGCCAACGCTATTTCCTAGAAAGTAAGTGTGGCATTTGCATTCGTCTGAGGTGCAGACGTGGAATACTTAACACTTCGCAATGAATATTATATGTTATCATGAAACAGAGAAGCGAGCTGCGATATCGCGTTTTAAGAAGTATTAGAACTCTATACTTTCGATACGTTGACATCTGGAAGAGCTATTTCCTAGCAAGGAAGTGTCGCATTTACATTCATGCGAAGTGAATATGAGGCGTACATAAAACTTCGCAATTAATATTATATCTTATCATGAAACATAGGAATGAGATGCGATATCCCGTTTTAAGAAGCATTAGAACTCTATTTCTTCGATACGAATACAATTGCAAACCCTACATCCTAGCAAGGAAGTGTCTCATTTACATTCTTTCGAATTGAATACGATTTATACATGACACTTCGCAATGAATATTATATCTTATCATGAAACATAGAAATGAGATGCCATAGCGCGTTTTAAGAAGTGTCAGTACGCTGTTGCTACGATACGAAGAAATCTGCAAACGCTATTTCCTAGAAGGGAAGTGTCGCATTTACATTCATTTGAAGTGAATACGAGGTATATGTGAAACTTCGCAATGAATATTATATCTTATCATGAAACAGGGAAATGTGGTGCGACATCACGTATTAAGAAGCACTGGAACTGTATTGTTTCGATACTTAGACATCTGGAAACGCTATTTCCTAGCAAGTAGGTGTCGCATTTACATTCTTTTGAAGCGAATACGAGGTATACATCACATTTCGCAATGGATATTATGTCTTATCATGAAACATAGAAATGTGATGCGATATCGCGTTTTAGGAAGCAATAGAACTCTATTGCTACGATACGTAGACATCTGCAAACGCTATTTCCTAGCAAGCAAGTGTCGCATTTACATTCTTTTGAAGTGAATACGAGGTAAACATGACACTTCGGAATGGATATTATATCTTATCATGAAACCTTGAAATGAGATGCGATATCGCGTTTTAAGAAGCGTTAGAACTCTATTGCTACGATACGTAGATATCTGCAAACGCTACATCCAAGCAAGGAAGTGTCGCATTTACATACATTTGAAGTGAATACGAGGTACAAGTGACAGTTCGCAATGAATAATAGATCTTATCATGAAACATAGAAGTGAGATGCGATATCGTGTTTTAAGAAGCTTTAGAACTCTATTGCTTCGATACGTAGACATTTGCAAACGCTATTACCTAGCAACGAAGTGTCGCAGTTACATTCTTTAGATGTGAATACGAGGAATACATGACACTTCGCAATGAATATTATATCTTGTCATGAAACATAGAAATGATATGCGATATCCCGTTTTAAGAAGTAATAGAACTCTATTGCTTCGGTACGTAGACACCTGCAGACGCTATTTCCTAGCAAGGAAGTGTCGCATTTACATATTTTTGCAGTGAAAACTAGGTATACATAACACTCCACAATGAATATTATATCTTACCATGAAACACAGAAATCAGATGCGATATCGCGTGTTAAGAAGCATTAGAAATCTATTGCTACGATACGTAGACACCTACAGACGCTATTTCCTAGCATGGAAGTGTCGCATTTACATTCATTTGAGGTGTATGCGAGGTATAAGTGACACTTCGCAATGAATATCATATCTTATCATGAACGATAGAAATGAGATGCGATCTCGCGTTTTAAGAAGCACTAGAACTCAATTACTTCGATACGTAGACATATGGAAACGCTATTTCCTAGCAAGGAAGTGTCGCATTTACATTCATTTGATGCGAATACGAGGTATACATGACACATCGCAATGAACATTATATCTTATCATGAAATATAGAAATGAGATGTGATATCGCGTTTTAAGAAGTGTGAGAACGCTGTTGCTACGATACGAAGACATCTGCAAACGCTATTTCCTAGAAAGGAAGTGTCGCATTTACATTCTTTTGTAGTGAATACGAGGTATACATGACACTTCGGAATGAATATTATACCTTATCATGAAACATAGGAATGAGATGCTATATCCCGTTTTAAGAAGCATTAGAGCACTATTGCCTCGATACGTAGACATCTGCAAACGCTATTTCCTAGCAAGGAAGTGTCGCATTTACATTCATTTGAAGTGAATACGAGGAATAAATGACACTTCGCAATGGATATTATATCTTATCATGAAGCATAGAAATGAGATGCGATATCGCGTTTTAAGAAGCATTAGACTCTATTGCTTCGATACGTAGACATCTGCAAACGCTATTTCCTAGCAAGGTATTGTCGCATTTACAATCTTTTGAAGTGAGTACGAGGTATACATTGCAAACCACAATGCATATTATATCTTATCATGAAACATAGAATTGAGATGCGATATCGCGTTTTATAAAGCAATAGAACCCTATTGCTATGATACGCAGATATCTGCAAACGCTATTTCCTAGCAAGGATGTGTCGCCTTTACATTCGTTTGAAGTGAATACGATGTATACATATACGTAATAAGATATATTATTCATTGTGCAATGTTATATGTACCATATATTCACTTCAAAAGAATGTAAATGCGACACTTCCATGCTAGGAAATAGCGTCTGTAGGTGTCTACGTATCGTAGCAATAGATTTCTAATGCTTCTTAACACGCGATATCGCATCTGATTTCTGTGTCTCATGGTAAGATATAATATTCATTGTGGAGTGTTATGTATACCTAGTTTTCACTTCAAAAATATGTAAATGCGACACTTCCTTGCTAGGAAATAGCGTCTGCAGGTGTGTACGTATCGATGCAATACATTTCTAATGCTTCTTAAAACCGGATATCGCATCTCATTTTTATGTTTCATGATAAGATATAATATTCATTGCGAAGTGTCATGTTTTCTCGTCTACACTTCAAAAGAATGATAATGCGACACTTCCTTGATAGGAAATAGCGTTTGCAGATGACTACCTATCGTAGCAAAATTGTTCTAATGCATCTCAAAACGCGATATCGCATCTCATTTCCATGTTTCATGATAACATATAATATTCATTGTGCAATGTTACGTATACCCCGCATTCACTTCAAAAGAATGTAAATGCGACACTTCCCTGCTGGGAAATGTTGTTTGCAGATGTCTACGTATCGTAGCAATAGAATTCTAATGCTTCTTAAAAAGCGGTATCACATCTCACTTCTATGTTTCATGATAAGATATAATATCAATTGCGAAGTGTCATGCATACCTCGTATTCACTACAATGGAATGTAAATGCGACACTTACATGCTAGGAAATATTGTTTGCAGATGTCTACGTACCACAGCAATAGAGTACTAATGCTTCTTAAAACGGAATGTCGCATTTCATTCCTATGTTTCGTGATAAGATATAATATTCATTGTGGAGTGTTATGTATACCTCTTATTCACTTCAAAAGAATGCAAGTGCGAAACTTGCATGCTAGGAAATAGCGCTTGCAGATGTCTACGTATCGTAGCAATAGAGTTCTGATGCTTCTTAAAAGCGATATCGCATCTCACTTCTATGTTTCATGATAAGATATAATATTCATTGCGAAGTGTCATGTATACATCGTATTCACTTCAAAAGAATGTAAATGCGACACTTCCATGCCAGGAAATAACGTTTGCAGATATCTACTTATATTAGCAATAGAGTTCTAATGCTTCTCAAAACGCGATATCGCATCTCATTCCTATGTTTCACTATAAGATATAATACTCGTTGCGAAGTGTCATGTATACCTCGCATTCACTTCAATAGAATGTAAATGCGATAATTCCTTGCTAGGTAGTAGCGTTGGCGGATGTCTACGTATCGAAGCAATAGTGTTATAATGCTTCCTAAAACGAGATATCGCATCTCATTTCTATGTTTCATGACATGATATAATATTACATGCGAAGTGGTATGTATTCCTCATCTACACTTCAGATGAGTGTAAATGCGACACTTCCTTGCTAGGAAATGGTGTTCGCAGATGTCTAGGTATCGTAGTAATAGAGTTCTAATGCTTCTTAGAACACGATATCGCATCTAATTTCCATCTTTCATGATAAGATATAATATTCGTTGTGCAGTGTTATATATACCTCGTATTCACTTCAGAATAATGTAACTGCGACTCTTCCTTGCTATTAAATAACGTTTGCAGATGTCTTCGAATCGTAGCAATAGAGTTCTAGTGCTTCTTAGATCGCGATATCGCATCTCATTTCTATGTTTCACGATAAGGTACAATATACATTGCGAAGTGTTATGTATACCTCGTCTACACTTCAGAAGAATGTAAATACCTCACCTCCTTGCTGGGGAATGCGTTTTCAGATATCTACGTATCGAAGCAATAGAGCTCTAATGCTTCTTTAAACGCGATATCGCATCTCATTTCTATGTCCCATGATAAGACAGAATATTCATTGCGAAGTGTTACGTGCATCTCGTCTACACTTCAAAAAATTGTAAATGCCACACGTCCTTGCTAGGAGATAGCGTTACCAGATGATTACGTACCGAAACAAATGAGTTGCAATGCTCCTTAAAATGCGATATGCCATTTCATTTCTATGTTTCATGGTAAGATATAATATTCATTGCGAAATTTCACTTATACCTTGTATTCACTTCAAATGAGTGTAAATGCGACACTTCCTTTCTAGGAAATAGCGTTTGCAGATGTCTTCGTATCGTAGCAACAGCGTTCTATTGCTTCTTAAATCGCGATATCGCATCTCATTCCTATGTTTCATGATAAGGTATAATATTCATTGCGAAGTGTCATGTATACCTCGTACTCACTACATAAGTATGTAAATGCGACTATTCCTTGCTATGAAATAGCGTTTGCAGATGTCTACGTATCGTAGCAATAGAGTTCTAATGCTTCTTAAAACGCGATATCGCATCTCACTTCTTAGTTTCATGATGAGATATAATATTCACTGCGAAGTGTCATGTATACCTCGTACTCACTTCAGAAGGATGTAAATGCGACACTTCCTTGCTAGGAAATAGCGTTTCCAGATGACTACGTGTCGAAACAATAGAGTTCTAATGCTGCTTAAAACGCGATATCGTATCTCATTTGTATGTTTCATGATAAGATATAATGTTCATTGCGAAGTGTTATGTGTTCGTCGTGTACACTTCAAAAGAATGTAAATTGCACACTTCCATCCTAGGAAATGCGTTTCCTGTTGTCCACGTATCGAAGCAATCGAGGAATACTTCCCAGCAAGGAAGTATGGCATTTACTTTCAATCGGAGTATAGACGAAGTATACATAATACTTCACAATGAATATTATATCTTATCATGAAGCATTGAAATGAGATGTGATATCGCGATTTAAGAAGCATTAGAACTCTATTGCTACGATACGTAGTTATGCGGAAACGCTACTTCCTAGCAAGGAAGTGTCGCTTTTACATTCTTTAGATGCGAATACGAGGTATACATGACACTTCGCAATGAATATTGTATCTTATCATGAAACATTGAAATGAGATGCGATATCGCGATTTAAGAAGCATTAGAGCTCTATTGCTACGATACGTAGTCAACTGCAAACGCTATCTCCTGGAATGGAAATGTCGCATTTACATTCATTTGAAGTGTATGCGAGGTATACATGACACTTCGCAATGAATATTATATCTTATAATGAATCATAGAAATGAGATGCGATATCGCGTTTTAAGAAGCATTAGAACTCCATTGCTATGATACGTAGAAATCTACAAACATTATTTCCTAGCAAGGAAGTGTCGCATTTACATTCATTTGAAGTGAATGCGAGGTATAGATAACAATCAACAATGAATATTATATCTTATCACGAAACATAGAAATGAGCTGCGATATGGCGTTTTAAGGGGCATTGGTACTCTATAGCTTCGATACAGAGATATCTGGGAACGTAATTTTCTAGGAAGGAACCTCCTCTTACCCCCCAGCATCAACCCCTGGACGCATGCAACCAGCCAATCTCGCCTGCAGAACCAGCAACTAGAAGTGTTCGTGCGCGCATACCTGCACGCGCTCACTCACACCGAGTTCCGCTGCCTCACTCGCACCGCGGAGTATACCTGTCTCGCTCGTACCGGGCACCAGTGTCTCACTCGGACCACCGAGTATTCCTGTCTCGCCGGCACCAAGGACGGGCAGCCCTATCTCCCGCGCACCGAGGATTCGTCCTGCAGGAAGACGTAGCCGCAGCCCATCACCTGAATGGGGTCTTTTCCAATTCCGGGAACCGGATCTGCTAGAACCTATATATTACTTCTAAGCTAGGACATACATACCATATCATGACGCATATATAAGAATTCCTAGATCTAAGTTACACTAAGTAAGATGCGTCCGGCCAGTGGCATGCGCCGCTAGCCCCACCACGAGCCGCGAGTCCCCACTCGCTAGACCGCGCGCTCTCCGCCTCGAGACGCGAGTCCCCCACTCGCGGGACCGCAATCTCCCTACCCCGAGCGTCCGCGACCGTAGCGCCCCGCGAACCGTGGAGGTCAGAGACGCGTCTCCAGAGCACACACTCTGACTCGAGATCTCCTACCGAGGAGTCGAAACCTCTAGTTCTAGATCGTTAGCCACCTCAATGTGGGGTTCAGGCATCGTATTTCTATTTCCATTTTAACTTAGCCTTAGTCTTAGAATATTTCCAGTTCTTGTATACTTCAAACCTAGAATATATTTTATTTTTACTTTTACTATATCCAAGTACAAGTTCTTTTACCAAGTCTACTATTTCCAAATCCATTAATTTTATCAAGTGTTTACAATACTAGTTCTACCTTTAACATTACATTTAACTACGAATTCTTCCACAGGTTCTTCCATACAACTGGAGTTGCTCTTCTTCAAATTGAAGGAGTATAGAAATCGGCTTTGTGACGTTGAGACCGCCGCCTATCCTTCAGATCTTAGTCGAAAGTACAGAAAAACCTGGTGAATGAATCGTGCTTCCGGTTTGCGAAGATCGCGACGTGCAAGTAGGAAGAATTTCATACGATCACTTGTGCGTGAATATTTGGAGGGCGTTCCGAGAGTCCTCGTATACCAGCGACCTGCCTTCGCACCAGCCCAGACGCCGCTTTCCGAAGCGACCGTCGACGCTTCCGATCCAGACACCTAGACGCATCACGCCGATTCTGTCACATTCAGCATCATCGCTGAACTCCGACCGCCGTTCTCCTCCTCGCTGGCGACTGATCGAGATTTCCGTAACAGCCAACAGAACGAAATCCGCTACGATCCCAGCGAACGATCCTCCACGCCGTTTCCACGTACAAATCGAGAGAGAAGACATCGAAAGGTAGGGTCATTCCCTTATTATCGCGAGTGTTTTCGCTAGTGTCGCGTCAGCCGAAATTGTCGGACCCGGTCATAACGCGTTCCCGCGGACCGAATTACCGAAAAATAGGCTCGTGACGTAAAGCCTCCGGAGCAACGGAAAATAGTTTCGCCGGACGTGACACCTCGTATTCACTTCAAAAGAATGTAAATGCAACACTTCCATGCTAGGAAATAGTGTTTGCAGATGTCTACGTATTGTTGCAATAGAGTTCTAATGCTTCTTAAAATGCCATATCGCATCTCACTTCTATGTTTCATGATAAGATATAATATTCATTGCGAAGTGTCATGTATACCTCGATTTCACTTCACAAGAATGTAAATGCAACACTTCCATGCTAGGAAATAGCGTTTGTAGATGTCTACGTATCGTAGTATTAGAGTTCTAATGCTTCTTAAGGCGAGATGTCGCATTTCATTTCTATGTTTCATGATAAGATATAATACTCATTTTGGAGTGTTATGTATACCTCGTATTCACTTCAACAGAATGTAAATGCGACAGTTCCATGCTAGGAAATAGCGTTTGCAGATGTCTACGTATATTAGCAATAGAGTTCTAATGCTTCTCAAAACGCGATATAGCACCTCATTCCTATGTTTCATGATAAGATATAATATTCTTTGCGAAGTGTCATGTATATCTCGTATTCACTTCAAAAGAATGTAAATGCGACACTTCCATGCTAGGAAATAGCGTTTGCAGATGTCTACGTATCGTAGCAATAGAGTTCTAATGCTTCTTAAAACGAGATGTCGCATTTCCTTTCTATGTTCCGTAATAAGATATAATATTCATTTTGGAGTGTTATGTATACCCCGTATTCACTTCAAAGGATTGTAAATGCGACACTCCCTTGCTAGGAAATATTGTTTGCAGATGTCTACATATCACAGCAATAAGGTGCTAATGCTTCTTAAAACGAGATGTCGCATTTCATTTCTATGTTTCGTGATGAGATATAATATTCATTTTGGAGTGTCATGTATACCTCGTATTCACTTCAAAAGAATGTAAATGTGACACTTCCATTCTAGGAAATAGCGTTTGCAGATGTCTACGTATCGTAGCAATAGAGTTCTAATGCTTCTTAAAACGAGATGTCGCATTTCATTTCTATGTTTCGTGATAAGGTGTAATATTCATTTTGGAGTGTTATGTATACCTCGTATTCACTTCAAAAGAATGTAAATGCGACACTTCCATTCTAGGAAATAGCGTTTGCAGATGTCTACGTATCGTAGCAATAGAGTTCTAATGCTTCTTAAAACGAGATGTCGCATTTCATTTCTATGTTTCGTGATAAGGTGTAATATTCATTTTGGAGTGTTATGTATACCTCGTATTCACTTCAAAAGAATGTAAATGCGACACTTCCTTGCTAGGAAATATTGTTTGCAGATGTCTACGTATCGTAGCAATAGAGTTCTAATGCTTCTTAAAACGTGATGTCGCATTTCATTTCTATGTTTCATGATAAAATATAATATTCATTGCGAAGTGTCACGTATATCTCGTATTCACTTCAAAAGAATGTAAATGCGACACTTCCTTGCTAGGAAATATTGTTTGCAGATGTCTACATATCACAGCAATAAGGTGCTAATGCTTCTTAAAACGAGATGTCGCATTTCATTTCTATGTTTCGTGATGAGATATAATATTCATTTTGGAGTGTTATGTATACCTCGTATTCACTTCAAAAGAATGTAAATGCGACACTTCCTTGCTAGGAAATATTGTTTGCGGATGTCTACGTATCGTAGGAATAGAGTTCTAATGCTTCTTAAAACGCGATATCGCATCACACTTCTATGTTTCATGATAAGATATAATATTCATTGCGAAGTGTCATGTATACCTCGTATTCACTTCAAAAGAATGTAAATGCGACACATACATGCTAGGAACTAGCGGTTGCAGATATTTACGTATCGTAGCAATAGAGTTCTTGCATCTTAAAACGAGATGACGCATTTCATTTCTATGTTTCGTGATAAGATATAATATTCATTTTGGAGTGTTATGTATACCTCGTATTCACTTCAAGAGAATGTAAATGCGACACTTCCATGCTAGGAAATAGCGTTTGCAGATGTCAACGTATCGTAGCAATAGAGTTCTAATGCTTCTCAAAACGCGATATAGCACCTCATTCCTATGTTTCATGATAAGATATAATATTCTTTGCGAAGTGTCATGTATATCTCGTATTCACTTCAAAAGAATGTAAATGCAACACTTCCGTGCTAGGAAATAGCGTTTGCAGATGTCTACGGATCGTGGCAATAGAATTCTAATGCTTCTTAAAACGCGATATCGCATCACACTTCTATGTTTCATGATAAGATATAATATTCATTGCGAAGTGTAATGTATACCTCATATTCACTTCAAAGAAATGTAAATGCGACACTTCCATGCTAGGAAATAGCGTTTGCAGATGTCTACGTATATTAGCAATAGAGTTCTAATGCTTCTCAAAACGCGATATAGCACCTCGTTCCTACGTTTCAAGATAAGATATAATATTCTTTGCGAAGTGTCATGTATATCTCGTATTCACTTCAAAAGAATGTAAATGCGACACTTCCATGCTAGGAAATAGCGTTTGCAGATGTCTACGGATTGTAGCAATAGAGATCTAATGCTTCCTAAAACGCGATATCGCACCTCACTTCTATGTTTCATGATAGGATATAATATTCATTGCGAAGTGTCATGTATATCTCGTATTCACTTCAAAGGAATGTAAACGCGACGCTTCCATGCTAGGAAATAGCGGTTGCAGATGTTTACGTATCGTAGCAATAGAGTTCTAATGCTTCTTAAAACGAGATGTCGCATTTCATTTCTATGTTTCGTGATAAGATATAATATTCATTTTGGAGTGTTATGTATACCTCGTATTCACTTCAAAGGAATGTAAATGCGACACTCCCTTGCTAGGAAATATTGTTTGCAGATGTTTACGTATCGTAGCAATAGAGTTCCAAAGCTTCTTAAAACGAGATGTCGCATTTCATTTCTATGTTTCGTGATAAGGTGTAATATTCATTTTGGAGTGTTATGTATACCTCGTATTCACTTCAAAAGAATGTAAATGCGACACTTCCTTGCTAGGAAATATTGTTTGCAGATGTCTACGTATCGTAGCAATAGAGTTCTAATGCTTCTTAAAACGTGATGTCGCATTTCAATTCTATGATTCATGATAAAATATAATATTCTTTGCGAAGTGTCATGTATATATCGTATTCACTTCAAAAGAATGTAAATGCGACACTTCCTTGCTAGGAAATATTGTTTGCAGATGTCTACATATCACAGCAATAAGGTGCAAATGCTTCTTAAAACGAGATGTCGCATTTCATTTCTATGTTTCGTGATGAGATATAATATTCATTTTGGAGTGTTATGTATACCTCGTATTCACTTCAAAAGAATGTAAATGCGACACTTCCTTGCTAGGAAATATTGTTTGCGGATGTCTACGTATCGTAGGAATAGTGTTCTAATGCTTCTTAAAACGCGATATCGCATCACATTTCTATGTTTCATGATAAGATATAATATTCATCGCGAAGTGTCATGTATACCTCGTATTCACTTCAAAAGAATGTAAATGCGACACATACATGCTAGGAAATAGCGGTTGCAGATGTTTACGTATCGTAGCAATAGAGTTCTAATGCATCTTAAAACGACATGTCGCATTTCATTTCTATGTTTCGTGATAAGATATAATATTCATTTTGGAGTGTTATGCATACCTCGTATTCACTTCAACAGAATGTAAATGCGACACTTCCATGCCAGGAAATAGCGTTTGCAGATGTCTACGTATATTAGCAATAGGGTTCTAATGCTTCTTAAAACGCGATATAGCACCTCATTCCTACGTTTCAAGATAAGATATAATATTCTTTGCGAAGTGTCATGTATATCTCGTATTCACTTCAAAAGAATGTAAATGCGACACTTCCATGCTAGGAAATAGCGTTTGCAGATGTCTACGTATCGTAGCAATAGAGTTCTAATGCTTCTTGAAACGAGATGTCGCATTTCATTTCTATGTTTCGTGATAAGATATAATATTCATTTTGGAGTGTTATGTATACCTCGTATTCACTTAAAGAGAATGTAAATGCGACACCTCCATGCTAGGAAATAGCGTTTGCAGATTTCTGCCTATATTAGCAATAGAGTTCTAGTGCTTCTCAAAACGCGATATAGCACCTCATTCCTATGTTTCATGATAAGATATTATATTCTTTGCGAAGTGTCATGTATATCTCGTATTCACTTCAAAAGAATGTAAATGCGACAGTTCCATGCTAGGAAATAGCGTTTGCAGATGTCTACGTATCGTAGCAATAGAGTTCTAATGCTTCTTAAAACGTGATGCCGCATTTCATTTGTATGTTTCGTGATAAGATATAATATTCATTTTGGAGTGTTATGTATACCTCGTATTCACTTCAAAAGAATGTAAATGTGACACTTCCATGCTAGGAAATAGCGTTTGCAGATGTCTACGTATCGCAGCAATAGTGTTCTAATGCTTCTTAAAACGAGATGTCGCATTTCATTCCTATGTTTCGTGATAAGATATAATATTCATTTTGGAGTGTCATGTATACCTCGTATTCACTTCAAAAGAATGTAAATGTGACACTTCCATGCTAGGAAATAGCGTTTGCAGATGTCTACGTATCGTAGCAATAGAGTTCTAATGCTTCTTAAAACGAGATGTCGCATTTCATTTCTATGTTTCGTGATAAGGTGTAATATTCATTTTGTAGTGTTATGTATACCTCGTATTCACTTCAAAAGAATTTAAATGTGACACTTCCATGCTAGGAAATAGCGTTTGCGGATGTCGACGTATCGCAGCAATAGTGTTCTAATGCTTCTTAGAACGAGATGTCGCATTTCATTTCTATGTTTCGTGATAAGGTATAATATTCATTGCAGAATTTTATGTATATCTCGTATTCACTTCACAAGAATGTAAATGCGACACTTCCATGCTAGGAAATAGCGTTTGCAGTTTTCTACGTATCGTAGCAATAGAGTTCTAATGTTTCCCAAAACGCGAGATCGCATCTCACTTCTATGTTTCATGATAAGATATAATATTCACTGCGAAGTGTCATGTATACCTCGTATTCACTTTAAAAGAATGTAAGTGCGACACTTCCATGCTAGGATATAGGGTTTGCAGATGTCTACGTATCGTAGCAATAGAGTTCTAATGCTTCTTAAAACGAGATGTCGCATTTCATTTCTATGTTTCGTGATAAGATATAATATTCATTTTGGAGTGTTATGTATACCTCGTATTCACTTAAAGAGAATGTAAATGCGACACCTCCATGCTAGGAAATAGCGTTTGCAGATTTCTGCCTATATTAGCAATAGAGTTCTAGTGCTTCTCAAAACGCGATATAGCACCTCATTCCTATGTTTCATGATAAGATATAATATTCTTTGCGAAGTGTCATGTATATCTCGTATTCACTTCAAAAGAATGTAAATGCGACAGTTCCATGCTAGGAAATAGCGTTTGCAGATGTCTACGTATCGTAGCAATAGAGTTCTAATGCTTCTTAAAACGTGATGCCGCATTTCATTTGTATGTTTCGTGATAAGATATAATATTCATTTTGGAGTGTTATGTATACCTCGTATTCACTTCAATAGAATGTAAATGTGACACTTAGATGCTAGGAAATAGCGTTTGCAGATGTCTACGTATCGTAGCAATAGAGTTCCAATGCCTTTTAAAACGAGATGTCTCATTTCATTTCTATGTTTCGTGATAAGATATAATATTCATTTTGGAGTGTTATGAATACCTCGTATTCACTTCAAAAGAATGCAGATGTGACACTTCCATGCTAGGAAATAGCGTTTGCAGATGTCTACGGATTGTGGCAATAGAATTCTAATGCTTCTTAAAACGCGATATCGCATGACACTTCTATGTTTCATGATAAGATATAATATTCATTGCGAAGTGTAATGTATACCTCGTATTCACTTCAAAGAAATGTAAATGCGACACATCCATGCTAGGAAATAGCGTTTGCAGATGTCTACGTGTCGTAGCAATAGAGTTCCAATGCTTCTTAAAACGAGATGTCGCATTTCATTTCTATGTTTCGTGATAAGATATAATATTCATTTTGGAGTGTTATGTATACCTCGTATTCACTTCAAAAGAATGTAAATGTGACACTTCCATGCTAGGAAATAGCGTTTGCAGATGTCTACTTATCGTAGCAATAGTGTTCTAATGCTTCTTAAAACGAGATGTCGCATTTCATTTCTATGTTTCGTGATAAGATATAATATTCATTTTGGAGTGTTATGTATACCTCGTATTCACTTCAAGAGAATGTAAATGCGACACCTCCATGCTAGGAAATAGCGTTAGCAGATTTCTACCTATATTAGCAATAGAGTTCTAGTGCTTCTCAAAACGCGATATAGCACCTCATTCCTATGTTTCATGATAAGATATAATATTCTTTGCGAAGTGTCATGTATATCTCGTATTCACTTCAAAAGAATGTAAATGCGACAGTTCCATGCTAGGAAATAGCGTTTGCAGATATCTACGTATCGTAGCAATAGAGTTGTAATGCTTCTTAAAACGAGATGTCGCATTTCTTTTCTATGATTCGTGATAAGATATAATATTCATTGCGGAGTATCATGTATACCTCGTATTCACTTCAAAAGAATGTAAATGCGTCACTTCCATGCTAGGAAATAGCGCTTGCAGTTGTCTACGTATCGTAGCAATAGAGTTCTAATGCTTCTTAAAACGAGATGTCGCATTTCATTTCTTTGTTTCGTGATAAGATATAATATTCATTTTGGAGTGTTATGTATACCTCGTATTCACTTCAAAAGAATGCAGATGTGACACTTCCATGCTAGGAAATAGCGTTTGCAGATGTCTACGTATCATAGCAATAGAGTTCTAATGCTTCTTAAAACGCGATATCGCATCTCACTTCTATGTTTCATGATAAGATATAATATTCATTGCGAAGTGTCATGTATACATCGTATTCACTTCAAAAGAATGTAAATGCGACACTTACATGCTAGGAAATAGCGTTTGCAGGTGTCTACGTATCGTAGCAATGGAGTTGCAATGCTTCCTAATACGCGATATCGCATCTCACTTCTATGTTTCATGATAAGATATAATATTCATTGCGAAGTGTCATGTATACATCGTATTCACTTCAAAAGAATGTAAACGCAACACTTACATGCTAGGAAATAGCGTTTGCAGGTGCCTAAGTATCGTAGCAATGGAGTTGTAATGCTTCCTAATACGCGATATCGCATGTCACTTCTATGTTTCATGGTAAGATATAATATTCATTGCGAAGGGTCATGTATACCTCGTATTCACTTCAAAAGAATGTAAATGCGACACATATATGCTAGGAAATAGCGTTTGCAGATGTCTACGTATCGTAGCAATAGAGTTCTAATGCTTCTTAAAACGAGATGTCGCATTTCATTTCTATGTTTAGTGATAAGATATAATATTCATTTTGGAGTGTTATGTATACCTCGTATTCACTTCAAAAGAATGTAAATGCGACACTTCCTTGCTAGGAAATATTGTTTGCAGATGTCTACGTATCGTAGCAATAGAGTTCTAATGCTTCTTAAAACGTGATGCCGCATTTCATTTGTATGTTTCGTGATAAGATATAATATTCATTTTGGAGTGTTATGTATACCTCGTATTCACTTCAAAAGAATGTAAATGTGACACTTCCATGCTAGGAAATAGCGTTTGCAGATGTCTACGTATCGCAGCAATAGTGTTCTAATGCTTCTTAAAACGAGATGTCGCATTTAATTCCTATGTTTCGTGATAAGGTATAATATTCATTGTAGAATGTTATGTATATGTCGTATTCACTTCAAAAGAATGTAAATGCGACACTTCCATGCTAGGAAATATCGTTTGCAGATGTCTACGGATCGTAGCAATAGAGTTCTAATGCATCCTAAAACGCGATATCGCATCTCACTTCTATGTTTCATGATAGGATATAATATTCATTGCGAAGTGTCATGTATATCTCGTATTCACTTCAAAGGAATGTAAACGCGACGCGTCCATGCTAGGAAATAGCGGTTGCAGATGTTTACGTATCGTAGCAATAGAGTTCTAATGCTTCTTAAAACGAGATGTCGCATTTCATTTCTATGTTTCGTGATAAGATATAATATTCATTTTGGAGTGTTATGTATACCTCGTATTCACTTAAAGAGAATGTAAATGCGACACCTCCATGCTAGGAAATAGCGTTTGCAGATTTCTACCTATATTAGCTATAGAGTTCTAGTGCTTCTCAAAATGCGATATAGCACCACATTCCTATGCTTCATGATAAGATATAATATTCTTTGCGAAGTGTCATGTATATCTCGTATTCACTTCAAAGAATGTAAATGCGACAGTTCCATGCTAGGAAATAGCGTTTGCAGATGTCTACGTATCGTAGCAATAGAGTTATAATGCTTCTTAAAACGTGATGCCGCATTTCATTTGTATGTTTCGTGATAAGATATAATATTCATTTTGGAGTGTTATGTATACCTCGTATTCACTTCAAAAGAATGTAAATGTGACACTTCCATGCTAGGAAATAGCGTTTGCAGATGTCTACGTATCGTAGCAATAGAGTTCCAATGCTTTTTAAAACGAGATGTCTCATTTCATTTCTATGTTTCGTGATAAGATATAATATTCATTTTGGAGTGTTATGAATACCTCGTATTCACTTCAAAAGAATGTAAATGTGAAACTTCCATGCTAGGAAATAGCGTTTGCAGATGTCTACGGATTGTGGCAATAAAATTCTAATGCTTCTTAAAACGCGATATCGCATCACACTTCTATGTTTCATGATAAGATATAATATTCATTGCGAAGTGTAATGTATACCTCGTATTCACTTCAAAGAAATGTAAATGCGACACTTCCATGCTAGGAAATAGCGTTTGCAGATGTCTACGTGTCGTAGCAATAGAGTTCCAATGCTTCTTAAAACGAGATGTCGCATTTCATTTCTATGTTTCGTGATAAGATATAATATTCATTTTGGAGTGTTATGTATACCTCGTATTCACTTCAAGAGAATGTAAATGCGACACCTCCATGCTAGGAAATAGCGTTTGCAGATTTCTATCTATATTAGCAATAGAGTTCTAGTGCTTCTCAAAACGCGATATAGCACCACATTCCTATGTTTCATGATAAGATATAATATTCTTTGCGAAGTGTCATGTATATCTCGTATTCACTTCAAAAGAATGTAAATGCGACAGTTCCATGCTAGGAAATAGCGTTTGCAGATGTCTACGTATCGTAGCAATAGAGTTCTTGCATCTTAAAACGAAATGTCGCATTTCATTTCTATGTTTCGTGATAAGATATAATATTCATTTTGGAGTGTTATGTATACCTCGTATTCACTTCAAGAGAATGTAAATGCGACACTTCCATGCTAGGAAATAGCGTTTGCAGATGTCTACGTATCGTAGCAGTAGTGTTCTAATGCTTCTCAAAACGCGATATAGCACCTCATTCCTATGTTTCATGATAAGATATAATATTCTTTGCGAAGTGTCATGTATATCTCGTATTCACTTCAAAAGAATGTAAATGCAACACTTCCATGCTAGGAAATAGCGTCTGCAGATGTCTACGTATCGTAGCAATAGAGTTCTAATGCTTCTTAAAACGAGATGTCGCATTCCTTTTCTATGTTTCGTGATAAGATATAATATTCATTTTGGAGTGTTATGTATACCTCGTATTCACTTCAAAGGAATGTAAATGCGACACTCCCTTGCTAGGAAATATTGTTTGCGGATGTGTACGTATCGTAGGAATAGAGTTCTAATGCTTCTTAAAACGCGATATCGCATCACACTTCTATGTTTCATGATAAGATATAATATTCATCGCGAAGTGTCATGTATACCTCGTATTCACATCAAAGAAATGTAAATGCGACACTTCCATGCTAGGAAATAGCGTTTGCAGATGTCTACGCGTCGTAGCAATAGAGTTCCAATGCTTCTTAAAACGAGATGTCGCATTTCATTTCTATGTTTCGTGATAAGATATAATATTCATTTTGGAGTGTTATGTATACCTCGTATTCACTTCAAAAGAATGTAAATGTGACTCTTCCATGCTAGGAAATAGCGTTTGCAGATGTCTACTTATCGTAGCAATAGAGTTCTAATGCTTCTTAAAACGAGATGTCGCATTTCATTTCTATGTTTCGTGATAAGATATAATATTCATTTTGGAGTGTTATGTATACCTCGTATTCACTTCAAGGGAATGTAAATGCGACACCTCCATGCTAGGAAATAGCGTTTGCAGATTTCTACCTATATTAGCAATAGAGTTCTAGTGCTTCTCAAAACGCGATATAGCACCTCATTCCTATGTTTCATGATAAGATATAATATTCTTTGCGAAGTGTCATGTATATCTCGTATTCACTTCAAAAGAATGTAAATGCGACAGTTCCATGCTAGGAAATAGCGTTTGCAGATGTCTACGTATCGTAGCAATAGAGTTCTTGCATCTTAAAACGAGATGTCGCATTTCTTTTCTATGTTTCGTGATAAGATATAATATTCATTTTGGAGTGTTATGTATACCTCGTATTCACTTCAAAGGAATGTAAATGCGACACTCCCTTGCTAGGAACTATTATTTGCAGATGTTTACGTATCGTAGCAGTAGACTTCTAATGCGTCTTAAAACGCGATATCGCATCTGACATCTATGTTTCATGATAAGGTATAATATTCATTGCGAAGTGTCATGAATACCTCGTATTCACTTCAAAAGAATGTAAGTGCGACACCTACATGCTAGGAAATAGCGTTTGCAGATGTCTACGTATCGTAGCAATAGAGTTCTAATGCTTCTTAAGACGAGATGTCGCATTTCATTTCTATGTTTCGTGATAAGATGTAATATTCATTTTGGAGTGTTATGTATACCTCGTATTCACTCCAAAAGAATGTAAATGCGACCCTTCCTTGCTAGGAAGTATTGTTTGCGGATGTGTACGTATCGTAGGAATAGAGTTCTAATGCTTCTTAAAACGCGATATCGCATCACACTTCTATGTTTCATGATAAGATGTAATATTCATCGCGAAGTGTCATGTATACCTCGTATTCACTTCAAAGAAATGTAAATGCGACACTTCCATGCTAGGAAATAGCGTTTGCAGATGTCTACGTGTCGTAGCAATAGAGTTCCAATGCTTCTTAAAACGAGATGTCGCATTTCATTTCTATGTTTCGTGATAAGATAGAATATTCATTTTGGAGTGTTATGTATACCTCGTATTCACTTCAAAAGAATGTAAATGTGACACTTCCATGCTAGGAAATAGCGTTTGCAGATGTCTACTTATCGTAGCAATAGAGTTCTATTGCTTCTTAAAACGAGATGTCGCATTTCATTTCTATGTTTCGTGATAAGATATAATATTCATTTTGGAGTGTTATGTATACCTCGTATTCACTTCAAGAGAATGTAAATGCGACACCTCCATGCTAGGAAATAGCGTTTGCAGATTTCTACCTATATTAGCAATAGAGTTCTAGTGCTTCTCAAAACGCGATATAGCACCTCATTCCTATGTTTCATGATAAGATATAATATTCTTTGCGAAGTGTCATGTATATCTCGTATTCACTTCAAAAGAATGTAAATGCGACAGTTCCATGCTAGGAAATAGCGTTTGCAGATGTCTACGTATCGTAGCAATAGAGTTCTTGCATTTTAAAACGAAATGTCGCATTTCATTTCTATGTTTCGTGATAAGATATAATATTTTGGAGTGTTATGTATACCTCGTATTCACTTCAAGAGAATGTAAATGCGACACTTCCATGCTAGGAAATAGCGTTTGCAGATGTCTACGTATCGTAGCAATAGAGTTCTAATGCTTCTCAAAACGCGATATAGCACCTCATTCCTATGTTTCATGATAAGATATAATATTCTTTGCGAAGTGTCATGTATATCTCGTATTCACTTCAAAAGAATGTAAGTGCGACACCTACATGCTAGGAAATAGCGTTTGCAGATGTTTACGTATCGTAGCAATAGAGTTCTAATGCTTCTTAAGACGAGATGTCGCATTTCATTTCTATGTTTCGTGATAAGATGTAATATTCATTTTGGAGTGTTATGTATACCTCGTATTCACTTCAAAAGAATGTAAATGCGACACTTCCTTGCTAGGAAATATTGTTTGCGGATGTGTACGTATCGTAGGAATAGAGTTCTAATGCTTCTTAAAACGCGATATCGCATCACACTTCTTTGTTTCATGATAAGATATAATATTCATCGCGAAGTGTCATGTATACCTCGTATTCACTTCAAAAGAATGTAAATGCGACACATACATTCTAGGAAATAGCGGTTGCAGATGTTTACGTATCGTAGCAATAGAGTTCTAATGCATCTTAAAACGAGATGTCGCATTTCATTTCTACGTTTCGTGATAAGATATAATATTCATTTTGGAGTGTTATGCATACCTCGTATTCACTTCAACAGAATGTAAATGCGACACTTCCATGCCAGGAAATAGCGTTTGCAGATGTCTACGTATATTAGCAATAGAGTTCTAATGCTTCTCAAAACGCGATATAGCACCTCATTCCTACGTTTCAAGGTAAGATATAATATTCTTTGCGAAGTGTCATGTATATCTCGTATTTACATCAAAAGAATGTAAATGCGACACTTCAATACTAGGAAATAGCGTTCGCAGATGTCTACGTATCGTAGCAATAGAGTTCTAATGCTTCTTAAAACGAGATGTCGCATTTAATTTCTATGTTTCGTGATAAGGTATAATATTCATTGTAGAATGTTATGTATATCTCGTATTCACTTCAAAAGAATGTAAATGCGACACTTCCATGCTAGGAAATATCGTTTGCAGATGTCTACGGATCGTAGCAATAGAGTTCTAATGCTTCCTAAAACGCGATATCGCATCTCACTTCTATGTTTCATGATATGATATAATATTCATTGCGAAGTGTCATGTATATCTCGTATTCACTTCAAAGAAATGTAAATGCGACACTTCCATGCTAGGAAATAGCGTTTGCAGATGTCTACGTGTCGTAGCAATAGAGTTCCAATGCTTCTTAAAACGAGATGTCGCATTTCATTTCTATGTTTCGTGATAAGATATAATATTCATTTTGGAGTGTTATGTATACCTCGTATTCACTTCAAGAGAATGTAAATGCGACACCTCCATGCTAGGAAATAGCGTTTGCAGATTTCTACCTATATTAGCAATAGAGTTCTAGTGCTTCTCAAAACGCGATATAGCACCTCATTCCTATGTTTCATGATAAGATATAATATTCTTTGCGAAGTGTCATGTATATCTCGTATTCACTTCAAAAGAATGTAAATGCGACAGTTCCATGCTAGGAAATAGCGTTTGCAGATGTCTACGTATCGTAGCAATAGAGTTCTTGCATCTTAAAACGAAATGTCGCATTTCATTTCTATGTTTCGTGATAAGATATAATATTCATTTTGGAGTGTTATGTATACCTCGTATTCACTTCAAGAGAATGTAAATGCGACACTTCCATGCTAGGAAATAGCGTTTGCAGATGTCTACGTATCGTAGCAATAGTGTTCTAATGCTTCTCAAAACGCGATATAGCACCTCATTCCTATGTTTCATGATAAGATATAATATTCTTTGCGAAGTGTCATGTATATCTCGTATTCACTTCAAAAGAATGTAAATGCAACACTTCCATGCTAGGAAATAGCGTCTGCAGATGTCTACGTATCGTAGCAATAGAGTTCTAATGCTTCTTAAAACGAGATGTCGCATTTCTTTTCTATGTTTCGTGATAAGATATAATATTCAATTTGGAGTGTTATGTATACCTCGTATTCACTTCAAAGGAATGTAAATGCGACACTCCCTTGCTAGGAAATATTGTTTGCGGATGTGTACGTATCGTAGGAATAGGGTTCTAATGCTTCTTAAAACGCGATATCGCATCACACTTCTATGTTTCATGATAAGATATAATATTCATCGCGAAGTGTCATGTATACCTCGTATTCACATCAAAGAAATGTAAATGCGACACTTCCATGCTAGGAAATAGCGTTTGCAGATGTCTACGTGTCGTAGCAATAGAGTTCCAATGCTTCTTAAAACGAGATGTCGCATTTCATTTCTATGTTTCGTGATAAGATATAATATTCATTTTGGAGTGTTATGTATACCTCGTATTCACTTCAAAAGAATGTAGATGTGACACTTCCATGCTAGGAAATAGCGTTTGCAGATGTCTACTTATCGTAGCAATAGAGTTCTAATGCTTCTTAAAACGAGATGTCGCATTTCATTTCTATGTTTCGTGATAAGATATAATATTCATTTTGGAGTGTTATGTATACCTCGTATTCACTTCAAGGGAATGTAAATGCGACACCTCCATGCTAGGAAATAGCGTTTGCAGATTTCTACCTATATTAGCAATAGAGTTCTAGTGCTTCTCAAAACGCGATATAGCACCTCATTCCTATGTTTCATGATAAGATATAATATTCTTTGCGAAGTGTCATGTATATCTCGTATTCACTTCAAAAGAATGTAAATGCGACAGTTCCATGCTAGGAAATAGCGTTTGCAGATGTCTACGTATCGTAGCAATAGAGTTCTTGCATCTTAAAACGAGATGTCGCATTTCTTTTCTATGTTTCGTGATAAGATATAATATTCTTTGCGAAGTGTCATGTATATCTCGTATTCACTTCAAAAGAATGTAAATGCGACAGTTCCATGCTAGGAAATAGCGTTTGCAGATGTCTACGTATCGTAGCAATAGAGTTCTTGCATCTTAAAACGAAATGTCGCATTTCATTTCTATGTTTCGTGATAAGATATAATATTCATTTTGGAGTGTTATGTATACCTCGTATTCACTTCAAGAGAATGTAAATGCGACACTTCCATGCTAGGAAATAGCGTTTGCAGATGTCTACGTATCGTAGCAATAGTGTTCTAATGCTTCTCAAAACGCGATATAGCACCTCATTCCTATGTTTCATGATAAGATATAATATTCTTTGCGAAGTGTCATGTATATCTCGTATTCACTTCAAAAGAATGTAAATGCAACACTTCCATGCTAGGAAATAGCGTCTGCAGATGTCTACGTATCGTAGCAATAGAGTTCTAATGCTTCTTAAAACGAGATGTCGCATTTCTTTTCTATGTTTCGTGATAAGATATAATATTCAATTTGGAGTGTTATGTATACCTCGTATTCACTTCAAAGGAATGTAAATGCGACACTCCCTTGCTAGGAAATATTGTTTGCGGATGTGTACGTATCGTAGGAATAGGGTTCTAATGCTTCTTAAAACGCGATATCGCATCACACTTCTATGTTTCATGATAAGATATAATATTCATCGCGAAGTGTCATGTATACCTCGTATTCACATCAAAGAAATGTAAATGCGACACTTCCATGCTAGGAAATAGCGTTTGCAGATGTCTACGTGTCGTAGCAATAGAGTTCCAATGCTTCTTAAAACGAGATGTCGCATTTCATTTCTATGTTTCGTGATAAGATATAATATTCATTTTGGAGTGTTATGTATACCTCGTATTCACTTCAAAAGAATGTAGATGTGACACTTCCATGCTAGGAAATAGCGTTTGCAGATGTCTACTTATCGTAGCAATAGAGTTCTAATGCTTCTTAAAACGAGATGTCGCATTTCATTTCTATGTTTCGTGATAAGATATAATATTCATTTTGGAGTGTTATGTATACCTCGTATTCACTTCAAGGGAATGTAAATGCGACACCTCCATGCTAGGAAATAGCGTTTGCAGATTTCTACCTATATTAGCAATAGAGTTCTAGTGCTTCTCAAAACGCGATATAGCACCTCATTCCTATGTTTCATGATAAGATATAATATTCTTTGCGAAGTGTCATGTATATCTCGTATTCACTTCAAAAGAATGTAAATGCGACAGTTCCATGCTAGGAAATAGCGTTTGCAGATGTCTACGTATCGTAGCAATAGAGTTCTTGCATCTTAAAACGAGATGTCGCATTTCTTTTCTATGTTTCGTGATAAGATATAATATTCATTTTGGAGTGTTATGTATACCTCGTATTCACTTCAAAGGAATGTAAATGCGACACTCCCTTGCTAGGAACTATTATTTGCAGATGTTTACGTATCGTAGCAGTAGACTTCTAATGCGTCTTAAAACGCGATATCGCATCTGACATCTATGTTTCATGATAAGGTATAATATTCATTGCGAAGTGTCATGAATACCTCGTATTCACTTCAAAAGAATGTAAGTGCGACACCTACATGCTAGGAAATAGCGTTTGCAGATGTCTACGTATCGTAGCAATAGAGTTCTAATGCTTCTTAAGACGAGATGTCGCATTTCATTTCTATGTTTCGTGATAAGATGTAATATTCATTTTGGAGTGTTATGTATACCTCGTATTCACTCCAAAAGAATGTAAATGCGACACTTCCTTGCTAGGAAATATTGTTTGCGGATGTGTACGTATCGTAGGAATAGAGTTCTAATGCTTCTTAAAACGCGATATCGCATCACACTTCTATGTTTCATGATAAGATGTAATATTCATCGCGAAGTGTCATGTATACCTCGTATTCACTTCAAAGAAATGTAAATGCGACACTTCCATGCTAGGAAATAGCGTTTGCAGATGTCTACGTGTCGTAGCAATAGAGTTCCAATGCTTCTTAAAACGAGATGTCGCATTTCATTTCTATGTTTCGTGATAAGATATAATATTCATTTTGGAGTGTTATGTATACCTCGTATTCACTTCAAAAGAATGTAAATGTGACACTTCCATGCTAGGAAATAGCGTTTGCAGATGTCTACTTATCGTAGCAATAGAGTTCTATTGCTTCTTAAAACGAGATGTCGCATTTCATTTCTATGTTTCGTGATAAGATATAATATTCATTTTGGAGTGTTATGTATACCTCGTATTCACATCAAGAGAATGTAAATGCGACACCTCCATGCTAGGAAATAGCGTTTGCAGATTTCTACCTATATTAGCAATAGAGTTCTAGTGCTTCTCAAAACGCGATATAGCACCTCATTCCTATGTTTCATGATAAGATATAATATTCTTTGCGAAGTGTCATGTATATCTCGTATTCACTTCAAAAGAATGTAAATGCGACAGTTCCATGCTAGGAAATAGCGTTTGCAGATGTCTACGTATCGTAGCAATAGAGTTCTTGCATTTTAAAACGAAATGTCGCATTTCATTTCTATGTTTCGTGATAAGATATAATATTCATTTTGGAGTGTTATGTATACCTCGTATTCACTTCAAGAGAATGTAAGTGCGACACTTCCATGCTAGGAAATAGCGTTTGCAGATGTCTACGTATCGTAGCAATAGAGTTCTAATGCTTCTCAAAACGCGATATAGCACCTCATTCCTATGTTTCATGATAAGATATAATATTCTTTGCGAAGTGTCATGTATATCTCGTATTCACTTCAAAAGAATGTAAATGCAACACTTCCATGCTAGGAAATAGCGTTTGCAGATGTCTACGTATCGTAGCAATAGAGTTCTAAAGCTTCTTAAAACGAGATGTCGCATTTCTTTTCTATGTTTCGTGATAAGATATAATATTCATTTTGGAGTGTTATGTATACCTCGTATTCACTTCAAAGGAATGTAAATGCGACACTCCCTTGCTAGGAAATATTATTTGCAGATGTTCACGTATCGTAGCAGTAGACTTCTAATGCGTCTTAAAACGCGATATCGCATCTGACATCTATGTTTCATGATAAGGTATAATTTTCATTGCGAAGTGTCATGAATACCTCGTATTCACTTCAAAAGAATGTAAGTGCGACACCTACATGCTAGGAAATAGCGTTTGCAGATGTTTACGTATCGTAGCAATAGAGTTCTAATGCTTCTTAAGACGAGATGTCGCATTTCATTTCTATGTTTCGTGATAAGATGTAATATTCATTTTGGAGTGTTATGTATACCTCGTATTCACTTCAAAAGAATGTAAATGCGACACTTCCTTGCTAGGAAATATTGTTTGCGGATGTGTACGTATCGTAGGAATAGAGTTCTAATGCTTCTTAAAACGCGATATCGCATCACACTTCTTTGTTTCATGATAAGATATAATATTCATCGCGAAGTGTCATGTATACCTCGTATTCACTTCAAAAGAATGTAAATGCGACACATACATTCTAGGAAATAGCGGTTGCAGATGTTTACGTATCGTAGCAATAGAGTTCTAATGCATCTTAAAACAAGATGTCGCATTTCATTTCTACGTTTCGTGATAAGATATAATATTCATTTTGGAGTGTTATGCATACCTCGTATTCACTTCAACAGAATGTAAATGCGACACTTCCATGCCAGGAAATAGCGTTTGCAGATGTCTACGTATATTAGCAATAGAGTTCTAATGCTTCTCAAAACGCGATATAGCACCTCATTCCTACGTTTCAAGGTAAGATATAATATTCTTTGCGAAGTGTCATGTATATCTCGTATTTACATCAAAAGAATGTAAATGCGACACTTCAATACTAGGAAATAGCGTTTGCAGATGTCTACGTATCGTAGCAATAGAGTTCTAATGCTTCTTAAAACGAGATGTCGCATTTAATTTCTATGTTTCGTGATAAGGTATAATATTCATTGTAGAATGTTATGTATATCTCGTATTCACTTCAAAAGAATGTAAATGCGACACTTCCATGCTAGGAAATATCGTTTGCAGATGTCTACGGATCGTAGCAATAGAGTTCTAATGCTTCCTAAAACGCGATATCGCATCTCACTTCTATGTTTCATGATATGATATAATATTCATTGCGAAGTGTCATGTATATCTCGTATTCACTTCAAAGGAATGTAAACGCGACGCGTCCATGCTAGGAAATAGCGGTTGCAGATGTTTACGTATCGTAGCAATAGAGTTCTAATGCTTCTTAAAACGAGATGTCGCATTTCATTTCTGTTTCGTGATAAGATATAATATTCATTTTGGAGTGTTATGTGTACCTCGTATTCACTTCAAAAGAATGTAAATGTGACACTTCCATGCTAGGAAATAGCGTTTGCAGATGTCTACGTATCGTAGCAATAGAGTTCCAATGCTTTTTAAAACGAGATGTCTCATTTCATTTCTATGTTTCGTGATAAGATATAATATTCATTTTGGAGTGTTATGAATACATCGTATTCACTTCAAAAGAATGTAAATGTGAAACTTCCATGCTAGGAAATAGCGTTTGCAGATGTCTACGGATTGTGGCAATAGAATTCTAATGCTTCTTAAAACGCGATATCGCATCACACTTCTATGTTTCATGATAAGATATAATATTCATTGCGAAGTGTAATGTATACCACGTATTCACTTCAAAGAAATGTAAATGCGACACTTCCATGCTAGGAAATAGCGTTTGCAGATGTCTACGTGTCGTAGCAATAGAGTTCCAATGCTTCTTAAAACGAGATGTCGCATTTCATTTCTATGTTTCGTGATAAGATATAATATTCATTTTGGAGTGCTATGTATACCTCGTATTCACTTCAAAGGAATGTAAATGTGACACTCCCTTGCTAGGAAATATTGTTTGCAGATGTTTGCGTATCGTAGCAGTAGACTTCTAATGCGTCTTAGAACGCGATATCGCATCTGACATCTATGTTTCATGATAAGGTATAATATTCATTGCGAAGTGTCATGAATACCTCGTGTTCACTTCAAAAGAATGTAAATGCGACACTTCCATGCTAGGAAATAGCGTTTGCAGTTGTCTACGTATCGTAGTAATAGAGTTCTAATGCTTCCCAAAACGCGATATCGCATCTCACTTCTATGTTTCATGATAAGATATAATATTCACTGCGAAGTGTCATGTATACCTCGTATTCACTTTAAAAGTATGTCAAGGTGACACTTCCTTGCAGGAAATAGCGCTTGCAGATGTCTGCGTATCGAAGCAATAGAGTTCCAATGCTTCTTAAATCGCGATATCGCATCACACTTCTATGTTTCATGATAAGATATAATATTCATTTGCGAAGGGTCATGTATACCTCGTATTCACTTCAAAAGAATGTAAATGCGACACATACATGCTAGGAAATAGCGTTTGCAGATGTCTACGGATCGTAGCAATAGAGATCTAATGCTTCCTAAAACGCGATATCGCATCTCACTTCTATGTTTCATGATAGGATATAATATTCATTGCGAAGTGTCATGTATATCTCGTATTCACTTCAAAGGAATGTAAACGCGACGCTCCCATGCTAGGAAATAGCGGTTGCAGATGTTTACGTATCGTAGCAATAGAGTTCTAATGCTTCTTAAAACGAGATGTCGCATTTCATTTCTATGTTTCGTGATAAAATATAATATTCATTTTGGAGTGTTATGTATACCTCGTATTCACTTCAAGAGAATGTAAATGCGACACTTCCATGCTAGGAAATAGCGTTTGCAGATGTCTACGTATATTAGCAATAGAGTTCTAGTGCTTCTCAAAACGCGATATAGCACCTCATTCCTATGTCTCATGATAAGATATAATATTCTTTGCGAAGTGTCATGTATATCTCGTATTCACTTCAAAAGAATGTAAATGCGACACATCCATGCTAGGAAATAGCGTTTGCAGTTTTCTACGTATCGTAGCAATAGAGTTCTAGTGCTTCCCAAAACGCGATATCGCATCTCACTTCTATGTTTCATGATAAGATATAATATTCACTGCGAAGTGTCATGTATACCTCGTATTCACTTTAAAAGAATGTAAGTGCGACATTTCCATGCTAGGATATAGCGTTTGCGGATAGCTACGTATCGTAGCAATAGAGTTCTAATGCTTCCCAAAACGCGATATCGCATCTCACTTCTATGATTCATGATAAGATATAATATTCACTGCGAAGTGTCATGTATACCTCGTATTCACTTTAAAAGAATGTAAGTGCGACACTTCCATGCTAGGATATAGCGTTTGCGGATGTCTACGTATCGTAGCAATAGAGTTCTAATGCTTCTTAAAACGCGATTTCGCATCTCACATCTATGTTTCATGATAAGATATAATATTCATTGCGAAGGGTCATGTATACCTCGTGTTCACTTCAAAAGAATGTAATTGCGACACTTCCATGCTAGGAAATAGCGTTTGCAGTTGTCTACCTATCGTAGCAATAGAGTTCTAATGCTTCCCAAAACGCGATATCGCATCTCACTTCTATGTTTCATGATAAGATATAATATTCACTGCGAAGTGTCATGTATACCTCGTATTCACTTTAATAGTATGTAGATGCGACACTTCCATGCTAGGACATAGCGTTTGCAGATGTCTACGTATCGTAGCAATAGAGTTCTAATGCTTCTTAAAACGCGATTTCGCATCTCACATCTATGCTTCACGATAAGATATAATATTCATTGCGAAGTGTCATGTATGTCTCGTATTCACATCAAAGGAATGTAAATGCGACGCTTCCTTGCTAAGAAATAGTGTTTGCAGGTGTCTTCGTATCTAAGCATTTGTCTTCTAATGCTTCTTAAATCGCGATATCGCACCTCGTTTCTAATTTCGTGATAAGGTACAGTATTCATTGTGGAGTATTATGTATACTTCGTAGTCACTTCAAAAGAATGTAAATGCGACACTTCCTTGCTAGGAATTAGCGTTTGCAGCTATCTACGTATCGAAGCGATAGAGTTCTGAACCTTCTTAAAACAAGATATCGCATCTCATTTCCAAGCTTCATGATAAGATATAATATTCATTGCGAGGTGTCATGTATACCCCGTATTCACTTCAAATGAATGTAAATGCGACTCTTCCTTGCTGGGAAATAACGATTGCAGATGTCTACGTATCGAGGCAATAAATTTCTAATGCTTCTTAAAACGCGATGTCGCATCTCATTTCTATGTTTCATGATGAGATGTAATATTCAAGGCAACACGTTACGTTTATCTTGTCTACACTTCAAATGAATGTAAATCCCACACTTCCTTGCTACGGAATATAGCTTGCAGATGTCTACGTGTCGGGGCAATAGAGTTGTAATTCTTCGTTAAACGCGATTTGGCAGATGATTTCTGTGAAGAATGACAAGATGCATTTGTATGTAACGCGTTCCGTATATCTCGACAACACTTCAAAGGAATGTAAATCTCACACTTCCCTGCTACGAAATAGCGCTTCTGGATGACCAGATATCGAAGCATTAGAGTTCTAATGCTACATAAAGTGCTATATCGCATTTAATATCTATGTCTCATATTAAGATGCAACGTCAACGCATGCGTTACGTATATCTCGTCTGCACTTGAAAATAGTGTAAATACCGCACTTGCTTGCTACCGAACAGCGTTTCTAGTTGTGTACGCATCGAAACCATAATGTTCTAATTCTTCAAAGAACGCGATATCGCATCTCATTTCTATGTCACATGATCAGATGTAATCTCAATGCAACGCGTTATGTATATCTCGTCTACACTTCAAATGAAAGTGGATGCGTCACTTCCTTGCTACGGAACAGTGTTTCTAGATGTCTACGAATCGAGGCAAAGGAGTTCTAATGTTTCATGGAACGCGATATAGCATTTCACATCAAGAGTTCGAAGTATGTATGTAGATTTTAATGATCTATAAATCAGACTATGTTTATCTGCTTCTACACTGAAAAACAATGTGATGCTACACTTCCTCGGAAGAGAATAGCGTTTCTAGATGTCAAAGTGTAAAAACAACAGGGTTCTGTTTCCTGATTCCGCGCGATGTCGCATCTCGTTTCATTGTTCCGCGTTAAGATATAGTATTCAATGCAAAGCGCTTTGTGTATCCGCATACAAAAAGAATATAAATCCCACACTTTCTTCCAACGAGATAGCGTTTCTAGGTATCTACGCGTAGAAGCAATAGAGTTCTCTTACTTCATTCAATGCGATGTCGCAATTCATTTCAATGCCGCATGATATGATGTAATATTCATTGTATCGCGTTATGTTTATCTGCTTCTGCAAATCAATTGAATGTGAACCCTACACTCCCTTGCAGGGGGATAGCGTTTTTAGATATCTACTTGTCGAAGCAATAAAGTTCTATTACTTTATTCAGATCGATGTCGCATCTCATTTCAATGCCGCATGTTGAGATGTAATATTCAATGAAACGCGATACGTTTATCTGCTTCTACATGTCAACAGTATAAAAATCCTACATTATCTTGCCAGGAGGTAGCGTTTCTAAATGTGCTCGTATTGAAGCAATAGATTTCTAATGCTATATAAAACGCGATATCGCATTTGATATCAACAGTTCGAAGTATGTAAGTAGATAAAAATGCTCTACACATCTCGTTATGCTTGTCTGCATATACAGGTCAAAAGACTGTGATTTCTACACTTCCTTGCAAGGGAATTGCGTTCTTAGATGTCTACTTTTCGAAGCAATAGAGTTCTATTGCTTCATTCAACACGATGTCGCAAGTCATTTCAATGATTCATGGTAAATTGCAATGTTCTATGCAATATGTTACATTTGTCTGCATCTAGACCTTAGAAGGATGTGAATTCTATACTTACTTGCAACAGAATATCGTTTCCAGAAATCTACGTGTTCAATAAGACATGACGCATCTCATTTACACGTTTCAAAGCAAAGAATCTGTAATCATATATCCATAACATTATGCTTAACTGTTAGAGGTCTTCAATAGAATGTGAACTATATAATTCCATGCAACGGCATGGCGCTCCGTAGTGTCTGTCTGTTAAAGCAATCGAGCTAGAATTCTCCATGCAATGCGCTGGCGCATCCCATTTCATCGTTTCAAAGTAAAAATGCTGTAATCTCTTATGCATAGCTCTATGCTTATCTGCTTTAAAACTTCATAAGAACGTAAATTCTACAGCTCCATGCAACAGGATTGCCCTTCGTAGTGTCTACATGTCGAGACAATCGAGTACTAATGCATCATAACAATGCCATGACTCATCTCATTTCAACGTTTCGAATTAAGTAAGCTGTAATCTTCTATGAAAAGCATTATAATTATCTGCTTCTACTCTACAAAAGAATGTGAATTCTATAGATCCAAGCAACAGGAGGGCAGGCCCTCCACCATCCTACAGCCTGCCCTGATGCGGGCAAAGGATTCCCAGGGCCACTCAAACCGCGACCAACATCTATCTTATACTCTAACCGATACATCGTTATGCGTTTTCCATTAAGCTTGCCGGGGTCAGTGATATTGAATCGCTCAATCTAAATTATTATTTTCTCTTTAAGTTTCTCGATTTTTTTAGTTTCTCTCACGATATCGTCTATTTCGTTGTACCTTTCCCTTACAGTATGGTATATAATCTGTTGTTTGATATTTCTAGGATTTCCTCTTAATAAATGCAATGCTTCCACATATTTTCTTTCTCTTTCTCTTTAGTTACATTGTTGTTATTTTATACTTTTCACCCTCCACATTCCCTTTCTACACCATCTCGGAACAGGCGTTATACGATTACTGCAGGATGACGCCCCGGTCTCGTTACACCGAGATCGAGTGTTCTCTCTTGCATCCGTTGTTTTATATATGTTATATATTGAAGAATATTTCCTCTTGTCCTTTGTATATTTTGAATGAAATTACATTGACAGAAGTACGAGCTAGTTCTGCACGCCTATTTGAAACAACATTAAATCACCTTGTTAAACAATAATATATTAAATGTGACTTGGACTTTTAAATTTGAATTTATAAACATCTAACAGGTAAATATGTTTTTCTTACTATTCATATCGTTATACATTCAGTGATTTATTGTGTGCTGTGATTTCATATATTAACTGCTTGATTATATTTTGCAATGAACTTTGCGTACCAAACATTGATTTTACTCCTGATGGGAGTGGATAGTTCTTCGTTTTATATTCTTATATCGCATTGATTATAAAAGTATATGATATCCTTTTTATGCAGTCATGTATAATTATGTACATACAAATTCGCGATTAAGTAGCTATGTGTTCAAATTCAATTCCGAATAATGCACTAAAAAGCATCCCAGATAACAAACGGCAAGATGGTAGCGACACCATGCCGGCACTATATTGCCACTTCCGAGGAGTGTCAACTGATTCGTAGTCATCTGTGACCGGATTCGTTAACTGAAATGCCAGAACGTGTTACCAGCACGTTCTCGACAAGCGAATCGCGCAGCACCAGCACCATGGTGACACGCGTATCATCGCTCCATTCATGAATCTCCTCAGCAATGACGCAGGATCACATTTGGCAATGGGGAACCTGTGCTTTCATACAAATTAGAACCGTTAGATGTCAGTAGATGTTCAGCATATGACTATTGATAGACATTTTGATGGTCGTTTTCCTATATTTATAGTTATTGAGCGAGTCGTATATATTTCTTTCAATCCATCATAGACTAAAAATATTATTTATAAAAAAAATATTACTTATAAAATAAAAATTCATGCTGTTGCGTCCCTAACTTCGCCTTGTGTAATTTTTGAAATAACATGCTATCATCGTATTTAATGTAACCCTCAATTGCATGAATTTGTAACAATAAATTGAAGAAAATATACATAAAATAAGTGTATATATTTTTATGACAAAGTAATTATCGACTTTATGGAAAAAATCGCCCTATCGAGCTAGTTTATAGAAAATAATAAAATCGAGTTCTTATATCTTTGTTTTGTGCCGGTGTATCTATATTGGAATCAAAATAAATAAATTGCCCAGTTTAGTCATTTTTCATATTTGCTTATAATTTTTATGGAAACAGCTTCCCCATTAGTAAATGTCAGCCTACGCCACAACCACGCGTGTAGCTATGGTGAGCTGATAGTGTCATTGTCACGGCCGTGTAGCCCGTGTGCTATATCTCGGTGCTTTAATAGTGCCGTGATACGAATGCCGCCCCAGTACTAACAGTATGCCATTTCGAAAGCTGAGTAGGAGCACTTTGTTAGCACAGTTCTGTCACGGAATTCGTTCCTTCCGTTGTCATTGGCGTGCCAATCGCTGGCTGTTTGGGATATTGTAGTGCATGAGGCAGACTTGTTCCTTATCATCGTCAAGGAGATGGATTTTCACTCCCCCCTTTTTGAATTTTTAAAATTATTATTTGGAATTTTCGCCGTTTCTGTATCTCTATGACCGCATTGTGGATTCAACTTATGTACGATCTTTTTGGTCTTCATCTTTTGTTACATGTAATATTATATATGTGATGCACGTTTGTTATGTAATGCTCCGATTTGTAAGCCTCAGATACTTTTATTCTTTGGTAAAGCAACTTATTCGATTAATATATATTTATTAGACATAGATATAAACAATTAGAAAAATGTTATTAAAACGCTATTAAATATGTTGTTGCAATTATATATTTAAGGTCTTAAGATGTAGATGCAATTAATGTCCGATATTTTACGTGATCCAATCGACGTATCAAGTGAGGCTATGAAATATAAAAATCTTTTACTATTCTTGGACCCCTTTACATGTTAAATGAATGATTAGTTCTGCAAGACAAAAAGCCTGAATTAGTGAGATCTCTAGGAACATAAGTAATTTGTAAGTAACACATCTTTTCTCTTTGAAATATTTGCCTTTGCATAGAATAGAACGTACCCATTTCGGTCCAATTCTATTATAGCCTTTGAGCAGAAGTAATATTGATTATACTTGATTTTTGCAATAGTTCTTCGGTTAACAGATTTTATTAACCTAGAATCATCATTTGACGGATGTATCAATCTACTTTGTAGCTCCATCAGTTTCTTTTTCTGCTCGCTACTTTCCATTTTCAGTTCCGTATACTTATCCTTTATCACCATCATATATGTTGCGTAAAATTACAATAACTTTTTGTCCTCAAATTTTGCGGATATTTCAATTAAATTTCCTTTGATTAAATAAACGGAAATTAAAAAACAGTGGCACGTACCATTTCTTGGAAACGTTGTATCGTAAGTTGCATCTGACTGTTTTGAAAGGCACGCACTTTACTTAACGTTTGCAATGATTCGGTTAGCGAAGTAAAGTAATATTCTACTTTCGAAATTGTTGGCTCTTGTAATTCTAAGGCAAGTATATTCATCTGTCGACATCGTGAACATTGTTTTTTGGCAAAATTCCAGAAAAACAAATATACTATAAGTAAAATAATAAACATCATAATATTAAATTTAACTCTGTTCATCGTTGCCTTGTTGGACACATCCATAACAATATACAGGGTGGGGCAGTAATAATTAGCACCTCAGATATCCACGAAACTATAAGTTTCATAGAAGTTTTTGCTAATATAAAATTGCATAGTACAAAGGGGCCATCCGTTGATGAAAATAGTTTTTTTGTAAGTGGAGTTATGTTGGACATATGAAGGTTACCTTCATTTTTTTAAAATGGATTGGTATGTCCATTCTTCCGTAATACGATAGAGCATTTTAAAGCAAGTTTAACGATCTGTAACATGAAGGCATTGAAGGTTACAAAAAGTAAAGAAAGGCGATAATACTCACGGTTTTGATAGTAAATGAAACATACGTATCGTAAACAGTGGTGGAAGGCGTAATACTTACCGTTTACTTCACTGTGAATAAACACTTTTCGAAGGGCATTTCAATAGTTTGCAGCATAAGTTAAACATGATAAGATTAGTACTGAAAAATCGGTTCGAATACGTTTGGTTAGGCTGTTCTTTGTGTCGTTCATTTTATAAGTACTGAGCTGCGGATTCCTGAGGACAGCTCACAAAATTGTTGAACTATGGAAGATTATCATTGTGAATTTGAATCAAAAGGTTATTAAATTCCATTAGATTGTAAACAGATCTCAATGTTTCATTTTAGATAGTAAGGTTAAATACTCTTTAAAAAACTACAAGAATGGATACATACCTTTCTGGTATTATTATTTCATAGAGAATTATTATTGCAATTATATAGTTCATTACGATAAAAAATATTTCTCAGAAAATTCTAAATATTAAATTAAAGAATCAAGTAAAACATTTTTAATAATTACGAATATGAAAAATACTTGAACATTCCAATAGAAAAATGTCTAAACAGGAGTTAGAAAAGTCAAACATTCAATTTCAATTCCAGAATTCATCTATAAGAGGTAAAATGTTTTGAAAGCTTTAATTACAGTCTTTAATGCAAGCAGTTGGGCAGTATTTCAATTTTCAAGAAAATTGATGAAAGTCAACCATTTTGAAGTGGTCAGAATCTTTGTCGTTTGAGCAATAAGTGAATAACAAATAACTGCATAAATTCCAGGCTTAAAAACTTATGGATTAAATCCTATGCAGACTCGTTTATGAGCGAGTTACAAAATAATAATCCACACTAAGTAATCATTTTAAAACTTAAACGATTACATCTCACGAACTTTCAAAGATATCAGAAGCGTGAAAAGTATGTGGTTTATCAAAAACTGTTCTAAAAGAACGGACGAAGTCAATAGAAATCTTTGTTAATGTAAGCAAGTTCTAAAGTTCTAAGCAACGCGATGGCCCTTATCTGCCTATGTTTCATAGCAAGTAAGTTCTGAATTTCTATGAAATCCGATGGAATTCCTCACTACTAACGTTTCAAAGTAAGTTCTCAAATTCTCAGTTCTACGTTTAAAACTATGTGTGTTCTATATATCTATGTAAAGTGATGGTTCCTATTAGTTGTGACGCAAACCTATATATAGTAAGTCAGCGAAGTTCGAAGGGGTTAATTATCTAAATGCTTTAAGGTGTAAAACGTACTTTAATCTAAAGCGATCTATCGTTCCAAGGTATCCGCTCAGGTACAACTTTTCTTGGGCACCAGATGCTCAGAAAGTAGCAAAGGGATAGACTACACGACCCCGGGAACCCTGGGGAGGAACAACCCTTGAAAGTTCGAAATGCTCCTCCTCTCGACTACGCCTAGCCAAGTACTCACACTCAGGTCGCGAGATACTGAAGTCACGGCATGTTTATTTATGGTCTCGACGTGGGTTTAACTAACAAGGGCTACGGGAAACTATGCAACACGCCGCGAATTACCGGGTATCATAACTCGCTTCACGATATAAGCTACAATATACAATATGCGACTCAAGAAATGGGACGCTTTAGCGAATAAGCTCTCACGTTCTCTTCTTCAGGTTCCTTGACTTCGCTGGTGGTCCTCGGGTCTCCTGGATCCTCCTCGGGGCTCCTTGGTGGAGTGGGCTGTAGGCTTCGGTATTGTTCGGGTCCATCGAACAGTGGACTTCGGCGATTTCCTCTTCTCGCCCCCTTGGGTGTCCCTGAGGGAATCCTCTTGATCATTTAAATTGCGTAGCGCCTCGCGCGCCGCGCTCCCATGGCCCACCTGCAGGGCCGCTGGACTTTTGACTTCTCTTTAGGGGGTTAAGGATGGTTGAGGACCTTCTCACATCCCAGAGCATTATAAAGCACAAAAGCAGATAAGCATAATGCGATGCATAGAGCTTTACAACCTTCTAACTTACTTTGAACTGTTTATATGAAATGCGATATTGAGGTGCATGAAGCATGATAAATTAAATGCTTCGGCACTTGGACATCTCGAAACGCTATCCCCGGGCAAGAAAGTGTAGGGTTCACACTCAATTCATGTGCAGAAGCAGATAAACATAACGCGATGCTATGAATATTACATCTTATCATGAAATATAGAAGTAAGATGCGCAGCCGCGTTTTACGAAGCATTAGAACTCTATTGCTTCTAAACCTTCAGATATAGAAACGAAATTCCGTAGCAAGGAAGTGATGCATTTACATACATTTGATGTGTAGAGGAGATATACATAACGTGTTGCATTGAAATTACATCTTATCATGTGACTTAGAACTGATACGCGATATCGCTTTTTATAAGGAGTTAGACATCTATTGCTTCGATGCGTTGACATCTAGAAACGCAATTTCCTAGCCAAGAAGTGTGGCATTTGCATTCTTATGAAGCGTAGACGAGGTATACATAACACTTCGCAATCAATATTATAACTTATCATGAAACACAGAAATGAGATGCTAGTGCTTCAATACGTAGATATCTGGAAACGCATTTCCTAGCATGGATGTGTGGCATTTACAATCTTTTGAAGTGTAGACGAGGTATACATTACACTTCGCAATGAATATTATATCTTATCATGAAACATAGAAATAAGATCCGATATCGCGTTTTAAGAAGCAATAGAAATACATTGCTTCGATACGTAGACATCTGGAAACGCATTTCCTAGCAAGGATGCGTGGCATTTACATTCTTTTCAAGTGAAGACGAGGTATACATATCACTTCGCAATGAATATTATATCATATCATGAAACAGAATTGAGATGCAGTATTGCGTTTTAAGAAGTATTACAACTCTATTGCATCGATACGTAGACATCTGGAAACGCTACTTCCTAGGAAGGATGTGTGACATTTACATTCTTTTGAAGTGTAGACGAGGTATACATGACACTTCGCAATGAATATTATATCTTATCATGAAACGTAGAAATGAGATGCGATATCGCGTTTTGAGAAACATTAGAACCTAATATACGTAGACATCTGCAAACGCTATTTCCTAGCATGGAAGTGTCGCATTTACATTCTTTTGAAGTGAATACGAGGTATACATAACACTTCGCAATGAATATTATATCTTATCATGAAACATAGATGTGAGATGCGATATCGCGTTTTAAGAAGCATTAGAACACTATTGCTGCGATACGTAGCCATTTGCAAACGCTATTTCCTAGCATGCAAGTGTCACATTTACATTCTTTTGAAGTGAATACGAGGTATACATAACACTCCAAAATGAATATTATATCTTATCACGAAACATAGAAATGAAATGCGACATCACGTTTTAAGAAGCATTAGAACTCTATTGCTACGATACGTACACATCTGCAAACAATATTTCCTAGCAAGGAAGTGTCGCATTTACATTCTTTTGAAGTGAATACGAGGAATACATAACACTCTACAATGAATATTATACCTTATCACGAAACATAGAAAGGAAATGCGACATCTAGTTTTAAGAAGCATTACAACACTATTGTTGCGATACGTAGACATCTGCAAACGCTATTTCCTAGCATGGAAGTGTCGCATTTACAATCTTTTGAAGTGAATACGAGGTATACATGACACATCGCAATGTATATTATATCTTATCATGAAACACAGAAGTGAGATGCGAAATCGCGTTTTAAGAAATATAAGAACTCTATCGCCTCGATACGTAGACATCTGCAAACGCTATTTCCTAGCATGGAAGTGTCACGTTTACATTCCTTTGAAGTGAGTACGAGATATACATGTAACTTCGCAATGAATATTATATCTTATCATGAAACATAGAAGTGAGATGCGATATCGCGATTTAAGAAGCATTAGAACTCCATTTCTACGTTACGTAGACATCTGCAAACGCAATTTCCTAGCAAGGAAGTGTCGCATTTACATTCTTTTGAAGTGAATACGAGGTATACATGACATATCGCAGTGAATATTATATCTTACCATGAAACATAGAAGTGAGATGCGATATCGCGTTTTAGGAAGCATTAGAACTCTAATGCTACGATACGTAGACATCTGCAAACGCTATTTCCTAGCAAGGATGTGTCGCATTTACATTCTTTTGAAGTGAATACGAGGTATACATGACACTTCGCAATGAATATTATATCTTATCATGAAACATAGATGTGAGATGCGATATCGCGTTTTAAGAAGCAATAGAACTCTATTTCTACGATACGTAGACATCTGCAAACAATATTTCCTAGCAAGGAAGTGTCGCATTTACATTCTTTTGAAGTGAATACGAGGTATACATGATACTCCGCAATGAATATTATATCTTATCATGAAACATAGATGCGAGATGCGATATCGCGTTTTAGGAAGCATTAGAACTCTATTGCTACGATACGTAGACATCTGCAAACGCTATTTCCTAGCACGCAAGTGTCGCACTTACATTCTTTTGATGTGAATACGAGATATACATGACACTTCGCAATGAATATTATATCCTGTCATGAAACGTAGAAGTGAGATGCGATATCGCGTTTTAGGAAGCATTAGAAACTTATTGCTACGATCCGTAGACATCTGCAAACGCTATTTCCTAGCATGGAAGTGTCACATTTACATTGTTTTGAAGTGAATACGAGGTATACATAACACTCCAAAATGAATATTATATCTTATCACGATACATAGAAATGAAATGCGACATCACTTTTTAAGAAGCATGAGAACTCTATTGCTACGATACGTATACATCTGCAAACAATATTTCCTAGCAAGGAAGTGTCGCATTTACATTCTTTTGAAGTGAATACGAGGTATACATGATACTCTGCAATGAATATTATATCTTATCATGAAACATAGATGCGAGATGCGATATCGCGTTTTAGGAAGCATTAGAACTCTATTGCTACGGTACGTAGACATCTGCAAACGCTATATCCTAGCATGGAAGTGTCGCATTTACATTCCTTTGAAGTGAATACGAGGTATACATGACACTTCGCAATGAATACTATATCTTATCATGAAACATAGAAGTGAGATGCGATATCGCGTTTTAAGAAGCATTAGAACTCTATTGCTACGATACGTAGACATCTGCAAACGCTATTTCAAAGCATGGAAGTGTAGCATTTACATTCTTTTGAAGTGAATACGAGGTATGCATAACACTCCAAAATGAATATTATATCTTATCACGATTCATAGAAAAGAAATGCGACATCTCGTTTTAAGAAGCATTAGAACTCTATTGCTACGATACGTAGACATCTGCAAACGCTATTTCCTAGCATGCAAGTGTCGCACTTACATTCTTTTGATGTGAATTCGAGATATACATGACACTTCTCAATGAATATTATATCCTATCATGAAACATAGAAGTGAGATGCGATATCGCGTTTTAGGAAGCATTAGAACTCTACTGCTACGATACGTACACATCTGCAAACAATATTTCCTAGCAAGGAAGCGTCGCATTTACATTCTTTTGAAGTGAATACGAGGTATACATAACACTCCAAAATGAATATTATATCTTATCACTAAACATAGAAATGAAATGCGACATCTCGTTTTATGAAGCATTAGAACTCTTTTGCTACGATACGTAGACATCTGCAAACGCTATTTCCTAGCATGGAAGTGTCGCATTTACATTCTTTTGAAGTGAATACGAGGTATACATAACACTCTACAATGAATATTATATCTTATCACGAAACATAGAAATGAAATGCGACATCATGTTTTAAGAAGCATTAGAACTCTATTGCTACGATACGTACACATCTGCAAACAATATTTCCTAGCAAGGAAGTGTCGCATTTACATTCTTTTGAAGTGAATACGAGGAATACATAACACTCTACAATGAATATTATACCTTATCACGAAACATAGAAAGGAAATGCGACATCTCGTTTTAAGAAGCATTACAACACTATTGCTGCGATACATAGACATCTGCAAACGCTATTTCCTAGCATGGAACTGTCACATTTACATTCTTTTGAAGTGAATACGAGGTATACATAACACTCCAAAATGAATATTATATCTTATCACGAAACATAGAAATGAAATGCGACATCACGTTTTAAGAAGCATTAGAACTCTACTGCTACGATACGTACACATCTGCAAACAATATTTCCTAGCGTGGAAGTGTCGCATTTACATTCTTTTGAAGTGAATACGAGGTATACATAACACTCTACAATGAATATTATACCTTATCACGAAACATAGGAAGGAAATGCGACATCTCGTTTTAAGAAGCATTAGAACACTATTGCTGCGATACGTACACATTTGCAAACGCTATATCCTAGCATGGAAGTGTCACATTTACATTCTTTTGAAGTGAATACGAGGTATACATAACACTCCAAAATGAATATTATATCTTATCACGAAACATAGAAATGAAATGCGACATCACGTTTTAAGAAGCATTAGAACTCTATTGCTACGATACGTACACATCTGCAAACAATATTTCCTAGCAAGGAAGTGTCGCATTTACATTCTTTTGAAGTGAATACGAGGAATACATAACACTCTACAATGAATATTATACCTTATCACGAAACATAGAAAGGAAATGCGACATCTCGTTTTAAGAAGCATTACAACACTATTGCTGCGATACATAGACATCTGCAAACGCTATTTCCTAGCATGGAACTGTCACATTTACATTCTTTTGAAGTGAATACGAGGTATACATAACACTCCAAAATGAATATTATATCTTATCACGAAACATAGAAATGAAATGCGACATCACGTTTTAAGAAGCATTAGAACTCTACTGCTACGATACGTACACATCTGCAAACAATATTTCCTAGCAAGGAAGTGTCGCATTTACATTCCTTTGAAGTGAATACGAGGTATACATAACACTCTACAATGAATATTATACCTTATCACGAAACATAGAATGGAAATGCGACATCTCGTTTTAAGAACCATTAGAACACTATTGCTGCGATACGTAGCCATTTGCAAACGCTATTTCCTAGCATGGAAGTGTCACATTTACATTCTTTTGAAGTGAATACGAGGTATACATAACACTCCAAAATGAATATTATATCTTATCACGAAACATAGAAATGAAATGCGACATCACGTTTTAAGAAGCATTAGAACTCTATTGCTACGATACGTACACATCTGCAAACAATATTTCCTAGCAAGGAAGTGTCGCATTTACATTCTTTTGAAGTGAATACGAGGAATACATAACACTCTACAATGAATATCATACCTTATCACGAAACATAGAAAGGAAATGCGACATCTCGTTTTAAGAAGCATTACAAAACTATTGCTGCGATACGTAGACATCTGCAAACGCTATATCCTAGCATGGAAGTGTCGCATTTACATTCTTTTGAAGTGAATACGAGGTATACATAACACTCTACAATGAATATTATACCTTATCACGAAACATAGAAAGGAAATGCGACATCTCGTTTTAAGAAGCATTAGAACACTATTGCTGCGATACGTAGACATTTGCAAACGCTATTTCCTAGCATGGAAGTGTCACATTTACATTCTTTTGAATTGAATACGAGGTATACATAACACTCCAAAATGAATATTATATCTCATCACGAAACATAGAAATGAAATGCGACATCACGTTTTAAGAAGCATTAGAACTCTATTGCTACGATACGTACACATCTGCAAACAATATTTCCTAGCAAGGAAGTGTCGCATTTACATTCTTTTGAAGTGAATACGAGGTATACATAACACTCCAAAATGAATATTATATCTTATCACTAAACATAGAAATGAAATGCGACATCTCGTTTTAAGAAGCATTAGAACACTATTGCTGCGATACGTAGACATTTGCAAACGCCATTTCCTAGCATGGAAGTGTCACATTTACATTCTTTTGAAGTGAATACGAGGTATACATAACACTCCAAAATGAATATTATATCTTATCACGAAACATAGAAATGAAATGCGACATCACGTTTTAAGAAGCATTAGAACTCTATTGCTACGATAGGTACACATCTGCAAACAATATTTCCTAGCAAGGAAGTGTCGCATTTACATACTTTTGAAGTGAATACGAGGTAAACATGATACTCCGCAATGAATATTATATCTTATCATGAAACATAGATGTGAGATGCGATACCGCGTTTTAGGAAGCATTAGAACTCTATTGCTACGGTACGTAGACATCTGCAAACGCTATTTCCTAGCATGTAGGTGTCGCACTTACATTCTTTTGAAGTGAATACGAGGTATACATAACACTCTACAATGAATATTATACCTTATCACGAAACATAGGAAGGAAATGCGACATCTCGTTTTAAGAAGCATTAGAACACTATTGCTGCGATACGTACACATTTGCAAACGCTATATCCTAGCATGGAAGTGTCACATTTACATTCTTTTGAAGTGAATACGAGGAATACATAACACTCTACAATGAATATTATACCTTATCACGAAACATAGAAAGGAAATGCGACATCTCGTTTTAAGAAGCATTACAACACTATTGCTGCGATACATAGACATCTGCAAACGCTATTTCCTAGCATGGAACTGTCACATTTACATTCTTTTGAAGTGAATACGAGGTATACATAACACTCCAAAATGAATATTATATCTTATCACGAAACATAGAAATGAAATGCGACATCACGTTTTAAGAAGCATTAGAACTCTACTGCTACGATACGTACACATCTGCAAACAATATTTCCTAGCAAGGAAGTGTCGCATTTACATTCCTTTGAAGTGAATACGAGGTATACATAACACTCTACAATGAATATTATACCTTATCACGAAACATAGAATGGAAATGCGACATCTCGTTTTAAGAACCATTAGAACACTATTGCTGCGATACGTAGCCATTTGCAAACGCTATTTCCTAGCATGGAAGTGTCACATTTACATTCTTTTGAAGTGAATACGAGGTATACATAACACTCCAAAATGAATATTATATCTTATCACGAAACATAGAAATGAAATGCGACATCACGTTTTAAGAAGCATTAGAACTCTATTGCTACGATACGTACACATCTGCAAACAATATTTCCTAGCAAGGAAGTGTCGCATTTACATTCTTTTGAAGTGAATACGAGGAATACATAACACTCTACAATGAATATTATACCTTATCACGAAACATAGAAAGGAAATGCGACATCTCGTTTTAAGAAGCATTACAAAACTATTGCTGCGATACGTAGACATCTGCAAACGCTATTTCCTAGCATGGAAGTGTCGCATTTACATTCTTTTGAAGTGAATACGAGGTATACATAACACTCTACAATGAATATTATACCTTATCACGAAACATAGAAAGGAAATGCGACATCTCGTTTTAAGAAGCATTAGAACACTATTGCTGCGATACGTAGACATTTGCAAACGCTATTTCCTAGCATGGAAGTGTCACATTTACATTCTTTTGAATTGAATACGAGGTATACATAACACTCCAAAATGAATATTATATCTCATCACGAAACATAGAAATGAAATGCGACATCACGTTTTAAGAAGCATTAGAACTCTATTGCTACGATACGTACACATCTGCAAACAATATTTCCTAGCAAGGAAGTGTCGCATTTACATTCTTTTGAAGTGAATACGAGGTATACATAACACTCCAAAATGAATATTATATCTTATCACTAAACATAGAAATGAAATGCGACATCTCGTTTTAAGAAGCATTAGAACACTATTGCTGCGATACGTAGACATTTGCAAACGCCATTTCCTAGCATGGAAGTGTCACATTTACATTCTTTTGAAGTGAATACGAGGTATACATAACACTCCAAAATGAATATTATATCTTATCACGAAACATAGAAATGAAATGCGACATCACGTTTTAAGAAGCATTAGAACTCTATTGCTACGATAGGTACACATCTGCAAACAATATTTCCTAGCAAGGAAGTGTCGCATTTACATACTTTTGAAGTGAATACGAGGTAAACATGATACTCCGCAATGAATATTATATCTTATCATGAAACATAGATGTGAGATGCGATACCGCGTTTTAGGAAGCATTAGAACTCTATTGCTACGGTACGTAGACATCTGCAAACGCTATTTCCTAGCATGTAGGTGTCGCACTTACATTCTTTTGAAGTGAATACGAGGTATACATGACACGTCGCAATGAATATTATATCTTATCATGAAACATAGAAGTGAGATGCGATATCGCGTTTTAAGAAGCATTAGAACACTATGGCTATGATACGTAGACATCTGCAAACGCTATTTCCTAGCATGGAAGTGTCACATTTACATTCTTTTGAAGTGAATACGAGGTATATATACCACTCTACAATGAATATTATACCTTATCACGAAACATAGAAAGGAAATGCGACATCTCGTTTTAAGAAGCATTAGAACACTATTGCTGCGATACGTAGACATTTGCAAACGCTATTTCCTAGCATGGAAGTGTCACATTTACATTCTTTTGAATTGAATACGAGGTATACATAACACTCCAAAATGAATATTATATCTTATCACGAAACATAGAAATGAAATGCGACATCACGTTTTAAGAAGCATTAGAACTCTATTGCTACGATACGTACACATCTGCAAACAATATTTCCTAGCAAGGAAGTGTCGCATTTACATTCTTTTGAAGTGAATACGAGGAATACATAACACTCTACAATGAATATTATACCTTATCACGAAACATAGAAAGGAAATGCGACATCTCGTTTTAAGAAGCATTACAACACTATTGCTGCGATACGTAGACATCTGCAAACGCTATTTCCTAGCATGGAAGTGTCGCATTTACATTCTTTTGAAGTGAATACGAGGTATACATAACACTCTACAATGAATATTATACCTTATCACGAAACATAGAAATGAAATGCGACATCTCGTTTTAAGTAGCATTAGAAATCTATTGCTACGATATGAAGACATCTGCAAACGCTATTCCCTAGCATGGAAGTGTCGCATTTACATTCTTTTGAAGTGAATACGAGGAATACATAACACTCCAAAATGAATATTATATCTTATGACGAAACATAGAAATGAAATGCGACATCACGTTTTAAGAAGCATTAGAACTCTATTGCTACGATACGTACACATCTGCAAACAATATTTCCTAGCAAGGAAGTGTCGCATTTACATTCTTTTGAAGTGAATACGAGGTATACATAACACTCCAAAATGAATATTATATCTTATCACTAAACATAGAAATGAAATGCGACATCTCGTTTTAAGAAGCATTAGAACACTATTGCTGCGATACGTAGACATTTGCAAACGCCATTTCCTAGCATGGAAGTGTCACATTTACATTCTTTTGAAGTGAATACGAGGTATACATAACACTCCAAAATGAATATTATATCTTATCATGAAACATAGAAATGAAATGCGACATCACGTTTTAAGAAGCATTAGAACTCTATTGCTACGATAGGTACACATCTGCAAACAATATTTCCTAGCAAGGAAGTGTCGCATTTACATACTTTTGAAGTGAATACGAGGTAAACATGATACTCCGCAATGAATATTATATCTTATCATGAAACATAGATGTGAGATGCGATACCGCGTTTTAGGAAGCATTAGAACTCTATTGCTACGGTACGTAGACATCTGCAAACGCTATTTCCTAGCATGTAGGTGTCGCACTTACATTCTTTTGAAGTGAATACGAGGTATACATGACACGTCGCAATGAATATTATATCTTATCATGAAACATAGAAGTGAGATGCGATATCGCGTTTTAAGAAGCATTAGAACACTATGGCTATGATACGTAGACATCTGCAAACGCTATTTCCTAGCATGGAAGTGTCACATTTACATTCTTTTGAAGTGAATACGAGGTATATATAACACTCTACAATGAATATTATACCTTATCACGAAACATAGAAAGGAAATGCGACATCTCGTTTTAAGAAGCATTAGAACACTATTGCTGCGATACGTAGACATTTGCAAACGCTATTTCCTAGCATGGAAGTGTCACATTTACATTCTTTTGAATTGAATACGAGGTATACATAACACTCCAAAATGAATATTATATCTTATCACGAAACATAGAAATGAAATGCGACATCACGTTTTAAGAAGCATTAGAACTCTATTGCTACGATACGTACACATCTGCAAACAATATTTCCTAGCAAGGAAGTGTCGCATTTACATTCTTTTGAAGTGAATACGAGGAATACATAACACTCTACAATGAATATTATACCTTATCACGAAACATAGAAAGGAAATGCGACATCTCGTTTTAAGAAGCATTACAACACTATTGCTGCGATACGTAGACATCTGCAAACGCTATTTCCTAGCATGGAAGTGTCGCATTTACATTCTTTTGAAGTGAATACGAGGTATACATAACACTCTACAATGAATATTATACCTTATCACGAAACATAGAAATGAAATGCGACATCTCGTTTTAAGTAGCATTAGAACTCTATTGCTACGATATGAAGACATCTGCAAACGCTATTCCCTAGCATGGAAGTGTCGCATTTACATTCTTTTGAAGTGAATACGAGGAATACATAACACTCCAAAATGAATATTATATCTTATGACGAAACATAGAAATGAAATGCGACATCACGTTTTAAGAAGCATTAGAACTCTATTGCTACGATACGGACACATCTGCAAACAATATTTCCTAGCAAGGAAGTGTCGCATTTACATTCTTTTGAAGTGAATACGAGGTATACATAACACTCCAAAATGAATATTATATCTTATCACTAAACATAGAAATGAAATGCGACATCTCGTTTTAAGAAGCATTAGAACACTATTGCTGCGATACGTAGACATTTGCAAACGCCATTTCCTAGCATGGAAGTGTCACATTTACATTCTTTTGAAGTGAATACGAGGTATACATAACACTCCAAAATGAATATTATATCTTATCACGAAACGTAGAAATGAAATGCGACATCACGTTTTAAGAAGCATTAGAACTCTATTGCTACGATAGGTACACATCTGCAAACAATATTTCCTAGCAAGGAAGTGTCGCATTTACATACTTTTGAAGTGAATACGAGGTAAACATGATACTCCGCAATGAATATTATATCTTATCATGAAACATAGATGTGAGATGCGATACCGCGTTTTAGGAAGCATTAGAACTCTATTGCTACGGTACGTAGACATCTGCAAACGCTATTTCCTAGCATGTAGGTGTCGCACTTACATTCTTTTGAAGTGAATACGAGGTATACATGACACGTCGCAATGAATATTATATCTTATCATGAAACATAGAAGTGAGATGCGATATCGCGTTTTAAGAAGCATTAGAACACTATGGCTATGATACGTAGACATCCGCAAACGCTATTTCCTAGCAAGGAAGTGTCACATTTACATTCTTTTGAAGTGAATACGAGGTATACATAACACTCCAAAATGAATATTATATCTTATCACGAAACATAGAAATGAAATGCGACATCTCGTTTTAAGAAGCATTAGAACTCTATTGCTACGATCCGTAGACATCTGCAAACGCTATTTCCTAGTATGGAAGTGTCGCATTTACATTCTTTTGAAGTGAATACAAGATATACATAACATTCTACAATGAATATTATACCTTATCACGAAACATAGAAATGAAATGCGACATCTCGTTTTAAGAAGCATTAGATCACTATTGCTGCGATACGTAGACATCTGCTAACGCTATTTCCTAGCATGGAAGTGTCACATTTACATTCATTTGAAGTGAATACGAGGTATACATAACACTCCAAAATGAATATTATATCTTATGACGATACATACAAATGAAATGCGACATCACGTTTTAAGAAGCATTAGAATTCTATTGCTACGATACGTAGACATCTGCAAACGCTATTTCCTAGCATGTATGTGTCGCATTTACATTCTTCTGAAGTGAACACGAGGTATACATGACCCTTCGCAATGAATATTATATCTTATCATGAAACATAGAAGTGAGATGCGATATCGCGTTTTAAGAAGCATTAGAACTCTATTGCTACGATCCGTAGACATCTGCAAACGCTATTTCCTAGCATGTAGGTGTCGCACTTACATTCTTTTGAAGTGAATACGAGGTATACATGACACGTCGCAATGAATATTATATCTTATCATGAAACATAGAAGTGAGATGCGATATCGCGTTTTAAGAAGCATTAGAGCACTATGGCTATGATACGTAGACATCTGCAAACGCTATTTCCTAGCATGGAAGTGTCACATTTACATTCTTTTGAAGTGAATACGAGGTATATATAACACTCTACAATGAATATTATACCTTATCACGAAACATAGAAAGGAAATGCGACATCTCGTTTTAAGAAGCATTAGAACACTATTGCTGCGATACGTAGACATTTGCAAACGCTATTTCCTAGCATGGAAGTGTCACATTTACATTCTTTTGAATTGAATACGAGGTATACATAACACTCCAAAATGAATATTATATCTTATCACGAAACATAGAAATGAAATGCGACATCACGTTTTAAGAAGCATTAGAACTCTATTGCTACGATACGTACACATCTGCAAACAATATTTCCTAGCAAGGAAGTGTCGCATTTACATTCTTTTGAAGTGAATACGAGGAATACATAACACTCTACAATGAATATTATACCTTATCACGAAACATAGAAAGGAAATGCGACATCTCGTTTTAAGAAGCATTACAACACTATTGCTGCGATACGTAGACATCTGCAAACGCTATTTCCTAGCATGGAAGTGTCGCATTTACATTCTTTTGAAGTGAATACGAGGTATACATAACACTCTACAATGAATATTATACCTTATCACGAAACATAGAAATGAAATGCGACATCTCGTTTTAAGTAGCATTAGAACTCTATTGCTACGATACGAAGACATCTGCAAACGCTATTCCCTAGCATGGAAGTGTCGCATTTACATTCTTTTGAAGTGAATACGAGGAATACATAACACTCCAAAATGAATATTATATCTTATGACGAAACATAGAAATGAAATGCGACATCACGTTTTAAGAAGCATTAGAACTCTATTGCTACGATACGTACACATCTGCAAACAATATTTCCTAGCAAGGAAGTGTCGCATTTACATTCTTTTGAAGTGAATACGAGGTATACATAACACTCCAAAATGAATATTATATCTTATCACTAAACATAGAAATGAAATGCGACATCTCGTTTTAAGAAGCATTAGAACACTATTGCTGCGATACGTAGACATTTGCAAACGCCATTTCCTAGCATGGAAGTGTCACATTTACATTCTTTTGAAGTGAATACGAGGTATACATAACACTCCAAAATGAATATTATATCTTATCACGAAACATAGAAATGAAATGCGACATCACGTTTTAAGAAGCATTAGAACTCTATTGCTACGATAGGTACACATCTGCAAACAATATTTCCTAGCAAGGAAGTGTCGCATTTACATACTTTTGAAGTGAATACGAGGTAAACATGATACTCCGCAATGAATATTATATCTTATCATGAAACATAGATGTGAGATGCGATACCGCGTTTTAGGAAGCATTAGAACTCTATTGCTACGGTACGTAGACATCTGCAAACGCTATTTCCTAGCATGTAGGTGTCGCACTTACATTCTTTTGAAGTGAATACGAGGTATACATGACACGTCGCAATGAATATTATATCTTATCATGAAACATAGAAGTGAGATGCGATATCGCGTTTTAAGAAGCATTAGAAATCTATTGCTATGATACGTAGACATCCGCAAACGCTATTTCCTAGCATGGAAGTGTCACATTTACATTCTTTTGAAGTGAATACGAGGTATACATAACACTCCAAAATGAATATTATATCTTATCACGAAGCATAGAAATGAAATGCGACATCTCGTTTTAAGAAGCATTAGAACTCTATTGCTACGATCCGTAGACATCTGCAAACGCTATTTCCTAGTATGGAAGTGTCGCATTTACATTCTTTTGAAGTGAATACAAGATATACATAACATTCTACAATGAATATTATACCTTATCACGAAACATAGAAATGAAATGCGACATCTCGTTTTAAGAAGCATTAGATCACTATTGCTGCGATACGTAGACATCTGCTAACGCTATTTCCTAGCATGGAAGTGTCACATTTACATTCTTTTGAAGTGAATACGAGGTATACATAACACTCCAAAATGAATATTATATCTTATGACGATACATACAAATGAAATGCGACATCACGTTTTAAGAAGCATTAGAATTCTATTGCTACGATACGTAGACATCTGCAAACGCTATTTCCTAGCATGTATGTGTCGCATTTACATTCTTCTGAAGTGAACACGAGGTATACATGACCCTTCGCAATGAATATTATATCTTATCATGAAACATAGTAGTGAGATGCGATATCGCGTTTTAAGAAGCATTAGAACTCTATTGCTACGATCCGTAGACATCTGCAAACGCTATTTCCTAGCATGGAAGTATAGCATTTACATTCTTTTGATGTGAATACGAGGTATACATGATACTCCGCAATGAATATTATATCTTATCATGAAACATAGATGCGAGATGCGATATCGCGTTGTAGGAAGTATTACAACTCTATTGCTACGATACGTAGACACCTGCAAACACTATTTCCTAGCACGTAAGTGTCGCATTTACATTCTTTTGAAGTGAATACGAGGTATACATGACACTTCGCAATGAATATTATATCTTATCATGAAACATAGAAGTGAGATGCGATATCGCGTTTTAAGAAGCATTAGAACTCTATTGCCATGATACGTAGACATCTGCAAACGCTATTTCCTAGAAAGGAAGTGTCGCATTTACATTCTTTTGAAGTAAATACGAGGTATACATGACAATTCGCAATGAATATTATATCTTATCATGAAACATAGACGTGAGATGCGATATCGCGTTTTAAGAAGCATTAGAACTCTATTGCTATGATACGTAGACATCTGCAAACGCTATTTCCTAGCATGGAAGTATAGCATTTACATTCTTTTGATGTGAATACGAGGTATACATGATACTCCGCAATGAATATTATATCTTATCATGAAACATAGATGCGAGATGCGATATCGCGTTGTAGGAAGCATTACAACTCTATTGCTACGATACGTAGACACCTGCAAACACTATTTCCTAGCATGTAAGTGTCGCATTTACATTCTTTTGAAGTGAATACGAGGTATACATGACACTTCGCAATGAATATTATATCTTATCATGAAACATAGAAGTGAGATGCGATATCGCGTTTTAAGAAGCATTAGAACTCTATTGCCATGATACGTAGACATCTGCAAACGCTATTTCCTAGAAAGGAAGTGTCGCATTTACATTCTTTTGAAGTAAATACGAGGTATACATGACAATTCGCAATGAATATTATATCTTATCATGAAACATAGACGTGAGATGCGATATCGCGTTTTAAGAAGCATTAGAACTCTATTGCTATGATACGTAGATATCTGCAAACGCTATTTCCTAGCATGTATGTGTCGCATTTACATTCTTCTGAAGTGAATACGAGGTATACATGACCCTTCACAATGAATATTATATCTTATCATGAAACTAGAAGTGAGATGCGATATCGCGTATTAGGAAGCATTACAACTCTATTGCTACGATACGTAGACACCTGCAAACGCTATTTCCTAGCATGTAAGTGTCGCATTTACATTCTTTTGAAGTGAATACGAGGTATACATGACACTTCGCAATGAATATTATATCTTATCATGAAACATAGAAGTGAGATGCGATATCGCGTTTTAAGAAGCATTAGAACTCTATTGCTATGATACGTAGACATCCGCAAAGGCTATTTCCTAGCATGGAAGTGTCACATTTACATTCTTTTGAAGTGAATACGAGGTATACATAACACTCCAAAATGAATATTATATCTTATCACGAAACATAGAAATGAAATGCGACATCTCGTTTTAAGAAGCATTAGATCACTATTGCTGCGATACGTAGACATCTGCTAACGCTATTTCCTAGCATGGAAGTGTCACATTTACATTCTTTTGAAGTGAATACAAGATATACATAACATTCTACAATGAATATTATACCTTATCACGAAACATAGAAATGAAATGCGACATCTCGTTTTAAGAAGCATCAGATCACTATTGCTGCGATACGTAGACATCTGCTAACGCTATTTCCTAGCATGGAAGTGTCACATTTACATTCTTTTGAAGTGAATACGAGGTATACATAACACTCCAAAATGAATATTATATCTTATGACGATACATACAAATGAAATGCGACATCACGTTTTAAGAAGCATTAGAATTCTATTGCTACGATACGTAGACATCTGCAAACGCTATTTCCTAGCATGTATGTGTCGCATTTACATTCTTCTGAAGTGAACACGAGGTATACATGACCCTTCGCAATGAATATTATATCTTATCATGAAACATAGTAGTGAGATGCGATATCGCGTTTTAAGAAGCATTAGAACTCTATTGCTACGATCCGTAGACATCTGCAAACGCTATTTCCTAGCATGGAAGTATAGCATTTACATTCTTTTGATGTGTATACGAGGTATACATGATACTCCGCAATGAATATTATATCTTATCATGAAACATAGATGCGAGATGCGATATCGCGTTGTAGGAAGCATTACAACTCTATTGCTACGATACGTAGACACCTGCAAACACTATTTCCTAGCATGTAAGTGTCGCATTTACATTCTTTTGAAGTGAATACGAGGTATACATGACACTTCGCAATGAATATTATATCTTATCATGAAACATAGAAGTGAGATGCGATATCGCGTTTTAAGAAGCATTAGAACTCTATTGCCATGATACGTAGACATCTGCAAACGCTATTTCCTAGAAAGGAAGTGTCGCATTTACATTCTTTTGAAGTAAATACGAGGTATACATGACAATTCGCAATGAATATTATATCTTATCATGAAACATAGACGTGAGATGCGATATCGCGTTTTAAGAAGCATTAGAACTCTATTGCTATGATACGTAGACATCTGCAAACGCTATTTCCTAGCATGTATGTGTCGCATTTACATTCTTCTGAAGTGAATACGAGGTATACATGACCCTTCACAATGAATATTATATCTTATCATGAAACTAGAAGTGAGATGCGATATCGCGTATTAGGAAGCATTACAACTCTATTGCTACGATACGTAGACACCTGCAAACGCTATTTCCTAGCATGTAAGTGTCGCATTTACATTCTTTTGAAGTGAATACGAGGTATACATGACACTTCGCAATGAATATTATATCTTATCATGAAACATAGAAGTGAGATGCGATATCGCGTTTTAAGAAGCATTAGAACTCTATTGCTATGATACGTAGACATCCGCAAAGGCTATTTCCTAGCATGGAGTTGTCACATTTACATTCTTTTGAAGTGAATACGAGGTATACATAACACTCCAAAATGAATATTATATCTTATCACGAAACATAGAAATGAAATGCGACATCTCGTTTTAAGAAGCATTAGAACACTATTGCTACGATACGTAGACAACTGCAAACGCTATTTCCTAGCATGTATGTGTCGCATTTACATTCGTTTGAAGTGAATACGAGGTATACATGACCCTTCACAATGAATATTATATCTTATCACGAAACATAGAAATGAAATGCGACATCACGTTTTAAGAAGCATTAGAACTCTACTGCTACGATACGGACACATCTGCAAACAATATTTCCTAGCAAGGAAGTGTCGCATTTACATTCTTTTGAAGTGAATACGAGGTATACATAACACTCTAAAATGAATATTATATCTTATCACTAAACATAGAAATGAAATGCGACATCCCGTTTTATGAAGCATTAGAACTCTATTGCTACGATACGTAGACATCTGCAAACGCTATTTCCTAGCATGGAAGTGTCGCATTTACATTCTTTTGAAGTGAATACGAGGTATACATAACACTCCAAAATGAATATTATATCTTATCACGAAACATAGAAATGAAATGCGACATCTCGTTTTAAGAAGCATTAGAACTCTATTGCTACGATACGTAGACAACTGCAAACGCTATTACCTAGCATGGAAGTGTCACATTTACATTCTTTTGAAGTGAATACGAGGTATACATAACACTCCAAAATGAATATTATATCTTATCATGAAACATAGAAGTGAGATGCGATATCGCGTTTTAAGAAGCATTAGAACTCTATTGCTACGATCCGTAGACATCTGCAAACGCTATTTCCTAGCATGGAAGTATAGCATTTACATTCTTCTGATGTGAATACGAGATATACATGATACTCCGCAATGAATATTATATCTTATCATGAAACATAGATGCGAGATGCGATATCGCGTTGTAGGAAGCATTACAACTCTATTGCTACGATACGTAGACACCTGCAAACACTATTTCCTAGCATGTAAGTGTCGCATTTACATTCTTTTGAAGTGAATACGAGGTATACATAACACTCCAAAATGAATATTATATCTTATCATGAAACATAGAAGTGAGATGCGATATCGCGTTTTAAGAAGCATTAGAACTCTATTGCCATGATACGTAGACATCTGCAAACGCTATTTCCTAGAAAGGAAGTGTCGCATTTACATTCTTTTGAAGTAAATACGAGGTATACATGACAATTCGCAATGAATATTATATCTTATCATGAAACATAGACGTGAGATGCGATATCGCGTTTTAAGAAGCATTAGAACTCTATTGCTATGATACGTAGACATCTGCAAACGCTATTTCCTAGCATGGAAGTGTCACATTTACATTCTTTTGAAGTGAATACGAGGTATACATAACACTCCAAAGTGAATATTATATCTTATCACGAAACATAGATTTGAAATGCGACATCACGTTTTAAGAAGCATGAGAATTCTATTGCTACGATACGTAGACATCTGCAAACGCTATTTCCTAGCATGTACGTGTCGCACTTACATTCTTTTGAAGTGAATACGAGGTATACATGACCCTTCGCAATGAATATTATATCTTATCATGAAACATTGAAGTGAGATGCTATATCGCGTATTAGGAAGCATTACAACTCTGTTGCTACGATACGTAGACACCTGCAAACACTATTTCCTAGCATGAAAGTGTCGCATTTACATTCTTTTGAAGTGAATACGAGGAATACATAACACTCTACAATGAATATTATATCTTATCACTAAACATAGAAATGAAATGCGACATCTCGTTTTATGAAGCATTAGAACTCTATTGCTACGATACGTAGACATCTGCAAACGCTATTTCCTAGCATGGAAGTGTCGCATTTACATTTTTTTGAAGTGAATTCGAGGTATTCATAACACTCTACAATGAATATTATACCTTATCACGAAACATAGATGCGAGATGCGATATCGCGTTGTAGGAAGCATTAGAACTCTATTGCTACGATACGTAGACACCTGCAAACGCTATTTCCTAGCATGTAAGTGTCGCATTTACATTCTTTTGAAGTGAATACGAGGTATACATGACCCTTCGCAATGAATATTATATCTTATCATGTAACATAGAAGTGAGATGCGATATCGCGTATTAGGAAGCATTACAACTCTATTGCTACGATACGTAGAAACCTGCAAACACTATTTCCTAGCATGTAAGTGTCGCATTTACATTCTTTTGAAGTGAATACGAGGTATACATGACACTTCGCAATGAATATTATATCTTATCATGAAACATTGAAATGAGATGCGATATCGCGTTTTAAGAAGCATTAGAACTCTATTGCTATGATACGTAGACATCTGCAAACGCTATTTCCTAGAAAGGAAGTGTCGCATTTACATTCTTTTGAAGTGAATACGAGGTATACATGACACTTCGCAATGAATATTATATCTTATCATGAAACATGGATGTGAGATGCGATATCGCGTTTTAAGAAGCATTAGAACTCTATTTCTACGATACGTAGACATCTGCAAACAATATTTCCTAGCCAGGAAGTGTCGCATTTACATACTTTTGAAGTGAATACGAGGTAAACATGATACTCCGCAATGAATATTATATCTTATCATGAAACATAGATGTGAGATGCGATACCGCGTTTTAGGAAGCATTAGAACTCTATTGCTACGGTACGTAGACATCTGCAAACGCTATTTCCTAGCATGTAGGTGTCGCACTTACATTCTTTTGAAGTGAATACGAGGTATACATGACACGTCGCAATGAATATTATATCTTATCATGAAACATAGAAGTGAGATGCGATATCGCGTTTTAAGAAGCAGTAGAACTCTATTGCTACGATACGTAGACATCTGCAAACAATATTTCCTAGCAAGGATGCGTCGCATTTACATTCTTTTGAAGTGAATACGAGGTATACATGATAATCCGCAATGAATATTATATCTTATCATGAAACATAGATGCGAGATGCGATATCGCGTTGTAGGAAGCATTAGAACTCTATTGCTACGATACGTAGACACCTGCAAACGCTATTTCCTAGCATGTAAGTGTCGCATTTACATTCTTTTGAAGTGAAAACGAGGTATACATGACACTTCGCAATGAATATTACATTTTTTCATGAAACATAGAAGTGAGATGCGATATCGCGTTTTAAGAAGCATTAGAACACTATTGCTGCGATACGTAGACATTTGCAAACGCTATTTCCTAGCATGGAAGTGTCACATTTACATTCTTTTGAAGTGAATACGAGGTATACATAACACTCCAAAATGAATATTATATCTGATCACGAAACATAGAAATGTAATGCGACATCACGTTTTAAGAAGCATTAGAACTCTATTGCTACGATACGTAGACAACTGCAAACGCTATTTCCTAGCATGGAAGTGTCACATTTACATTCTCTTGAAGTGAATACGAGGTATACATAACACTCCAAAATGAATATTATATCTTATCACGAAACATACAAATGAAATGCGGCATCACGTTTTAAGAAGCATTAGAACTCTATTGCTACGATACGTAGACATCTGCAAACAATATTTCCTAGCAAGGAAGTGTCGCATTTACATTCTTTTGAAGTGAATACGAGGTATACATAACACTCCAAAATGAATATTATATCTTATCACTAAACATAGAAATGAAATGCGACATCTCGTTTTAAGAACCATTAGAACTCTATTGCTACGATACGTAGACATCTCCAAACGCTATTTCCTAGCATGTATGTGTCGCATTTACATTCTTTTGAAGTGAATACGAGGTATACATGACCCTTCACAATGAATATTATATCTTATCATGAAACTAGAAGTGGGATGCGATATCGCGTATTAGGAAGCATTACAACTCTATTGCAACGATACGTAGACACCTGCAAACGCTATTTCCTAGCACGGAAGTATAGCATTTACATTCTTTTGATGTGAATACGAGGTATACATAACACTCTACAATGAATATTATACCTTATCACGAAACGTAGAAAGGAAATGCGACATCTCGTTTTAAGAAGCATTAGAACACTATTGCTGCGATACGTAGACATTTGCAAACGCTATTTCCTAGCATGGAAGTGTCACATTTACATTCTTTTGAAGTGAATACGAGGTATACATAACACTCCAAAATGAATATTATATCTGATCACGAAACATAGAAATGAAATGCGACATCACGTTTTAAGAAGCATTAGAACTCTATTGCTACGATACGTACACATCTGCAAACAATATTTCCTAGCAAGGAAGTGTCGCATTTACATTCTTTTGAAGTGAATACGAGGAATACATAACACTCTGCAATGAATATTATACCTTATCGCGAAACATAGAAAGGAAATGCGACATCTCGTTTTAAGAAGCATTACAACACTATTGCTGCGATACGTAGACATCTGCAAACGCTATTTCCTAGCATGGAAGTGTCACATTTACATGCTTTTGAAGAGAATACGAGGTATACATAACACTCCAAAATGAATATTATATCTTATCACGAAACATAGAAATGAAATGCGACATCACGTTTTAAGAAGCATTAGAACTCTACTGCTACGATACGTACACATCTGCAAACATTACTTCCTAGCAAGGAAGTGTCGCATTTACATTCTTTTGAAGTGAATACGAGGTATACATAACACTCCAAAATGAATATTATATCTTATCACGAAACATAGAAATGAAATGCGACATCACGTTTTAAGAAGCATTAGAACTCTATTGCTACGGTACGTACACATCTGCAAACAATATTTCCTAGCAAGGAAGTGTCGCATTTACATTCTTTTGAAGTGAATACGAGGTATACATAACACTCCAAAATGAATATTATGTCTTATCACTAAACATAGAAATGAAATGCGACATCTCGTTTTAAGAAGCATTAGAACACTATTGCTGCGATACGTAGACATATGCAAACGCTATTTCCTAGCATGTAAGTGTCGCATTTACATTCGTTTGAAGTGAATACGAGGTATACATGATACTCCGCAATGAATATTATATCTTATCATGAAACAAAGATGCGAGATGCGATATCGCTTTGTAGGAAGCATTAGAACTCTATTGCTACGATACGTAGACACCTGCAAACGCTATTTCCTAGCATGTAAGTGTCGCATTTACATTCTTTTGAAGTGAATACGAGGTATACATGACCCTTCGCAATGAATATTATATCTTATCATGAAACATAGAAGTGAGATGCGATATCGCGTATTAGGAAGCATTACAACTCTATTGCTACGATACGTAGAAACCTGCAAACACTATTTCCTAGCATGTAAGTGTCGCATTTACATTCCTTTGAAGTGAATACGAGGTATACATGACACTTCGCAATGAATATTATATCTTATCATGAAACATAGAAGTGAGATGCGATATCGCGTTTTAAGAAGCATTAGAACTCTATTGCTATGATACGTAGACATCTTTAAACGCTATTTCCTAGAAAGGAAGTGTCACATTTACATTCTTTTGAAGTGAATACGAGGTATACATAACACTCCAAAATGAATATTATATCTTATCACGAAACATACAAATGAAATGCGGCATCACGTTTTAAGTAGCATTAGAACTCTATTGCTACGATACGTAGACATCTGCAAACAATATTTCCTAGCAAGGAAGTGTCGCATTTACATTCTTTTGAAGTGAATACGAGGTATACATAACACTCCAAAATGAATATTATATCTTATCACTAAACATAGAAATGAAATGCGACATCTCGTTTTAAGAAGCATTAGAACTCAATTGCTACGATACGTAGACATCTGCAAACGCTATTTCCTAGCATGTATGTGTCGCATTTACATTCTTTTGAAGTGAATACGAGGTATACATAACACTCTACAATGAATATTATACCTTATCACGAAACATAGAAAGGAAATGCGACATCTCGTTTTAAGAAGCATTAGAACACTATTGCTGCGATACGTAGACATTTGCAAACGCTATTTCCTAGCATGGAAGTGTCACATTTACATTCTTTTGAAGTGCGTACGAGGTATACATAACACTCCAAAATGAATGTTATATCTTATCACGAAACATAGAAATGAAATGCGGCATCACGATTTAAGAGGCATTAGAACTCTATTGCTACGATACGTACACATCTGCAAACAATATTTCCTAGCAAGGAAGTGTCGCATTTACATTCTTTTGAAGTGAATACGAGGTATACATAACACTCCAAAATGAATATTATGTCTTATCACGAAACATAGAAATGAAATGCGACATCTCGTTTTATGAAGCATTAGAACTCTATTGCTACGATACGTAGACATCTGCAAACGCTATTTCCTAGCATGGAAGTGTCGCATTTACATTCTTTTGAAGTGAATACGAGGTATACATAACACTCTACAATGAATATTATACCTTATCACGAAACATAGAAATGAAATGCGACATCTCGTTTTAAGAAGCATTCGAACACTATTGCTGCGATACGTAGACATCTGCAAACGCTATTTCCTAGCATGTAAGTGTCGCATTTACATTCTTTTGAAGTGAATACGAGGTATACATGATACTCCGCAATGAATATTATATCTTATCATGAAACATAGATGCGAGATGCGATATCGCGTTGTAGGAAGCATTAGAACTCTATTGCTACGATACGTAGACACTTGCAAACGCTATTTCCTAGCATGTAAGTGTCGCATTTACATTCTTATGAAGTGAATACGAGGTATACATGACCCTTCGCAGTGAATATTATATCTTATCATGAAACATAGAAGTGAGATGCGATATCGCGTATTAGGAAGCATTACAACTCTATTGCTACGATACGTAGACACCTGCAAACGCTATTTCCTAGCAGGGAAGTATAGCATTTACATTCTTTTGATGTGAATACGAGGTATACATAACACTCTACAATGAATATTATACCTTATTACGAAACGTAGAAAGGAAATGCGACATCTCGTTTTAAGAAGCATTAGAACACTATTGCTGCGATACGTAGACATTTGCAAACGCTATTTCCTAGCATGGAAGTGTCACATTTACATTCTTTTGAAGTGAATACGAGGTATACATAACACTCCAAAATGAATATTATATCTGATCACGAAACATAGGAATGAAATGCGACATCACGTTTTAAGAAGCATTAGAACTCTATTGCTACGATACGTACACATCTGCAAACAATATTTCCTAGCAAGGAAGTGTCGCATTTACATTCTTTTGAAGTGAATACGAGGAATACATAACACTCTACAATGAATATTATACCTTATCACGAAACATAGAAATGAAATGCGACATCTCGTTTTAAGAAGCATTAGAACACTATTGCTGCGATACGTAGACATCTGCAAACGCTATTTCCTAGCATGGAAGTGTCACATTTACATTCTTTTGAAGAGAATACGAGGTATACATAACACTCCAAAATGAATATTATATCTTATCACGAAACATAGAAATGAAATTCGACATCACGTTTTAAGAAGCATTAGAACTCTACTGCTACGATACGTACACATCTGCAAACAATATTTCCTAGCAAGGAAGTGTCGCATTTACATGCTTTTGAAGTGAATACGAGGTATACATAACACTCTAAAATGAATATTATATCTTATCACAAAGCATAGAAATGAAATGGGACATCTCGTTTTATGAAGCATTAGAACTCTATTGCTACGATACGTAGACATCTGCAAACGCTATTTCCTAGCATGGAAGTGTCGCATTTACATTCTTTTGAAGTGAATACGAGGTATACATGACACTTCGCAATGAATATTATATCTTATCATGAAACATAGAAGTGAGATGCGATATCGCGTTTTAAGAAGCATTAGAACTCTATGGCTATGATACGTAGACATCTGCAAACGCTATTTCCTAGCATGGAAGTGTCACATTTACATTCTTTTGAAGTGAATACGAGGTATACATAACACTCCAAAATGAATATTATATCTTATCACGAAACATAGAAATGAAATGCGACATCTCGTTTTAAGAAGCATTAGAACTCTATTGCTACGATACGCAGACAACTGCAAACGCTATTTCCTAGCATGGAAGTGTCACATTTACATTCTTTTGAAGTGAACACGAGGTATACATAACACTCCAAAATGAATATTATATCTTATCACGAAACATAAAAATGAAATGCGGCATCACGTTTTAAGAAGCATTAGAACTCTATTGCTACGATACGTAGACATCTGCAAACAATATTTCCTAGCAAGGAAGTGTGGCATTTACATTCTTTTGAAGTGAATACGAGGTATACATAACACTGCAAAATGAATATTATATCTTATCACTAAACATAGAAATGAAATGCGACATCTCGTTTTAAGAAGCATTAGAATTCTATTGCTACGATACGTAGACATCTGCAAACGCTATTTCCTAGCATGTATGTGTCGCATTTACATTCTTTTGAAGTGAATACGAGGTATACATGACCCTTCACAATGAATATTATATCTTATCATGAAACTAGAAGTGAGATGCGATATCGCGTATTAGGAAGCATTACAACTCTATTGCTACGATACGTAGACACCTGCAAACGCTACTTCCTAGCATGTAAGTGTCGCATTTACATTCTTTTGAAGCGAATACGAGGTATACATGACACTTCGCAATGAATATTATATCTTATCATGAAACATAGAAGTGAGACGCGATATCGCGTTTTAAGAAGCATTAGAACTCTATTGCTACGATACGTAGACATCTGCAAACAATATTTCCTAGCAAGGAAGTGTGGCATTTACATTCTTTTGAAGTGAATACGAGGTATACATAACACTGCAAAATGAATATTATATCTTATCACGAAACATAGAAATGAAATGCGACATCTCGTTTTAAGAAGCATTAGAACTCTATTGCTACGATCCGTAGACATCTGCAAACGCTATTTCCTAGTATGGAAGTGTCGCATTTACATTCTTTTGAAGTGAATACAAGATATACATAATATTCTACAATGAATATTATACCTTATCACGAAACATAGAAATGAAATGCGACATCTCGTTTTAAGAAGCATTAGATCACTATTGCTGCGATACGTAGACATCTGCTAACGCTATTTCCTAGCATGGAAGTGTCACATTTACAATCTTTTGAAGTGAATACGAGGTATACATAACACTCCAAAATGAATATTAATATCTTATGACGATACATACAAATGAAATGCGACATCACGTTTTAAGAAGCATTAGAATTCTATTGCTACGATACGTAGACATCTGCAAACGCTATTTCCTAGAAAGGAAGTGTCGCATTTACATTCTTTTGAAGTAAATACGAGGTATACATGACAATTCGCAATGAATATTATATCTTATCGTGAAACATAGACGTGAGATGCGATATCGCGTCTTAAGAAGCATTAGAACTCTATTTCTACGATACGTAGACATCTGCAAACAATATTTCCTAGCCAGGAAGTGTCGCATTTACATACTTTTGAAGTGAATACGAGGTAAACATGATACTCCGCAATGAATATTATATCTTATCATGAAACATAGATGTGAGATGCGATACCGCATTTTAGGAAGCATTAGAACTCTGTTGCTACGATACGTAGACATCTGCAAACGCTATTTCCTAGCATGTATGTGTCGCATTTACATTCTTCTGAAGTGAACACGAGGTATACATGACCCTTCGCAATGAATATTATATCTTATCATGAAACATAGAAGTGAGATGCGATATCGCGTTTTAAGAAGCATTAGAACTCTATTGCTACGATCCGTAGACATCTGCAAACGCTATTTCCTAGCATGGAAGTACAGCATTTACATTCTTTTGTTGTGAATACGAGGTATACATGATACTCCGCAATGAATATTATATCTTATCATGAAACATAGATGCGAGATGCGATATCGCGTTGTAGGAAGCATTAGAACTCTATTGCTACGATACGTAGACACCTGCAAACGCTATTCCCTAGCATGTAAGTGTCGCATCTACATTCTTTTGAAGTGAATACGAGGTATACATGACACTTCGCAATGAATATTATATTTTTTCATGAAACATAGAAGTGAGATGCGATATCGCGTTTTAAGAAGCATTAGAACTCTATTGCTATGATACGTAGACATCTGCAAACGCTATTTCCTAGCATGGAAGTGTCACATTTACATTCTTTTGAAGTGAATACGAGGTATACATAACACTCCAAAATGAATATTATATCTTATCACGAAACATAGAAATGAAATGCGACATCTCGTTTTAAGAAGCATTCGAACTCTATTGCTACGATACGTAGACAACTGCAAACGCTATTTCCTAGCATGGATGTGTCACATTTACATTCTTTTGAAGTGAATACGAGGTATACATAACACTCCAAAATGAATATTATATCTTATCACGAAACATAGAAATGAAATGCGACATCTCGTTTTAAGAAGCATTAGAACTCTATTGCTACGATACGTAGACAACTGCAAACGCTATTTCCTTGCATGGAAGTGTCACATTTACATTCTTTTGAAGTGAATACGAGGTATACATAACACTCCAAAATGAATATTATATCTTATCACGAAACATACAAATGAAATGCGGCATCACGTTTTAAGAAGCATTAGAACTCTATTGCTACGATACGTAGACATCTGCAAACAATATTTCCTAGCAAGGAAGTGTCGCATTTACATTCTTTTGAAGTGAATACGAGGTATACATAACGCTCCAAAATGAATATTATATCTTATCACTAAACATAGAAATGGAATGCGACATCTCGTTTTAAGAAGCATTAGAACTCTATTGCTACGATACGTAGACATCTGCAAACAATATTTCCTAGCAAGGAAGTGTGGCATTTACATTCTTTTGAAGTGAATACGAGGTATACATAACACTGCAAAATGAATATTATATCATATCACTAAACATAGAAATGAAATGCGACATCTCGTTTTAAGAAGCATTAGAACTCTATTGCTACGATACGTAGACATCTGCAAACGCTATATCCTAGCATGTATGTGTCGCATTTACATTCTTTTGAAGGGAATACGAGGTATACATGACCCTTCCCAATGAATATTATATCTTATCATGAAACTAGAAGTGAGATGCGATATCGCGTATTAGGAAGCATTACAACTCTATTGCTACGATACGTAGACACCTGCAAACGCTACTTCCTAGCATGTAAGTGTCGCATTTACATTCTTTTGAAGTGAATACGAGGTATACATGACACTTCGCAATGAATATTATATCTTATCATGAAACATAGAAGTGAGATGCGATATCGCGTTTTAAGAAGCATTAGAAATCTATTGCTATGATACGTAGACATCCGCAAACGCTATTTCCTAGCATGGAAGTGTCACATTTACATTCTTTTGAAGTGAATACGAGGTATACATAACACTCCAAAATGAATATTATATCTTATCACGAAACATAGAAATGAAATGCGAAATCTCGTTTTAAGAAGCATTAGAACTCTATTGCTACGATCCGTAGACATCTGCAAACGCTATTTCCTAGTATGGAAGTGTCGCATTTACATTCTTTTGAAGTGAATACAAGATATACATAACATTCTACAATGAATATTATACCTTATCACGAAACATAGAAATGAAATGCGACATCTCGTTTTAAGAAGCATTAGATCACTATTGCTGCGATACGTAGACATCTGCTAACGCTATTTCCTAGCATGGAAGTGTCACATTTACATTCTTTTGAAGTGAATACGAGGTATACATAACACTCCAAAATGAATATTATATCTTATGACGATACATACAAATGAAATGCGACATCACGTTTTAAGAAGCATTAGAATTCTATTGCTACGATACGTAGACATCTGCAAACGCTATTTCCTAGCATGTATGTGTCGCACTTACATTCTTTTGAAGTGAATACGAGGTATACATGACCCTTCGCAATGAATATTATATCTTATCATGAAACATAGAAGTGAGATGCGATATCGCGTATTAGGAAGCATTACAACTCTATTGCTACGATTCGTAGACACCTGCAAACACTATTTCCTAGCATGTAAGTGTCGCATTTACATTCTTTTGAAGTGAATACGAGGTATACATGACACTTCGCAATGAATATTATATCTTATCATGAAACATAGAAGTGAGATGCGATATCGCGTTTTAAGAAGCATTAGAACTCTATTGCTATGATACGTAGACATCTGCAAACGCTATTTCCTAGAAAGGAAGTGTCGCATTTACATTCTTTTGAAGTAAATACGAGGTATACATGACAATTCGCAATGAATATTATATCTTATCATGAAACATAGACGTGAGATGCGACATCTCGTTTTAAGAAGCATTAGAATTCTATTGCTACGATACGTAGACATCTGCAAACGCTATTTCCTAGCATGTATGTGTCGCATTTACATTCTTTTGAAGTGAATACGAGGTATACATGACCCTTCACAATGAATATTATATCTTATCATGAAACTAGAAGTGAGATGCGATATCGCGTATTAGGAAGCATTACAACTCTATTGCTACGATACGTAGACACCTGCAAACGCTACTTCCTAGCATGTAAGTGTCGCATTTACATTCTTTTGAAGTGAATACGAGGTATACATGACACTTCGCAATGAATATTATATCTTATCATGAAACATAGAAGTGAGACGCGATATCGCGTTTTAAGAAGCATTAGAAATCTATTGCTATGATACGTAGACATCCGCAAACGCTATTTCCTAGCATGGAAGTGTCACATTTACATTCTTTTGAAGTGAATACGAGGTATACATAACACTCCAAAATGAATATTATATCTTATCACGAAACATAGAAATGAAATGCGACATCTCGTTTTAAGAAGCATTAGAACTCTATTGCTACGATCCGTAGACATCTGCAAACGCTATTTCCTAGTATGGAAGTGTCGCATTTACATTCTTTTGAAGTGAATACAAGATATACATAATATTCTACAATGAATATTATACCTTATCACGAAACATAGAAATGAAATGCGACATCTCGTTTTAAGAAGCATTAGATCACTATTGCTGCGATACGTAGACATCTGCTAACGCTATTTCCTAGCATGGCAGTGTCACATTTACAATCTTTTGAAGTGAATACGAGGTATACATAACACTCCAAAATGAATATTATATCTTATCATGAAACATAGATGTGAGATGCGATATCGCGTTTTAAGAAGCATTAGAACTCTATTTCTACGATACGTAGACATCTGCAAACAATATTTCCTAGCCAGGAAGTGTCGCATTTACATACTTTTGAAGTGAATACGAGGTAAACATGATACTCCGCAATGAATATTATATCTTATCATGAAACATAGATGTGAGATGCGATACCGCGTTTTAGGAAGCATTAGAACTCTGTTGCTACGATACGTAGACATCTGCAAACGCTATTTCCTAGCATGTATGTGTCGCATTTACATTCTTCTGAAGTGAACACGAGGTATACATGACCCTTCGCAATGAATATTATATCTTATCATGAAACATAGAAGTGAGATGCGATATCGCGTTTTAAGAAGCATTAGAACTCTATTGCTACGATCCGTAGACATCTGCAAACGCTATTTCCTAGCATGGAAGTACAGCATTTACATTCTTTTGTTGTGAATACGAGGTATACATGATACTCCGCAATGAATATTATATCTTATCATGAAACATAGATGCGAGATGCGATATCGCGTTGTAGGAAGCATTAGAACTCTATTGCTACGATACGTAGACACCTGCAAACGCTATTCCCTAGCATGTAAGTGTCGCATTTACATTCTTTTGAAGTGAATACGAGGTATACATGACACTTCGCAATGAATATTATATTTTTTCATGAAACATAGAAGTGAGATGCGATATCGCGTTTTAAGAAGCATTAGAACTCTATTGCTATGATACGTAGACATCTGCAAACGCTATTTCCTAGCATGGAAGTGTCACATTTACATTCTTTTGAAGTGAATACGAGGTATACATAACACTCCAAAATGAATATTATATCTTATCACGAAACATAGAAATGAAATGCGACATCTCGTTTTAAGAAGCATTCGAACTCTATTGCTACGATACGTAGACAACTGCAAACGCTATTTCCTAGCATGGATGTGTCACATTTACATTCTTTTGAAGTGAATACGAGGTATACATAACACTCCAAAATGAATATTATATCTTATCACGAAACATAGAAATGAAATGCGACATCTCGTTTTAAGAAGCATTAGAACTCTATTGCTACGATACGTAGACAACTGCAAACGCTATTTCCTTGCATGGAAGTGTCACATTTACATTCTTTTGAAGTGAATACGAGGTATACATAACACTCCAAAATGAATATTATATCTTATCACGAAACATACAAATGAAATGCGGCATCACGTTTTAAGAAGCATTAGAACTCTATCGCTACGATACGTAGACATCTGCAAACAATATTTCCTAGCAAGGAAGTGTCGCATTTACATTCTTTTGAAGTGAATACGAGGTATACATAACGCTCCAAAATGAATATTATATCTTATCACTAAACATAGAAATGGAATGCGACATCTCGTTTTAAGAAGCATTAGAACTCTATTGCTACGATACGTAGACATCTGCAAACAATATTTCCTAGCAAGGAAGTGTGGCATTTACATTCTTTTGAAGTGAATACGAGGTATACATAACACTGCAAAATGAATATTATATCTTATCACTAAACATAGAAATGAAATGCGACATCTCGTTTTAAGAAGCATTAGAACTCTATTGCTACGATACGTAGACATCTGCAAACGCTATATCCTAGCATGTATGTGTCGCATTTACATTCTTTTGAAGTGAATACGAGGTATACATGACCCTTCCCAATGAATATTATATCTTATCATGAAACTAGAAGTGAGATGCGATATCGCGTATTAGGAAGCATTACAACTCTATTGCTACGATACGTAGACACCTGCAAACGCTACTTCCTAGCATGTAAGTGTCGCATTTACATTCTTTTGAAGTGAATACGAGGTATACATGACACTTCGCAATGAATATTATATCTTATCATGAAACATAGAAGTGAGATGCGATATCGCGTTTTAAGAAGCATTAGAAATCTATTGCTATGATACGTAGACATCCGCAAACGCTATTTCCTAGCATGGAAGTGTCACATTTACATTCTTTTGAAGTGAATACGAGGTATACATAACACTCCAAAATGAATATTATATCTTATCACGAAACATAGAAATGAAATGCGACATCTCGTTTTAAGAAGCATTAGAACTCTATTGCTACGATCCGTAGACATCTGCAAACGCTATTTCCTAGTATGGAAGTGTCGCATTTACATTCTTTTGAAGTGAATACAAGATATACATAACATTCTACAATGAATATTATACCTTATCACGAAACATAGAAATGAAATGCGACATCTCGTTTTAAGAAGCATTAGATCACTATTGCTGCGATACGTAGACATCTGCTAACGCTATTTCCTAGCATGGAAGTGTCACATTTACATTCTTTTGAAGTGAATACGAGGTATACATAACACTCCAAAATGAATATTATATCTTATGACGATACATACAAATGAAATGCGACATCACGTTTTAAGAAGCATTAGAATTCTATTGCTACGATACGTAGACATCTGCAAACGCTATTTCCTAGCATGTATGTGTCGCACTTACATTCTTTTGAAGTGAATACGAGGTATACATGACCCTTCGCAATGAATATTATATCTTATCATGAAACATAGAAGTGAGATGCGATATCGCGTATTAGGAAGCATTACAACTCTATTGCTACGATTCGTAGACACCTGCAAACACTATTTCCTAGCATGTAAGTGTCGCATTTACATTCTTTTGAAGTGAATACGAGGTATACATGACACTTCGCAATGAATATTATATCTTATCATGAAACATAGAAGTGAGATGCGATATCGCGTTTTAAGAAGCATTAGAACTCTATTGCTATGATACGTAGACATCTGCAAACGCTATTTCCTAGAAAGGAAGTGTCGCATTTACATTCTTTTGAAGTAAATACGAGGTATACATGACAATTCGCAATGAATATTATATCTTATCATGAAACATAGACGTGAGATGCGATATCGCGTTTTAAGAAGCATTAGAACTCTATTTCTACGATACGTAGACATCTGCAAACAATATTTCCTAGCCAGGAAGTGTCGCATTTACATACTTTTGAAGTGAATACGAGGTAAACATGATACTCCGCAATGAATATTATATCTTATCATGAAACATAGATGTGAGATGCGATACCGCGTTTTAGGAAGCATTAGAACTCTGTTGCTACGATACGTAGACATCTGCAAACGCTATTTCCTAGCATGTATGTGTCGCATTTACATTCTTCTGAAGTGAACACGAGGTATACATGACCCTTCGCAATGAATATTATATCTTATCATGAAACATAGAAGTGAGATGCGATATCGCGTTTTAAGAAGCATTAGAACTCTATTGCTATGATCCGTAGACATCTGCAAACGCTATTTCCTAGCATGGAAGTATAGCATTTACATTCTTTTGATGTTAATACGAGGTATACATGATACTCCGCAATGAATATTATATCTTATCATGAAACATAGATGCGAGATGCGATATCGCGTTGTAGGAAGCATTACAACTCTATTGCTACGATACGTAGACACCTGCAAACACTATTTCCTAGCATGTAAGTGTCGCATTTACATTCTTTTGAAGTGAATACGAGGTATACATGACACTTCGCAATGAATATTATATCTTATCATGAAACATAGAAGTGAGATGCGATATCGCGTTTTAAGAAGCATTAGAACTCTATTGCCATGATACGTAGACATCTGCAAACGCTATTTCCTAGAAAGGAAGTGTCGCATTTACATTCTTTTGAAGTAAATACGAGGTATACATGACAATTCGCAATGAATATTATATCTTATCATGAAACATAGACGTGAGATGCGATATCGCGTTTTAAGAAGCATTAGAACTCTATTTCTACGATACGTAGACATCTGCAAACAATATTTCCTAGCCAGGAAGTGTCGCATTTACATACTTTTGAAGTGAATACGAGGTAAACATGATACTCCGCAATGAATATTATATCTTATCATGAAACATAGATGTGAGATGCGATACCGCGTTTTAGGAAGCATTAGAACTCTGTTGCTACGATACGTAGACATCTGCAAACGCTATTTCCTAGCATGTATGTGTCGCATTTACATTCTTCTGAAGTGAACACGAGGTATACATGACCCTTCGCAATGAATATTATATCTTATCATGAAACATAGAAGTGAGATGCGATATCGCGTTTTAAGAAGCATTAGAACTCTATTGCTACGATCCGTAGACATCTGCAAACGCTATTTCCTAGCATGGAAGTACAGCATTTACATTCTTTTGTTGTGAATACGAGGTATACATGATACTCCGCAATGAATATTATATCTTATCATGAAACATAGATGCGAGATGCGATATCGCGTTGTAGGAAGCATTAGAACTCTATTGCTACGATACGTAGACACCTGCAAACGCTATTCCCTAGCATGTAAGTGTCGCATTTACATTCTTTTGAAGTGAATACGAGGTATACATGACACTTCGCAATGAATATTATATTTTTTCATGAAACATAGAAGTGAGATGCGATATCGCGTTTTAAGAAGCATTAGAACTCTATTGCTATGATACGTAGACATCTGCAAACGCTATTTCCTAGCATGGAAGTGTCACATTTACATTCTTTTGAAGTGAATACGAGGTATACATAACACTCCAAAATGAATATTATATCTTATCACGAAACATAGAAATGAAATGCGACATCTCGTTTTAAGAAGCATTCGAACTCTATTGCTACGATACGTAGACAACTGCAAACGCTATTTCCTAGCATGGATGTGTCACATTTACATTCTTTTGAAGTGAATACGAGGTATACATAACACTCCAAAATGAATATTATATCTTATCACGAAACATAGAAATGAAATGCGACATCTCGTTTTAAGAAGCATTAGAACTCTATTGCTACGATACGTAGACAACTGCAAACGCTATTTCCTTGCATGGAAGTGTCACATTTACATTCTTTTGAAGTGAATACGAGGTATACATAACACTCCAAAATGAATATTATATCTTATCACGAAACATACAAATGAAATGCGGCATCACGATTTAAGAAGCATTAGAACTCTATTGCTACGATACGTAGACATCTGCAAACAATATTTCCTAGCAAGGAAGTGTCGCATTTACATTCTTTTGAAGTGAATACGAGGTATACATAACGCTCCAAAATGAATATTATATCTTATCACTAAACATAGAAATGGAATGCGACATCTCGTTTTAAGAAGCATTAGAACTCTATTGCTACGATACGTAGACATCTGCAAACAATATTTCCTAGCAAGGAAGTGTGGCATTTACATTCTTTTGAAGTGAATACGAGGTATACATAACACTGCAAAATGAATATTATATCTTATCACTAAACATAGAAATGAAATGCGACATCTCGTTTTAAGAAGCATTAGAACTCTATTGCTACGATACGTAGACATCTGCAAACGCTATATCCTAGCATGTATGTGTCGCATTTACATTCTTTTGAAGTGAATACGAGGTATACATGACCCTTCCCAATGAATATTATATCTTATCATGAAACTAGAAGTGAGATGCGATATCGCGTATTAGGAAGCATTACAACTCTATTGCTACGATACGTAGACACCTGCAAACGCTACTTCCTAGCATGTAAGTGTCGCATTTACATTCTTTTGAAGTGAATACGAGGTATACATGACACTTCGCAATGAATATTATATCTTATCATGAAACATAGAAGTGAGATGCGATATCGCGTTTTAAGAAGCATTAGAAATCTATTGCTATGATACGTAGACATCCGCAAACGCTATTTCCTAGCATGGAAGTGTCACATTTACATTCTTTTGAAGTGAATACGAGGTATACATAACACTCCAAAATGAATATTATATCTTATCACGAAACATAGAAATGAAATGCGAAATCTCGTTTTAAGAAGCATTAGAACTCTATTGCTACGATCCGTAGACATCTGCAAACGCTATTTCCTAGTATGGAAGTGTCGCATTTACATTCTTTTGAAGTGAATACAAGATATACATAACATTCTACAATGAATATTATACCTTATCACGAAACATAGAAATGAAATGCGACATCTCGTTTTAAGAAGCATTAGATCACTATTGCTGCGATACGTAGACATCTGCTAACGCTATTTCCTAGCATGGAAGTGTCACATTTACATTCTTTTGAAGTGAATACGAGGTATACATAACACTCCAAAATGAATATTATATCTTATGACGATACATACAAATGAAATGCGACATCACGTTTTAAGAAGCATTAGAATTCTATTGCTACAATACGTAGACATCTGCAAACGCTATTTCCTAGCATGTATGTGTCGCACTTACATTCTTTTGAAGTGAATACGAGGTATACATGACCCTTCGCAATGAATATTATATCTTATCATGAAACATAGAAGTGAGATGCGATATCGCGTATTAGGAAGCATTACAACTCTATTGCTACGATACGTAGACACCTGCAAACACTATTTCCTAGCATGTAAGTGTCGCATTTACATTCTTTTGAAGTGAATACGAGGTATACATGACACTTCGCAATGAATATTATATCTTATCATGAAACATAGAAGTGAGATGCGATATCGCGTTTTAAGAAGCATTAGAACTCTATTGCCATGATACGTAGACATCTGCAAACGCTATTTCCTGGAAAGGAAGTGTCGCATTTACATTCTTTTGAAGTAAATACGAGGTATACATGACAATTCGCAATGAATATTATATCTTATCATGAAACATAGACGTGAGATGCGATATCGCGTTTTAAGAAGCATTAGAACTCTATTTCTACGATACGTAGACATCTGCAAACATTATTTCCTAGCCAGGAAGTGTCGCATTTACATACTTTTGAAGTGAATACGAGGTAAACATGATACTCCGCAATGAATATTATATCTTATCATGAAACATAGATGTGAGATGCGATACCGCGTTTTAGGAAGCATTAGAACTCTGTTGCTACGATACGTAGACATCTGCAAACGCTATTTCCTAGCATGTATGTGTCGCATTTACATTCTTCTGAAGTGAACACGAGGTATACATGACCCTTCGCAATGAATATTATATCTTATCATGAAACATAGAAGTGAGATGCGATATCGCGTTTTAAGAAGCATTAGAACTCTATTGCTATGATACGTAGACATCTGCAAACGCTATTTCCTAGCATGGAAGTGTCACATTTACATTCTTTTGAAGTGAATACGAGGTATACATAACACTCCAAAATGAATATTATATCTTATCACGAAACATAGAAAAGAAATGCGACATCTCGTTTTAAGAAGCACTGGAACTCTATTGCTACGATACGTAGACATCTGCAAACGCTATTTCCTAGCATGGAAGTGTGGCATTTACATTTCCTTGAAGTGAATACGAGAAATACATTACACTTCGCAATGAATATTATATCTTACCATGAAACATAGAAGTGAGATGCGATATCGCGTTTTAAGAAGCATTAGAACTCTATTGCTACGATACCTAGATATCTGCAGACGCTATTTCCTAGCAAGGAAGTGTCGCATTTACATTCATTTGAAGTGTAGACGAGGAATACATGACACTTCGCAAATCATATTATATCTTACCATGAAACATAGAAATGGGATGCGATATCGCGTTTTAAGAAGCATTAGAAAGCCATTGCTACGATACGTAGACATCTGCAAACGCTATTTCCTAGCGAGGAAGTATCGCATTCACATTCATTTGAAGTGTAGACGAGGAATACATAACACTTCGCAAATCATGTTATATCTTACCATGAAACATAGAAATGAGATGCGATATCGCGTTTTAAGAAGCATTAGAAATCTATTGCTACGATACGTAGACATCTGCAAACGCTACTTCCTAGCGAGGAAGTGTCGCATTTACGTTCATTTGAAGTGTAGACGAGGAACACATAACACTTCGCAAATCATATTATATCTTACCATGGAACATAGATATGAGATGCGGTATCGCGTTTTAAGAAGCATTAGAAAGCTAATGCTACGATACGTAGACATCTGCAAACGCTATTTCCTAGCGGCGAAGTATCGCATTCACATTCATTTGATGTGTAGACGAGGAATACATAACACTTCGCAAATCATGTTACATCTTACCATGAAACATAGAAATGAGATGCGATATCGCGTTTTAAGAAGGATTAGAAATATATTGCTACGATACGTAGACATCTGCAAACGCCATTTCCTAGCGAGGAAGTGTCGCATTCACATTCATTTGAAGTGTGGACCAGGAATACATAACACTTCGCAAATCATATTATATCTTACCATGAAACATAGATATGAGATGCGATATCGCGTTTTAAGAAGCATTAGAAAGCTAATGCTACGATACATAGACATCTGCAAACGCTATTTCCTAGCGAGGAAGTATCGCATTCACATTCATTTGAAGTGTAGGCGAGGAATACATAACACTTCGCAAATCATGTTATATCTTACCATGAAACATAGAAATGAGATACGATATCGCATTTTAAGGATCATATGAACTCTATTGCTACGATACCTAGACATCTGCAGACGCTACTTCCTAGCAAGGAAGTGTCGCAGTTACATTCATTTGAAGTGCAAACGAGGAATACATGACACTTCGCAAATCCTATTATATCTTACCATGGAACATAGGAATGAGATGCGATATCGCGTTTTAAGAAGCATTAGAAAGCTATTGCTACGACACGTAGACATCTGCAAACGCTATTTCCTAGCGAGGAAGTATCGCATTTACATTCATTTGAAGTGTAGACGAGGAATACATAACACTTCGCAAATCATATTATAACTTACCATGAAACATAGAAATGAGATGCGATATCGCGTTTTAAGAAGCATTAGAAAGCTAATGCTACGATACGTAGACATCTGCAAACGCTATTTCCTAGCGAGGAAGGAGTCGCATTTACATTCATTTGAATTGTAGACGAGGAATACATAACATTTCGCAAATCATGTTATATCTTACCATGAAACATAGAAATGAGATACGATATCGCATTTTAAGGATCATATGAACTCTATTGCTACGATACCTAGACATCTGCAGACGCTACTTCCTAGCAAGGAAGTGTCGCAGTTACATTCATTTGAAGTGTAGACGAGGAATACATGACACTTCGCAAATCCTATTATATCTTACCATGGAACATAGGAATGAGATGCGATATCGCGTTTTAAGAAGCATTAGAAAGCTATTGCTACGACACGTAGACATCTGCAAACGCTATTTCCTAGCGAGGAAGTATCGCATTTACATTCATTTGAAGTGTAGACGAGGAATACATAACACTTCGCAAATCATATTATAACTTACCATGAAACATAGAAATGAGATGCGATATCGCGTTTTAAGAAGCATTAGAAAGCTATTGCTACGATACGTAGACATCTGCAAACGCTATTTCCTAGCGAGGAAGGAGTCGCATTTACATTCATTTGAATTGTAGACGAGGAATACATAACATTTCGCAAATGATATTATATCTTACCATGAAACATAGAAATGAGATGCGATATCGCGTTTTAAGAATCATATGAACTCTATTGCTACGATACGTAGACATCTGCAAACGCTACGTCCTGGCAAGGAAGTGTCGCATTCACATTCATTTGAAGTGTGGACGAGGAATACATAACACTTCGCAAATCATATTATATCTTACCATGAAACATAGATATGAGATGCGATATCGCGTTTTAAGAAGCATTAGAAAGCTAATGCTACGATACGTAGACATCTGCAAACGCTATTTCCTAGCGAGGAAGTATCGCATTCACATTCATTTGAAGTGTAGACGAGGAATACATAACACTTCGCAAATCATATCATATCTTACCATGAATCATAGAAATGAGATGCGATATCGCGTTTTAAGAAGCATTAGAACACTATTGCTACGATAGGTAGACATTTGCAAACGCTATTTCCTGGCAAGGAAATGTCGCGTTTACAAACATTTGAAGTGTAGACGAGGAATACATAACACTTCGCAAACCCTATTATATCTTACCATGAAACATAGAAATGAGATGCGATATCGCGTTTTAAGAATCATTAGAAAGCTATTGCTACGATACGTAGACATCTGCAAACGCTATTTCCTTGCATCTAAGTGTCGCATTTACATTCATTTGAATCGTAGACGAGGAATGCATAACACTTCGCAATGAATATTATATCTTATCATGAAACATAGATATGATATGCAATATTTCGTTTTAAGTAGCATTTGAACTCTATTGCTTCGATACGTGGACATCAGCAAACGCTATTTCCTTGCAAGGAAGTGTCGCATTTACATTCATTTGAAGTGTAGACGAGGAATACATAACACTTCGCAAATCATATTATATCTTACCATGAAACATAGAAATGAGATGCGATATCTCGTTTTAAGAAGCATTAGAACACTATTGCTACGATAGGTAGACATTTGCAAACGCTATTTCCTGGCAAGGAAGTGTCGCATTTACATTCATTTGAAGTGTAGAGAAGGAATACATAACACTTCGCAAATCACATTACATCTTACCATGAAACATAGAAATGAGATGCGATATCGCGTTTTAAGAAGCATTGGAAAGCTATTGCTACGATACGTAGACATCTGCAAACGCTATTTCCTAGCGAGGAAGTAACGCATTCACATTCATTTGAAGTGTAGACGAGGAATACATAACACTTCGCAAATCATATTATATCTTACCATGAAACATAGAAATCAGATGCGATATCTCGTTTTAAGAAGCATTACAACACTATTGCTACGATAGGTAGACAACTGCAAACGCTATTTCCTTGCAAGGAGGTGTCGCATTTACATTCATTATAAGTGTAGAGGAGGAATACATAACACTTCGCAAATCATATTATATCTCACCATGAAACATACAAATGAGATGCGATATCGCGTTTTAAGAAGCACTAGAAAGCTATTGCTACGATACGCAGACATCTGCAAACGCTATTTCCTAGCGAGGAAGTATCGCATTCACATTCATTTGAAGTGTAGACGAGGAATACATAACACTTCGCAAATCATGTTATATCTTACCATGAAACATAGAAATGAGATGCGATATCGCGTTTTAAGAAGCATTAGAACACTATTGCTACGATAGGTAGACATTTGCAAACGCTATTTCCTGGCAAGGAAGTGTCGCATTTACATTCATTTGAAGTGTAGAGAAGGAATACATAACACTTCGCAAATCACATTACATCTTACCATGAAACATAGAAATGAGATGCGATATCGCGTTTTAAGAAGCATTGGAAAGCTATTGCTACGATACGTAGACATCTGCAAACGCTATTTCCTAGCGAGGAAGTAACGCATTCACATTCATTTGAAGTGTAGACGAGGAATACATAACACTTCGCAAATCATATTATATCTTACCATGAAACATAGAAATCAGATGCGATATCTCGTTTTAAGAAGCATTACAACACTATTGCTACGATAGGTAGACAACTGCAAACGCTATTTCCTTGCAAGGAGGTGTCGCATTTACATTCATTATAAGTGTAGAGGAGGAATACATAACACTTCGCAAATCATATTATATCTCACCATGAAACATAGAAATGAGATGCGATATCGCGTTTTAAGAAGCACTAGAAAGCTATTGCTACGATACGTAGACATCTGCAAACGCTATTTCCTAGCGAGGAAGTATCGCATTCACATTCATTTGAAGTGTAGACGAGGAATACATAACACTTCGCAAATCATGTTATATCTTACCATGAAACATAGAAATGAGATGCGATATCGCGTTTTAAGAAGCATTAGAAATCTATTGCTACGATACGTAGACATCTGCAAACGCTACTTCCTAGCGAGGAAGTGTCGCATTTACGTTCATTTGAAGTGTAGACGAGGAACACATAACACTTCGCAAATCATATTATATCTTACCATGAAACATAGATATGAGATGCGGTATCGCGTTTTAAGAAGCATTAGAAAGCTAATGCTACGATACGTAGACATCTGCAAACGCTATTTCCTAGCGAGGAAGTATCGCATTCACATTCATTTGAAGTGTAGGCGAGGAATACATAACACTTCGCAAATCATGTTATATCTTACCATGAAACATAGAAATGAGATACGATATCGCATTTTAAGGATCATATGAACTCTATTGCTACGATACCTAGACATCTGCAGACGCTACTTCCTAGCAAGGAAGTGTCGCATTTACATTCATTTGAAGTGTAGACGAGGAATACATGACACTTCGCAAATCCTATTATATCTTACCATGGAACATAGGAATGAGATGCGATATCGCGTTTTAAGAAGCATTAGAAAGCTATTGCTACGACACGTAGACATCTGCAAACGCTATTTCCTAGCGAGGAAGTATCGCATTTACATTCATTTGAAGTGTAGACGAGGAATACATAACACTTCGCAAATCATATTATAACTTACCATGAAACATAGAAATGAGATGCGATATCGCGTTTTAAGAAGCATTAGAAAGCTATTGCTACGATACGTAGACATCTGCAAACGCTATTTCCTAGCGAGGAAGGAGTCGCATTTACATTCATTTGAATTGTAGACGAGGAATACATAACATTTCGCAAATGATATTATATCTTACCATGAAACATAGAAATGAGATGCGATATCGCGTTTTAAGAATCATATGAACTCTATTGCTACGATAGGTAGACATTTGCAAACGCTATTTCCTGGCAAGGAAGTGTCGCATTTACATTCATTTGAAGTGTAGAGGAGGAATACATAACACTTCGCAAATCACATTACATCTTACCATGAAACATAGAAATGAGATGCGATATCGCGTTTTAAGAAGCATTGGAAAGCTATTGCTACGATACGTAGACATCTGCAAACGCTATTTCCTAGCGAGGAAGTAACGCATTCACATTCATTTGAAGTGTAGACGAGGAATACATAACACTTCGCAAATCATGTTATATCTTACCATGAAACATAGAAATGAGATGCGATATCGCGTTTTAAGAATCATATGAACTCTATTGCTACGATACGTAGACATCTGCAAACGCTATTTCCCAGCGAGGAAGTTTCGCATTCACAATCATTTGAAGTATATACGAGGAATACATGACACTTCGCAATGAATATTATATCTTATCATGAAACATAGATATGAGATGCAATATCTCGTTTCAAGAAGCATTAGAAAGCTATTGCTACGATACGTAGACATCTGCAAACGCTATTTCCTAGCGAGGAAGTATCACATTCACATTCATTTGAAGTGTAGACGAGGAATGCATAACACTTCGCAAATCATGTTATATCTTACCATGAAACATAGAAATGAGATGCGATATCGCGTTTTAAGAAGGATTAGAAATATATTGCTACGATACGTAGACATCTGCGAACGCCATTTCCTAGCGAGGAAGTGTCGCATTCACATTCATTTGAAGTGTGGACGAGGAATACATAACACTTCGCAAATCATATTATATCTTACCATGAAACATAGATATGAGATGCGATATCGCGTTTTAAGAAGCATTAGAAAGCTAATGCCACGATACGTAGACATCTGCAAACGCCATTTCCTAGCGAGGAAGTATCGCATTCACATTCATTTGAGGTGTGGACGAGGAATACATAACACTTCGCAAATCATATTATATCTTACCATGAAACATAGATATGAGATGCGATATCGCGTTTTAAGAAGCATTAGAAAGCTAATGCTAAGATACGTAGACATCTGCAAACGCTATTTCCTTGCAACTAAGTGTCGCATTTACATTCATTTGAATCGTAGACGAGGAATGCATAACACTTCGCAATGAATATTATATCTTATCATGAAACATAGATATGAGATGCAATATTTCGTTTTAAGTAGCATTTGAACTCTATTGCTTCGATACGTGGACATCAGCAAACGCTATTTCCTTGCAAGGAAGTGTCGCATTTACATTCATTTGAAGTGTAGACGAGGAATACATAACACTTCGCAAATCATATTATATCTTACCATGAAACATAGAAATGAGATGCGATATCTCGTTTTAAGAAGCATTAGAACACTATTGCTACGATAGGTAGACATTTGCAAACGCTATTTCCTGGCAAGGAAGTGTCGCATTTACATTCATTTGAAGTGTAGAGCAGGAATACATAACACTTCGCAAATCACATTACATCTTACCATGAAACATAGAAATGAGATGCGATATCGCGTTTTAAGAAGCATTGGAAAGCTATTGCTACGATACGTAGACATCTGCAAACGCTATTTCCTAGCGAGGAAGTAACGCATTCACATTCATTTGAAGTGTAGACGAGGAATACATAACACTTCGCAAATCATGTTATATCTTACCATGAAACATAGAAATGAGATGCGATATCGCGTTTTAAGAATCATATGAACTCTATTGCTACGATACGTAGACATCTGCAAACGCTATTTCCCAGCGAGGAAGTTTCGCATTCACAATCATTTGAAGTGTAGACGAGGAATACATGACACTTCGCAATGAATATTATATCTTATCATGAAACATAGATATGAGATGCAATATCTCGTTTCAAGAAGCATTAGAAAGCTATTGCTACTATACGTAGACATCTGCAAACGCTATTTCCTAGCGAGGAAGTATCACATTCACATTCATTTGAAGTGTAGACGAGGAATGCATAACACTTCGCAAATCATGCTATATCTTACCATGAAACATAGAAATGAGATGCGATATCGCGTTTTAAGAAGGATTAGAAATATATTGCTACGATACGTAGACATCTGCAAACGCCATTTCCTAGCGAGGAAGTGTCGCATTCACATTCATTTGAAGTGTGGACGAGGAATACATAACACTTCGCAAATCATATTATATCTTACCATGAAACATAGATATGAGATGCCATATCGCGTTTTAAGAAGCATTAGGAAGCTAATGCTACGATACGTAGACATCTGCAAACGCTATTTCCTAGCGAGGAAGTATCGCATTCACATTCATTTGAAGTGTAGACGAGGAATACATGACACTTCGCAAATCATATTATATCTTACCATGAAACATAGAAATGAGATGCGATATCGCGTTTTAAGAAGCATTGGAAAGCTATTGCTACGATACGTAGACATCTGCAAACGCTATTTCCTAGCGAGGAAGTAACGCATTCACATTCATTTGAAGTGTAGACGAGGAATACATAACACTTCGCAAATCATGTTATATCTTACCATGAAACATAGAAATGAGATGCGATATCGCGTTTTAAGAATCATATGAAGTCTATTGCTACGATACGTAGACATCTGCAAACGCTATTTCCCAGCGAGGAAGTTTCGCATTCACAATCATTTGAAGTATATACGAGGAATACATGACACTTCGCAATGAATATTATATCTTATCATGAAACATAGATATGAGATGCAATATCTCGTTTCAAGAAGCATTAGAAAGCTATTGCTACGATACGTAGACATCTGCAAACGCTATTTCCTAGCGAGGAAGTATCACATTCACATTCATTTGAAGTGTAGACGAGGAATGCATAACACTTCGCAAATCATGTTATATCTTACCATGAAACATAGAAATGAGATGCGATATCGCGTTTTAAGAAGGATTAGAAATATATTGCTACGATACGTAGACATCTGCGAACGCCATTTCCTAGCGAGGAAGTGTCGCATTCACATTCATTTGAAGTGTGGACGAGGAATACATAACACTTCGCAAATCATATTATATCTTACCATGAAACATAGATATGAGATGCGATATCGCGTTTTAAGAAGCATTAGAAAGCTAATGCCACGATACGTAGACATCTGCAAACGCCATTTCCTAGCGAGGAAGTATCGCATTCACATTCATTTGAGGTGTGGACGAGGAATACATAACACTTCGCAAATCATATTATATCTTACCATGAAACATAGATATGAGATGCGATATCGCGTTTTAAGAAGCATTAGAAAGCTAATGCTAAGATACGTAGACATCTGCAAACGCTATTTCCTTGCAACTAAGTGTCGCATTTACATTCATTTGAATCGTAGACGAGGAATGCATAACACTTCGCAATGAATATTATATCTTATCATGAAACATAGATATGAGATGCAATATTTCGTTTTAAGTAGCATTTGAACTCTATTGCTTCGATACGTGGACATCAGCAAACGCTATTTCCTTGCAAGGAAGTGTCGCATTTACATTCATTTGAAGTGTAGACGAGGAATACATAACACTTCGCAAATCATATTATATCTTACCATGAAACATAGAAATGAGATGCGATATCTCGTTTTAAGAAGCATTAGAACACTATTGCTACGATAGGTAGACATTTGCAAACGCTATTTCCTGGCAAGGAAGTGTCGCATTTACATTCATTTGAAGTGTAGAGCAGGAATACATAACACTTCGCAAATCACATTACATCTTACCATGAAACATAGAAATGAGATGCGATATCGCGTTTTAAGAAGCATTGGAAAGCTATTGCTACGATACGTAGACATCTGCAAACGCTATTTCCTAGCGAGGAAGTAACGCATTCACATTCATTTGAAGTGTAGACGAGGAATACATAACACTTCGCAAATCATGTTATATCTTACCATGAAACATAGAAATGAGATGCGATATCGCGTTTTAAGAATCATATGAACTCTATTGCTACGATACGTAGACATCTGCAAACGCTATTTCCCAGCGAGGAAGTTTCGCATTCACAATCATTTGAAGTGTAGACGAGGAATACATGACACTTCGCAATGAATATTATATCTTATCATGAAACATAGATATGAGATGCAATATCTCGTTTCAAGAAGCATTAGAAAGCTATTGCTACTATACGTAGACATCTGCAAACGCTATTTCCTAGCGAGGAAGTATCACATTCACATTCATTTGAAGTGTAGACGAGGAATGCATAACACTTCGCAAATCATGCTATATCTTACCATGAAACATAGAAATGAGATGCGATATCGCGTTTTAAGAAGGATTAGAAATATATTGCTACGATACGTAGACATCTGCAAACGCCATTTCCTAGCGAGGAAGTGTCGCATTCACATTCATTTGAAGTGTGGACGAGGAATACATAACACTTCGCAAATCATATTATATCTTACCATGAAACATAGATATGAGATGCCATATCGCGTTTTAAGAAGCATTAGGAAGCTAATGCTACGATACGTAGACATCTGCAAACGCTATTTCCTAGCGAGGAAGTATCGCATTCACATTCATTTGAAGTGTAGACGAGGAATACATGACACTTCGCAAATCATGTTATATCTTACCATGAGACATAGAAATGAGATGCGATATCGCGTTTTAAGAATCATATGAACTCTATTGCTACGATACTTAGACATCTGCAAACGCTATTTCCTAGCATGGAAGTGTCGCATTTATATTCCATTGAAGTGAATACGAGGTATGCATGACACTTCGCAAATCATATTATACCTTACCATGAAACATAAAAATGGGATGCGATATCGCGTTTTAAGAATCATAAGATATCTATTGCTGCGATACGTAGACATCTGCAAACGCTATTTCCTTGCAAGGATGTGTCGCATTCACATTCATTTGAAGTGTAGACGTGGAATACATCATACTTCGCAAATCCTATTATATCTTACCATGAAACATAGAAATGAGATGCGATATCGCGTTCTAAGAAGCATTAGAACACTATTGCTTCGATACGTACACATCTGCAAACGCTATTTCCTTGCAAGGAAGTGTCGCATTTGCATTCATTTGAAGTGTAGACGAGGAATACATATCACTTCGCAAATCATATTATACCTTACCATGAAACATAGAAATGGAATGCGATATCGCGTTTTAAGAATCATAAGATCTCTATTGCTACGATACGTAGACATCTGCAAACGCTATTTCCTTGCAAGGAAGTGTCGCATTTACATTCATTAGAAGTGTTGACGAGGAATACATAACACTTCGCAAATCATATTATATCTTACCATGAAACATAGAAATGAGATGGAATATCGCGTTTTAAGAATCATAAGAACTCTATTGCTACGATACTTAGACATCTGCAAACGCTATTTCCTAGCATGGAAGTGTCGCATTTATATTCCATTGAAGTGAATACGAGGTATGCATGACACCTCGCAATGGATATTATATCTTATCGTGAAACATAGAAATGATATGCGACATCTTGTTTTAAGAAGTATTAGAATTCCATTCTTACGATACGTGGTCATCTGGAAACGCTATTTCCTAGCAAGAAAGTGCCGCATTAACATTCTTTTGAAGTGTAGACGAGGAATACATAACACTTCGCAAATCATATTATATCTTACCATGAAACATAGAAATGAGATGCGATATCGCGTTTTAAGAAGCATCAGAAATCTATTGCTACGATACGTAGACATCTGCAAACGCTATTTCCTTGCAAGGATGTGTCGCATTTACATTCATTTGAAGCGTAGACGAGGAATACATAACACTTCGCAAATCATATTATATCTTACCATGAAACATAGAAATGAGATGCGATATCGCGTTTTAAGAAGCATTAGAACCCTATTGCTACGATAGGTAGATATCTGCACAAGCTATTTCCTTGCAAGGAAGTGTCGCATTTACATTCATTTGAAGTGTAGACGAGGAATACATAACACTTCGCAAATCATATTATATCTTACCATGAAACATAGAATTGAGATCGATACCGCGTTTTAAGAATCATAAGAACTCCATTGCTACGATACGTAGACACCTGCAAACGCTATTTCCTTGCAAGGAAGTGTCGCATTTACATTCATTTGAAACGTAGACGAGGAATACATAACACTTCGCAAATCATATTATATCTTACCATGAAACATAGAAATGAGATGCGATATCGCGTTTTAAAAAGCATTAGATTTCTATTGCTACGATACGTAGACATCTGCAAACGCTATTTCCTAGCGAGGAAGTGTCGCATTCACATTCATTTGAATTGTAGAACAGGAATACATGACACTTCGCAAATCATATTATATCTTATCATGAAACATAGAAATGAGATGCGATATCGCGTTTTAAGAAGCATTAGAAAGCTATTGCTACGATACGTAGACATCTGCAAACGCTATTTCCTAGCGAGGAAGTATCTCATTCGCATTCATTTGAAGTGTAGACGAGGAATACATAACACTTCGCAAATCATGTTATATCTTACCATGAAACATAGAAATGAGATGCGATATCGCGTTTTAAGAAGAATTAGAACACTATAGCTACGATAGGTAGACATTTGCAAACGCTACTTCCTTGCAAGGAAGTGTCGCATTTACATTCATTTGAAGTGTAGAGGAGGAATACATAATACTTCGCGAATCATATTGCATCTTACCATGAAGCATAGAAATGAGATGCGATATCGCGCTTTAAGTAGCATTAGAAATCTATTGCTACGATACGTAGACATCTGCAAACGCTATTTCCTAGCGAGGAAGTGTCGCTTTCACATTCATTTGAAGTGTAGGAGAGGAATACATGACACTTCGCAAATCATATTATATCTTACCATGAAACATAGAAATGAGATGCGATATCGCGTTTTAAGAAGCATCAGAAATCTATTGCTACGATACGTAGACATCTGCAAACGCTATTTCCTTGCAAGGATGTGTCGCATTTACATTCATTTGAAGCGTAGACGAGGAATACATAACACTTCGCAAATCATATTATATCTTACCATGAAACATAGAAATGAGATGCGATATCGCGTTTTAAGAAGCATTAGAACCCTATTGCTACGATAGGTAGATATCTGCACACGCTATTTCCTTGCAAGGAAGTGTCGCATTTACATTCATTTGAAGTGTAGACGAGGAATACATAACACTTCGCAAATCATATTATATCTTACCATGAAACATAGAAATGAGATGCAATATCGCGTTCTAAGAATCATAAGAACTCTATTGCTACGATACGTAGACATCTGCAAACGCTATTTCTTTGCAAGGAAGTGTCGCATTTACATTCATTTGAAGTGTAGACGAGGAATACATAACACTTCGCAAATCATATTATATCTTACCATGAAACATAGAATTGAGATCGATACCGCGTTTTAAGAATCATAAGAACTCCATTGCTACGATACGTAGACACCTGCAAACGCTATTTCCTTGCAAGGAAGTGTCGCATTTACATTCATTTGAAACGTAGACGAGGAATACATAACACTTCGCAAATCATATTATATCTTACCATGAAACATAGAAATGAGATGCGATATCGCGTTTTAAAAAGCATTAGATTTCTATTGCTACGATACGTAGACATCTGCAAACGCTATTTCCTAGCGAGGAAGTGTCGCATTCACATTCATTTGAATTGTAGAACAGGAATACATGACACTTCGCAAATCATATTACATCTTATCATGAAACATAGAAATGAGATGCGATATCGCGTTTTAAGAAGCATTAGAAAGCTATTGCTACGATACGTAGACATCTGCAAACGCTATTTCCTAGCGAGGAAGTATCTCATTCGCATTCATTTGAAGTGTAGACGAGGAATACATAACACTTCGCAAATCATGTTATATCTTACCATGAAACATAGAAATGAGATGCGATATCGCGTTTTAAGAAGAATTAGAACACTATAGCTACGATAGGTAGACATTTGCAAACGCTACTTCCTTGCAAGGAAGTGTCGCATTTACATTCATTTGAAGTGTAGAGGAGGAATACATAATACTTCGCGAATCATATTGCATCTTACCATGAAACATAGAAATGAGATGCGATATCGCGCTTTAAGTAGCATTAGAAATCTATTGCTACGATACGTAGACATCTGCAAACGCTATTTCCTAGCGAGGAAGTGTCGCTTTCACATTCATTTGAAGTGTAGGAGAGGAATACATGACACTTCGCAAATCATATTATATCTTACCATGAAACACAGAAATGAGATGCGATATCGCGTTTTAAGAAGCATTAGAAATCTATTGCTACGATACGTAGACATCTGCAATCGCTATTTCTTTGCAAGGAAGTGTCGCATTTACATTCATTTGAAGTGTAGACGAGGAAAACATAACACTTCGCAAATTATATTATATCTTACCATGAAACATAGAAATGAGATGCGATATCGCGTTTTAAGAAGCATTAGAAATCTATTGCTACGATACGTAGACATCTGCAAAAGCTATTTCCTTGCAAGGAAGGGTCGCATTTATAATCATTTGAAGTGTAGACGAGGAATACATAACACTTCGCAAATCATATTATATCTTACCATGAAACATAAAATTGAGATCGATATCGCGTTTTAAAAATCATAAGAACTCCATTGCCACGATACGTAGACAGCTGCAAACGCTATTTCCTTGCAAGGAAGTGTCGCATTTACACTCATTTGAAACGTAGAGGAGGAATACATAACACTTCGCAAATCATATTATATCTTACCATGAAACATAGAAATGAGATGCGATATCGCGTTTTAAAAAGCATTAGAAATCTATTGCTACGATACGCAGACATCTACAAACGCTATTTCCTAGCGAGGAAGTGTCGCATTCACATTCATTTGAATTGTAGAAGAGGAATACATGACACTTCGCAAATCATATTATATCTTACCATGAAACATAGAAATGAGATGCGATATCGCGTTTTAAGAAGCATCAGAGATCCATTGCTACGATACGCAGACATCTGCAGACGCTATTTCCTTCCAAGGAAGTGTCGCATTTACATTCATTTGAAGTGTAGACGAGGAATACATATCACTTCGCAAATCATATTATACCTTACCATGAAACATAGAAATGGGATGCGATATCGCGTTTTAAGAATCATAAGATATCTATTGCTACGATACGTAGACATCTGCAAACGCTATTTCCTTGCAAGGAAGTGTCGCATTCACATTCACTTGAAGTGTAGACGAGGAATACATGATACTTCGCAAATCATATTATATCTTACCATGAAACATAGAAATGAGATGCGATATCGCGTTTTAAGAATCATAAGAACACCATTGCTACGATACGTAGACATCTGCAAACGCTATTTCCTAGCGAGGAAGTGTCGCTTTCACATTCATTTGAAGTGTAGACGAGGAATACATAACACTTCGCAAATCATATTATATCTTACCATGAAAGATAGAAATGAGATGCGATATCGCGCTTTAAGAAGCCTTAGAAATCTATTGCTACGATACGTAGACATCTGCAAACGCTATTTCCTAGCGAGGAAGTGTCGCATTCACATTCATTTGAAGTGTAGACGAGGAATACATGACACTTCGCAAATCATATTATATCTTACCATGAAACATAGATATGGGATGCAATATCTCGTTTTAAGATGCAATTGAACCCCATTGCTTCGATACGTAGACATCTGCAAACGCTATTTCCGTGCAAGGAAGTGTCGCATTTACATTCATTTGAAGTGTAGACGAGGAATACATAACACTTCGCAAATCATATTATATCTTACCATGAACCATAGAAATGAGTTGCGATATCGCGTTTTAAGAATCATAAGAACTCTATTGATACGATACGTAGACATCTGCAAACGCTATTTCCTAGCGAGGAAGTGTCGCATTCACAATCATTTGAAGTGTAGACGAGGAATACATAACACTTCGCAAATCATATTATATCTTACCATGAAACATAGATATGAGATGCGATATCGCGTTTTAAGAAGCATTAGGAATCTATTGCTACGATACGTAGACATCTGGAAACGCTATTTCCTTGCAAGGAAGTGTCGCATTTACATTCATTTGAAGTGTAGACGAGGAATACATAACACTTCGCAAATCATATTATATCTTACCATGAAACATAGAAATGAGATGCGATATCGCGTTTTAAGAAGCATTAGAACCCTATTGCTACGATAGGTAGACATCTGCATACGCTATTTCCTTGCAAGGAAGTGTCGCATTTACATTCATTTGAAGTGTAGACGAGGAATATAAAACACTTCGCAAATCATATTATATCTTACCATGAACTATAGAAATGAGTTGCGGTATCGCGTTTTAAGAATCATAAGAACTCTATTGCTACGAGACGTAGACATCTGCAATCGCAATTTCTTTGCAAGGAAGCGTTTCATTTACATTCATTTGAAGTGTAGACGAGGAATACATAACACTTCGCAAATCATATTATATCTTACCATGAAACATAGAAATGAGATGCGATATCGCGTTTTAAGAAGCATTAGAACCCTATTGCTACGATAGGTAGATATCTGGAAACGCTATTTCCTTGCAAGGAAGTGTCGCATTTACATTCATTTGAAGTGTAGACGAGGAATACATAACACTTCGCAAATCATATTATATCTTACCATGAAACGTAGATATGAGATGCGATATCGCGTTTTAAGAAGCATTAGAAATCTGTTGCTACGATACGTAGACATCTGGAAACGCTATTTCCTTGCAAGGATGTGTCGCATTTACATTCATTTGAAGCGTAGACGAGGAATACATAACACTTCGCAAATCATATTATATCTTACCATGAACTATAGAAATGAGTTGCGATATCGCGTTTTAAGAATCATAAGAACTCTATTGCTACGAGACGTAGACATCTGCAATCGCAATTTCTTTGCAAGGAAGCGTTTCATTTACATTCATTTGAAGTGTAGACGAGGAATACATAACACTTCGCAAATCATATTATATCTTACCATGAAACATAGAAATGAGATGCGATATCGCGTTTTAAGAAGCATTAGAACCCTTTTGCTACGATAGGTAGATCTGGAAACGCTATTTCCTTGCAAGGAAGTGTCGCATTGACATTCATCTGAAGTGTAGACGAGGAATACATAACACTTCGCAAATCATATTATATCTTACCATGAAACATAGAATTGAGATCGATACCGCGTTTTAAGAATCATAAGAACTCCATTGCTACGATACGTAGACATCTGCAAACGCTATTTCTTTGCAAGGAAGTGTCGCATTTACATTCATTTGAAGTGTAGACGAGGAATACATAACGCTTCGCAAATCATATTATATCTTACCATGAAACATAGAAATGAGATGCGATATCGCGTTTTAAGAAGCATTAGAACCCTATTGCTACGATAGGTAGACATCTGCATACGCTATTTCCTTGCAAGGAAGTGTCACATTTACATTCATTTGAAGTGTAGACGAGGAATATAAAACACTTCGCAAATCATATTATATCTTACCATGAACTATAGAAATGAGTTGCGATATCGCGTTTTAAGAATCATAAGAACTCTATTGCTACGAGACGTAGACATCTGCAATCGCAATTTCTTTGCAAGGAAGCGTTTCATTTACATTCATTTGAAGTGTAGACGAGGAATACATAACACTTCGCAAATCATATTATATCTTACCATGAAACATAGAAATGAGATGCGATATCGCGTTTTAAGAAGCATTAGAACCCTATTGCTACGATAGGTAGATATCTGGAAACGCTATTTCCTTGCAAGGAAGTGTCGCATTTACATTCATTTGAAGTGTAGACGAGGAATACATAACACTTCGCAAATCATATTATATCTTACCATGAAACATAGAATTGAGATCGATACCGCGTTTTAAGAATCATAAGAACTCCATTGCTACGATACGTAGACACCTGCAAACGCTATTTCCTTGCAAGGAAGTGTCGCATTTACATTCATTTGAAACGTAGACGAGGAATACATAACACTTCGCAAATCATATTATATCTTACCATGAAACATAGAAATGAGATGCGATATCGCGTTTTAAAAAGCATTAGATTTCTATTGCTACGATACGTAGACATCTGCAAACGCTATTTCCTAGCGAGGAAGTGTCGCATTCACATTCATTTGAATTGTAGAACAGGAATACATGACACTTCGCAAATCATATTATATCTTATCATGAAACATAGAAATGAGATGCGATATCGCGTTTTAAGAAGCATTAGAAAGCTATTGCTACGATACGTAGACATCTGCAAACGCTATTTCCTAGCGAGGAAGTATCTCATTCGCATTCATTTGAAGTGTAGACGAGGAATACATAACACTTCGCAAATCATGTTATATCTTACCATGAAACATAGAAATGAGATGCGATATCGCGTTTTAAGAAGAATTAGAACACTATAGCTACGATAGGTAGACATTTGCAAACGCTACTTCCTTGCAAGGAAGTGTCGCATTTACATTCATTTGAAGTGTAGAGGAGGAATACATAACACTTCGCGAATCATATTGCATCTTACCATGAAACATAGAAATGAGATGCGATATCGCGCTTTAAGTAGCATTAGAAATCTATTGCTACGATACGTAGACATCTGCAAACGCTATTTCCTAGCGAGGAATTGTCGCTTTCACATTCATTTGAAGTGTAGGAGAGGAATACATGACACTTCGCAAATCATATTATATCTTACCATGAAACACAGAAATGAGATGCGATATCGCGTTTTAAGAAGCATTAGAAATCTATTGCTACGATACGTAGACATCTGCAATCGCTATTTCTTTGCAAGGAAGTGTCGCATTTACATTCATTTGAAGTGTAGACGAGGAAAACATAACACTTCGCAAATTATATTATATCTTACCATGAAACATAGAAATGAGATGCGATATCGCGTTTTAAGAAGCATTAGAAATCTATTGCTACGATACGTAGACATCTGCAAAAGCTATTTCCTTGCAAGGAAGTGTCGCATTTACATTCATTTGAAGTGTAGACGAGGAATACATAACACTTCGCAAATCATATTATATCTTACCATGAAACGTAGATATGAGATGCGATATCGCGTTTTAAGAAGCATTAGAAATCTGTTGCTACGATACGTAGACATCTGGAAACGCTATTTCCTTGCAAGGAAGTGTCGCATTTACATTCACTTGAATCGTAGACGAGGAATACATAAAACTTCGCAAATTACATTATATCCTACCATGAAACATAGAAATGAGATGCGATATCGCGTTTTAAGAAGCATTAGAAATCTATTGCTACGATACGTAGACATCTGCATACGCTATTTCCTTGCAAGGAAGTGTCGCATTCACATTCATTTGAAGTGTAGACGAGGAATACATAACACTTCGCAAATCATATTATATCTTACCATGAAACATAGAATTGAGATCGATACCGCGTTTTAAGAATCATAAGAACTCCATTGCTACGATACGTAGACATCTGCAAACGCTATTTCTTTGCAAGGAAGTGTCGCATTTACATTCATTTGAAGTGTAGACGAGGAATACATGACACTTCGCAAATCATATTATATCTTACCATGAAACATAGATATGAGATGCAATATCTCGTTTTAAGATGCAATTGAACCCCATTGCATCGATACGTAGACATCTGCAAACGCTATTTCCTTGCAAGGAAGTGTCGCATTAACATTCATTTGAAGTGTAGACGAGGAATACATAACACTTCGCAAATCATATTATATCTTACCATGAACCATAGAAATGAGTTGCGATGTCGCGTTTTAAGAATCATAAGAACTCTATTGCTACGAGACGTAGACATCTGCAATCGCTATTTCTTTGCGAGGAAGCGTTTCATTTACATTCATTTGAAGTGTAGACGAGGAATACATAACACTTCGCAAATCATATTATATCTTACCATGAAACATAGATATGAGATGCGATATCGCGTTTTAAGAAGCATTAGAAATCTATTGCTACGATACGTAGACATTTGGAAACGCTATCTCCTTGCAAGGAAGTGTCGCATTTACATTCATTTGAAGTGTAGACGAGGAATACATAACACTTCGCATATCATATTATATCTTACCATGAAACATAGAATTGAGATCGATACCGAGTTTTAAGAATCATAAGAACCCTATTGCTACGATAGGTAGACATCTGCAAAAGCTATTTCCTTGCGAGGAAGTGTCGCATTTACATTCATTTGAAGTGTAGACGAGGAATACATAGCACTTCGCAAATCATATTATATCTTACCATGAACCATAGAAATGAGATGCGATATAGCGTTTTAAGTATCATAAGAACTCTATTGCTACGATACGTAGACATCTGCAAACGCTATTTCCTTGCAAGGAAGTGTCGCATTTACATTCATTTGAAGTGTAGACGAGGAATACATAACACTTCGCAAATCATATTATATCTTACCATGAAACGTAGATATGAGATGCGATATCGCGCTTTAAGAAGCATTAGAAATCTGTTGCTACGATACGTAGACATCTGGAAACGCTATTTCCTTGCAAGGATGTGTCGCATTTACATTCATTTGAAGCGTAGACGAGGAATACATAACACTTCGCAAATCATATTATATCTTACCATGAAACATAGAAATGAGATGCGATATCGCGTTTTAAGAAGCATTAGAACCCTATTGCTACGATAGGTAGATATCTGCACACGCTATTTCCTTGCAAGGAAGTGTCGCATTTACATTCATTTGAAGTGTAGACGAGGAATACATAGCACTTCGCAAATCATATTATATCTTACCATGAAACATAGAATTGTGATCGATACCGCGTTTTAAGAATCATAAGAACTCCATTGCTACGATACGTAGACATCTGCAAACGCTATTTCCTTGCAAGGAAGTGTCGCATCTACTTTCATTTGAAGTGTAGACGTGGAATACATAACACTTCGCAAATCATATTATATCTTACCATGAACTATAGAAATGAGTTGCGATATCGCGTTTTAGGAATCATAAGAACTCTATTGCTACGAGACGTAGACATCTGCAATCGCAATTTCTTTGCAAGGAAGCGTTTCATTTACATTCATTTGAAGTGTAGACGAGGAATACATAACACTTCGCAAATCATATTATATCTTACCATGAAACATAGAAATGAGATGCGATATCGCGTTTTAAGAAGCATTAGAACCCTTTTGCTACGATAGGTAGATATCTGGAAACGCTATTTCCTTGCAAGGAAGTGTCGCATTTACATTCATCTGAAGTGTAGACGAGGAATACATAACACTTCGCAAATCATATTATATCTTACCATGAAACATAGAATTGAGATCGATACCGCGTTTTAAGAATCATAAGAACTCATTGCTACGATACGTAGACATCTGCAAACGCTATTTCTTTGCAAGGAAGTGTCGCATTTACATTCATTTGAAGTGTAGACGAGGAATACATAACACTTCGCAAATCATATTATATCTTACCATGAAACATAGAAATGAGATGCGATATCGCGTTTTAAGAAGCATTAGAACCCTATTGCTACGATAGGTAGACTTCTGCATACGCTATTTCCTTGCAAGGAAGTGTCGCATTTACATTCATTTGAAGTGTAGACGCGGAATATAAAACACTTCGCAAATCATATTATATCTTACCATGAACTATAGAAATGAGTTGCGATATCGCGTTTTAAGAATCATAAGAACTCTATTGCTACGAGACGTAGACATCTGCAATCGCAATTTCTTTGCAAGGAAGCGTTTCATTTACATTCATTTGAAGTGTAGACGAGGAATACATAACACTTCGCAAATCATATTATATCTTACCATGAAACATAGAAATGAGATGCGATATCGCGTTTTAAGAAGCATTAGAACCCTATTGCTACGATAGGTAGATATCTGGAAACGCTATTTCCTTGCAAGGAAGTGTCGCATTTACATTCATTTGAAGTGTAGACGAGCAATACATAACACTTCGCAAATCATATTATATCTTACCATGAAACGTAGATATGAGATGCGATATCGCGTTTTAAGAAGCATTAGAAATCTGTTGCTACGATACGTAGACATCTGGAAACGCTATTTCCTTGCAAGGAAGTGTCGCATTTACATTCATTTGAAGTGTAGACGAGGAATACATAACACTTCGCAAATCATATTATATCTTACCATGAAACATAGAATTGAGATCGATACCGCGTTTTAAGAATCATAAGAACTCCATTGCTACGATACGTAGACATCTGGAAACGCTATTTCCTTGCAAGGATGTGTCGCATTTACATTCATTTGAAGCGTAGACGAGGAATACATAACACTTCGCAAATCATATTATATCTTACCATGAAACATAGAAATGAGATGCGATATCGCGTTTTAAGGAGCATTAGAACACTATTGCTACGATAGGTAGATATCTGCACACGCTATTTCCTTGCAAGGAAGTGTCGCATTTACATTCATTTGAAGTGTAGACGAGGAATACATAGCACTTCGCAAATCATATTATATCTTACCATGAAACATAGAATTGAGATCGATACCGCGTTTTAAGAATCATAAGAACTCCATTGCTACGATACGTAGACATCTGCAAACGCTATTTCCTTGCAAGGAAGTGTCGCATCTACTTTCATTTGAAGTGTAGACGAGGAATACATAACACTTCGCAAATCATATTATATCTTACCATGAAACATAGAAATGAGATGCGATATCGCATTTTAAGAAGCATTAGAACCCTTTTGCTACGATAGGTAGATATCTGGAAACGCTATTTCCTTGCAAGGAAGTGTCGCATTTACATTCATCTGAAGTGTAGACGAGGAATACATAACACTTCGCAAATCATATTATATCTTACCATGAAACATAGAATTGAGATCGATACCGCGTTTTAAGAATCATAAGAACTCCATTGCTACGATACGTAGACATCTGCAAACGCTATTTCTTTGCAAGGAAGTGTCGCATTTACATTCATTTGAAGTGTAGACGAGGAATACATAACACTTCGCAAATCATATTGTATCTTACCATGAAACATAGAAATGAGATGCGATATCGCGTTTTAAGAAGCATTAGAACCCTATTGCTACGATAGGTAGACATCTGCATACGCTATTTCCTTGCAAGGAAGTGTCGCATTTACATTCATTTGAAGTGTAGACGCGGAATATAATACACTTCGCAAATCATATTATATCTTACCATGAACTATAGAAATGAGTTGCGATATCGCATTTTAAGAATCATAAGAACTCTATTGCTACGAGACGTAGACATCTGCAATCGCAATTTCTTTGCAAGGAAGCGTTTCATTTACATTCATTTGAAGTGTAGACGAGGAATACATAACACTTCGCAAATCATATTATATCTTACCATGAAACATAGAAATGAGATGCGATATCGCGTTTTAAGAAGCATTAGAACCCTATTGCTACGATAGGTAGATATCTGGAAACGCTATTTCCTTGCAAGGAAGTGTCGCATTTACATTCATTTGAAGTGTAGACGAGGAATACATAACACTTCGCAAATCATATTATATCTTACCATGAAACGTAGATATGAGATGCGATATCGCGTTTTAAGAAGCATTAGAAATCTGTTGCTACGATACGTAGACATCTGGAAACGCTATTTCCTTGCAAGGAAGTGTCGCATTTACATTCATTTGAAGTGTAGACGAGGAATACATAACACTTCGCAAATCATATTATATCTTACCATGAAACATAGAATTGAGATCGATACCGCGTTTTAAGAATCATAAGAACTCCATTGCTACGATACGTAGACATCTGGAAACGCTATTTCCTTGCAAGGATGTGTCGCATTTACATTCATTTGAAGCGTAGACGAGGAATACATAACACTTCGCAAATCATATTATATCTTACCATGAAACATAGAAATGAGATGCGATATCGCGTTTTAAGAAGCATTAGAACCCTATTGCTACGATAGGTAGATATCTGCACACGCTATTTCCTTGCAAGGAAGTGTCGCATTTACATTCATTTGAAGTGTAGACGAGGAATACATAGCACTTCGCAAATCATATTATATCTTACCATGAAACATAGAATTGAGATCGATACCGCGTTTTAAGAATCATAAGAACTCCATTGCTACGATACGTAGACATCTGCAAACGCTATTTCCTTGCAAGGAAGTGTCGCATCTACTTTCATTTGAAGTGTAGACGAGGAATACATAACACTTCGCAAATCATATTATATCTTACCATGAACTATAGAAATGAGTTGCGATACCGCGTTTTAGGAATCATAAGAACTCTATTGCTACGAGACGTAGACATCTGCAATCGCAATTTCTTTGCAAGGAAGCGTTTCATTTACATTCATTTGAAGTGTAGACGAGGAATACATAACACTTCGCAAATCATATTATATCTTACCATGAAACATAGAAATGAGATGCGATATCGCGTTTTAAGAAGCATTAGAACCCTTTTGCTACGATAGGTAGATATCTGGAAACGCTATTTCCTTGCAAGGAAGTGTCGCATTTACATTCATCTGAAGTGTAGACGAGGAATACATAACACTTCGCAAATCATATTATATCTTACCATGAAACATAGAATTGAGATCGATACCGCGTTTTAAGAATCATAAGAACTCCATTGCTACGATACGTAGACATCTGCAAACGCTATTTCTTTGCAAGGAAGTGTCGCATTTACATTCATTTGAAGTGTAGACGAGGAATACATAACACTTCGCAAATCATATTATATCTTACCATGAAACATAGAAATGAGATGCGATATCGCGTTTTAAGAAGCATTAGAACCCTATTGCTACGATAGGTAGACATCTGCATACGCTATTTCCTTGCAAGGAAGTGTCGCATTTACATTCATTTGAAGTGTAGACGCGGAATATAAAACACTTCGCAAATCATATTATATCTTACCATGAACTATAGAAATGAGTTGCGATATCGCGTTTTAAGAATCATAAGAACTCTATTGCTACGAGACGTAGACATCTGCAATCGCAATTTCTTTGCAAGGAAGCGTTTCATTTACATTCATTTGAATCGTAGACGAGGAATACATAAAACTTCGCAAATTACATTATATCCTACCATGAAACATAGAAATGGGATGCGATATCGCGTTTTAAGAAGCATTAGAAATCTATTGCTACGATACGTAGACATCTGCAAAAGCTATATCCTTGCAAGGAAGGGTCGCATTTATAATCATTTGAAGTGCAGACGAGGAATACATATCACTTCGCAAATCATATTATATCTTACCATGAAACATAAAATTGAGATCGATATCGCGTTTTAAGAATCATAAGAACCCCATTGCCACGATACGTAGACATCTGCAAACGCTATTTCCTTGCAAGGAAGTGTCGCATTTACATTCATTTGAAGCGTAGACGAGGAATACATAACACTTCGCAAATCATATTATATCTTACCATGAAACATAGAAATGAGATGCGATATCGCGTTTTAAGAAGCATTAGAAATCTATTGCTACGATACGTAGACATCTGCAAACGCTATTTCCTAGCGAGGAAGTGTGGCATTCACATTCATTTGAAGTGTAAACGCGGAATACATAACACTTCGCAAATCATATTATATCTTACCATGAAACATAGAAAAGAGATGCGATATCGCGTTTTAAGAAGCACTAGAAACCTATTTCTACGATACGTAGACATCTGCAAACGCTATTTCTTTGCAAGGAAGTGTTGCATTTACATTCATTTGAAGTGTAGACGAGGAATCCACAACACTTCGCAAATCATATTATATCTTACCATGAAACATAGAATTGAGATCGATACCGCGTTTTAAGAATCATAAGAACCCCATTGCTACGATTCGTAGACATCTGCAAACTCTATTTCCTTGCAAGGAAGTGTCGCATTTACTTTCATTTGAAGTGTAGACGAGGAATACATAACACTTCGCAAATCATATTATATCTTACCATGAACCACAGAAATGAGTTGCGATATCGCGTTTTAAGAATCATAAGAACCCTATTGCTACGATACCTAGATATCTGCAGACGCTATTTCCTAGCAATGAAGTGTCGCATTTACATTCATTTGAAGTGTAGACGAGGAATACATGACACTTCGCAAATCATATTATATCTTACCATGAAACGTAGATATGAGATGCGATATCGCGTTTTAAGAAGCATTAGAAATCTATTGCTACGATACGTAGACATCTGCATACGCTATTTCCTTGCAAGGAAGTGTCGCATTTACATTCATTTGAAGTGTAGACGAGGAATACATAACACTTCGCAAATCATATTATATCTTACCATGAAACATAGAAATGAGATGCGGTATCGCGTTTTAAGAATCATAAGAACTCTATTGCTACGATACGTAGACATCTGCAAACGCTATTTCCTTGCAAGGAAGTGTCGCATTTACATTCATTTGAAACGTAGACGAGGAATACATAACACTTCGCAAATCATATTATATCTTACCATGAAACATAGAAATGAGATGCGATATCGCGTTTTAAAAAGCATTAGAAATCTATTGCTACGATACGTAGACATCTGCAGACGCTATTTCCTAGCAAGGAAGTGTCGCATTTACATTCATTTGAAGTGTAGACGAGGAATACATTACACTTCGCAAATCATATTATATCATACCATGAACCATAGAAATGAGATGCGATATCGCGTTGTAAGAATCATAAGAACTCTATTGCTACGATACGTAGACATCTGCAAACGCTATTTCTTTGCAAGGAAGCGTTGCATTTACATTCATTTGAAGTGTAGACGAGGAATACATAACACTTCGCAAATCATATTATATCTTACCATGAAACATAGAAATGAGATGCGATATCGCGTTTTAAGAAGCATCAGAACCCTATTGCTACGATAGGTAGACATCTGCAAACGCTATTTCCTTGCAAGGGAGTGTCGTATTTACATTCATTTGAAGTGTAGACGAGGAATACATGACACTTCGCAAATCATATTATATCTTACCATGAAACATAGAAAAGAGATGCGATATCGCGTTTTAAGAAGCATTAGAAACCTACTTCTACGATACGTAGACATCTGCAAACGCTATTTCTTTGCAAGGAAGTGTTGCATTTACATTTATTTGAAGTGTAGACGAGGAATCCACAACACTTCGCAAATCATATTATATCTTACCATGAAACATAGAATTGAGATCGATACCGCGTTTTAAGAATCATAAGAACTCCATTGCTACGATACGTAGACATCTGCAAACGCTATTTCCTTGCAAGGAAGTGTCGCATTTACATTCATTTGAATCGTAGACGAGGAATGCATAACACATCGCAATGAATATTATATCTTATCATTAAACATAGATATGAGATGCAATATCTCGTTTTAGGAAGCATTTGAACTCTATTGCTACGATACCTAGACATCTGCAGACGCTATTTCCTAGTAAGGAAGTGTCGCATTTACATTCATTTGAAGTGCACACGAGGAATACATAACACTTCGCAAATCAAATTATATCTTACCATGAAACATTGAAATGAGATGCGATATCGCGTTTTAAGAAGCATTAGAACATTATCGCTACGATACCTAGACATCTGCAGACGCTATTTCCTAGCAAGGAAGTGTCGCATTTACATTCATTTGAAGCGTAGACGAGGAATACATAACACTTCGCAAATCATATTATATCTTACCATGAAACATAGAAATGAGATGCGATATCGCGTTTTAAGAAGCATTAGAAATCTATTGCTACGATACGTAGACATCTGCAATCGCTATTTCCTAGCGAGGAAGTGTGGCATTCACATTCATTTGAAGTGTAAACGCGGAATACATAACACTTCGCAAATCATATTATATCTTACCATGAAACATAGAAATGAGATGCGATATCGCGTTTTAAGAAGCATTAGAACTCTATTCCTACGATGCGTATCTGCAAACAATATTTCCCAGCAAGGAAGTGTCACATTTACATTCTTTTGAAATGAATACGAGGTATACATAACACTCCACAATGAATATTATATGTTATCACGAAACATAGAAATGAAATGCGACATCTCGTTTTAAGAAGCATTAGAACTCTATCGCTACGATACTTAGACATCTGCAAACGCTATTTCCTAGCATGGAAGTGTCGCATTTATATTCCATTGAAGTGAATACGAGGTATGCATGACACCTCGCAATGCATATTATATCTTATCATGAAACATAGAAATGATATGCGACATCTTGTTTTAAGAAGTATTAGAACTCTATTCTTACGATACGTGGTCATCTGGAAACGCTATTTCCTAGCAAGAAAGTGTCGCATTTACATTCTTTTGAAGTGTAGACGAGGAATACATAACACTTCGCAAATCATATTATATCTTACGATGAAACATAGAAATGAGATGCGATATCGCGTTTTAAGAAGCATTAGCAATCTATTGCTACGATACGTAGACATCTGCAAACGCTATTTCCTAGCGAGGGAGTGTCGCATTCACATTCATTTGTAGTGTAGACGAGGAATACATGACACTTCGCAAATCATATTATATCTTACCATGAAACATAGATATGAGATGCGATATCGCGTTTTAAGAAGCATCAGAGATCCATTGCTACGACACGTAGACATCTGCAGACGCTATTTCCTTCCAAGGAAGTGTTGCATTTACATACATTTGAAGTGTAGACGAGGAATACATATCACTTCGCAAATCATATTATACCTTACCATGAAACATAGAAAGAGAATGCGATATCGCGTTTTAAGAATCATAAGAACTCTATTGCTACGATACTTAGACATCTGCAAACGCTATTTCCTAGCATGGAAGTGTCGCATTTATATTCCATTGAAGTGAATACGAGGTATGCATGACACTTCGCAAATCATATTATACCTTACCATGAAACATAGAAATGGGATGCGATATCGCGTTTTAAGAATCATAAGATATCTATTGCTACGATACGTAGACATCTGCAAACGCTATTTCCTTGCAAGGAAGTGTCGCATTCACATTCATTTGAAGTGTAGACGAGGAATACATGATACTTCGCAAATCCTATTATATCTTACCATGAAACATAGAAATGAGATGCGATATCGCGTTCTAAGAAGCATTAGAACTCTATTGCTACGATACCTAGACATCTGCAGACGCTATTTCCTAGCAAGGAAGTGTCGCATTTACATTCATTTGAAGTGTAGAGGAGGAATACATAACACTTCGCAAATCATATTACATCTTACCATGAAACATAGAAATGAGATGCGCTATCGCGTTTTAAGAAGCATTAGAACACTATTGCTACGATAGGTAGACATCTGCAAACGCTATTTCCTAGCATGGAAGTGTCGCATTTATATTCCATTGAAGTGAATACGAGGTATGCATGACACCTCGCAATGGATATTATATCTTATCATGAAACATAGAAGTGATATGCGACATCTTGTTTTAAGAAGTATTAGAACTCCATTCTTACGATACGTGGTCATCTGGAAACGCTATTTCCTAGCAAGAAAGTGTCGCATTTACATTCTTTTGAAGTGTAGACGAGGAATACATAACAGTTCGCAAATCATATTATATCTTACCATGAAACATAGAAATGAGATGCGATATCGCGTTTTAAGAAGCATCAGAAATCTATTGCTACGATACGTAGACATCTGCAAACGCTATTTCCTAGCGAGGGAGTGTCGCATTCACATTCATTTGTAGTGTAGACGAGGAATACATGTCACTTCGCAAATCATATTATATCTTACCATGAAACATAGAAATGAGATGCAATATCGCGTTCTAAGAATCATAAGAACTCTATTGCTACGATACGTAGACATCTGCAAACGCTATTTCTTTGCAAGGAAGTGTCGCATTTGCATTCATTTGAAGTGTAGACGAGGAATACATAACACTTCGCAAATCATATTATATCTTACCATGAAACATAGAATTGAGATCGATACCGCGTTTTAAGAATCATAAGAACTCCATTGCTACGATACGTAGACACCTGCAAACGCTATTTCCTTGCAAGGAAGTGTCGCATTTACATTCATTTGAAACGTAGACGAGGAATACATAACACTTCGCAAATCATATTATATCTTACCATGAAACATAGAAATGAGATGCGATATCGCGTTTTAAAAAGCATTAGAAATCTATTGCTACGATACGTAGACATCTGCAAACGCTATTTCCTAGCGAGGAAGTGTCGCATTCACATTCATTTGAATTGTAGAACAGGAATACATGACACTTCGCAAATCATATTATATCTTACCATGAAACATAGAAATGAGATGCGATATCGCGTTTTAAGAAGCATTAGAAAGCTATTGCTACGATACGTAGACATCTGCAAACGCTATTTCCTAGCGAGGAAGTATCTCATTCGCATTCATTTGAAGTGTAGACGAGGAATACATAACACTTCGCAAATCATGTTATATCTTACCATGAAACATAGAAATGAGATGCGATATCGCGTTTTAAGAAGAATTAGAACACTATAGCTACGATAGGTAGACATTTGCAAACGCTACTTCCTTGCAAGGAAGTGTCGCATTTACATTCATTTGAAGTGTAGAGGAGGAATACATAACACTTCGCGAATCATATTACATCTTACCATGAAACATAGAAATGAGATGCGATATCGCGCTTTAAGTAGCATTAGAAATCTATTGCTACGATACGTAGACATCTGCAAACGCTATTTCCTAGCGAGGAAGTGTTGCATTCACATTCATTTGAAGTGTAGGAGAGGAATACATGACACTTCGCAAATCATATTATATCTTACCAAGAAACACAGAAATGAGATGCGATATCGCGTTTTAAGAAGCATTAGAAATCTATTGCTACGATACGTAGACATCTGCAATCGCTATTTCTTTGCAAGGAAGTGTCGCATTTACATTCATTTGAAGTGTAGACGAGGAATACATAACACTTCGCAAATTATATTATATCTTACCATGAAACATAGAAATGAGATGCGATATCGCGTTTTAAGAAGCATTAGAAATCTATTGCTACGATACGTAGACATCTGCAAACGCTATTTCCTTGCAAGGAAGTGTCGCATTTGCATTCATTTGAAGTGTAGACGAGGAATACATATCACCTCGCAAATCATATTATACCTTACCATGAAACATAGAAATGGAATGCGATATCGCGTTTTAAGAATCATAAGATCTCTATTGCTACGATACGTAGACATCTGCAAACGCTATTTCCTTGCAAGGAAGTGTCGCATTTACATTCATTAGAAGTGTTGACGAGGAATACATAACACTTCGCAAATCATATTATATCTTACCATGAAACATAGAAATGAGATGGAATATCGCGTTTTAAGAATCATAAGAACTCTATTGCTACGATACTTAGACATCTGCAAACGCTATTTCCTAGCATGGAAGAATCGCATTTATATTCCATTGAAGTGAATACGAGGTATGCATGACACCTCGCAATGGATATTATATCTTATCATGAAACATAGAAATGATATGCGACATCTTGTTTTAAGAAGTATTAGAACTCCATTCTTACGATACGTGGTCATCTGGAAACGCTATTTCCTAGCAAGAAAGTGTCGCATTTACATTCTTTTGAAGTGTAGACGAGGAATACATAACAGTTCGCAAATCATATTATATCTTACCATGAAACATAGAAATGAGATGCGATATCGCGTTTTAAGAAGCATCAGAAAGCTATTGCTACGATACGTAGACATCTGCAAACGCTATTTCCTAGCGAGGGAGTGTCGCATTCACATTCATTTGTAGTGTAGACGAGGAATACATGTCACTTCGCAAATCATATTATATCTTACCATGAAACATAGAAATGAGATGCAATATCGCGTTCTAAGAATCATAAGAACTCTATTGCTACGATACGTAGACATCTGCAAACGCTATTTCTTTGCAAGGAAGTGTCGCATTTACATTCATTTGAAGTGTAGACGAGGAATACATAACACTTCGCAAATCATATTATATCTTACCATGAAACATAGAATTGAGATCGATACCGCGTTTTAAGAATCATAAGAACTCCATTGCTACGATACGTAGACACCTGCAAACGCTATTTCCTTGCAAGGAAGTGTCGCATTTACATTCATTTGAAACGTAGACGAGGAATACATAACACTTCGCAAATCATATTATATCTTACCATGAAACATAGAAATGAGATGCGATATCGCGTTTTAAAAAGCATTAGAAATCTATTGCTACGATACGTAGACATCTGCAAACGCTATTTCCTAGCGAGGAAGTGTCGCATTCACATTCATTTGAATTGTAGAACAGGAATACATGACACTTCGCAAATCATATTATATCTTACCATGAAACATAGAAATGAGATGCGATATCGCGTTTTAAGAAGCATTAGAAAGCTATTGCTACGATACGTAGACATCTGCAAACGCTATTTCCTAGCGAGGAAGTATCTCATTCGCATTCATTTGAAGTGTAGACGAGGAATACATAACACTTCGCAAATCATGTTATATCTTACCATGAAACATAGAAATGAGATGCGATATCGCGTTTTAAGAAGAATTAGAAATCTATTGCTACGATACGTAGACATCTGCAATCGCTATTTCCTTGCAAGGAAGTGTCGCATTTACATTCATTTGAAGTGTAGACGAGGAATACATAACACTTCGCAAATTATATTATATCTTACCATGAAACATAGAAATGAGATGCGATATCGCGTTTTAAGAAGCATTAGAAATCTATTGCTACGATACGTAGACATCTGCAAAAGCTATTTCCTTGCAAGGAAGGGTCGCATTTATAATCATTTGAAGTGTAGACGAGGAATACATAACACTTCGCAAATCATATTATATCTTACCATGAAACATAAAATTGAGATCGATATCGCGTTTTAAAAATCATAAGAACTCCATTGCCACGATACGTAGACACCTGCAAAAGCTATTTCCTTGCAAGGAAGTGTCGCATTTACATTCATTTGAAACGTAGAGGAGGAATACATAACACTTCGCAAATCATATTATATCTTACCATGAAACATAGAAATAAGATGCGATATCGCGTTTTAAAAAGCATTAGAAATCTATTGCTACGATACGCAGACATCTGCAAACGCTATTTCCTAGCGAGGAAGTGTCGCATTCACATTCATTTGAATTGTAGAAGAGGAATACATGACACTTCGCAAATCATATTATATCTTACCATGAAACATAGAAATGAGATGCGATATCGCGTTTTAAGAAGCATCAGAGATCCATTGCTACGATACGTAGACATCTGCAGACGCTATTTCCTTCCAAGGAAGTGTCGCATTTACATTCATTTGAAGTGTAGACGAGGAATACATATCACTTCGCAAATCATATTATACCTTACCATGAAACATAGAAATGGGATGCGATATAGCGTTTTAAGAATCATAAGATATCTATTGCTACGATACGTAGACATCTGCAAACGCTATTTCCTTGCAAGGAAGTGTCGCATTCACATTCACTTGAAGTGTAGACGAGGAATACATGATACTTCGCAAATCATATTATATCTTACCATGAAACATAGAAATGAGATGCGATATCGCGTTTTAAGTATCATAAGAACACCATTGCTACGATACGTAGATACCTGCAAACTCTATTTCTTTGCAAGGAAGCGTTGCATTTACATTCATTTGAAGTGTAGACGAGGAATACATAACACTTCGCAAATCATATTATATCTTACCATGAAACATAGAAATGAGATGCGATATCGCGTTTTAAGAAGCATCAGAACCCTATTGCTACGATAGGTAGACATCTGCAAACGCTATTTCCTTGCAAGGAAGTGTCGCATTTACATTCATTTGAAGTGTAGACGAGGAATACATGACACTTCGCAAATCATATTATATCTTACCATGAAACATAGAAAAGAGATGCGATATCGCGTTTTAAGAAGCATTAGAAACCTATTTCTACGATACGTAGACATCTGCAAACGCTATTTCTTTGCAAGGAAGTGTTGCATTTACATTTATTTGAAGTGTAGACGAGGAATACATAACACTTCGCAAATCAAATTATATCTTACCATGAAACATTGAAATGAGATGCGATATCGCGTTTTAAGAAGCATTAGAACATTATCGCTACGATACCTAGACATCTGCAGACGCTATTTCCTAGCAAGGAAGTGTCGCATTTACATTCATTTGAAGCGTAGACGAGGAATACATAACACTTCGCAAATCATATTATATCTTACCATGAAACATAGAAATGAGATGCGATATCGCGTTTTAAGAAGCATTAGAAATCTATTGCTACGATACGTAGACATCTGCAAACGCTATTTCCTAGCGAGGAAGTGTGGCATTCACATTCATTTGAAGTGTAAACGCGGAATACATAACACTTCGCAAATCATATTATATCTTACCATGAAACATAGAAAAGAGATGCGATATCGCGTTTTAAGAAGCATTAGAAACCTATTTCTACGATACGTAGACATCTGCAAACGCTATTTCTTTGCAAGGAAGTGTTGCATTTACATTCATTTGAAGTGTAGACGAGGAATCCACAACACTTCGCAAATCATATTATATCTTACCATGAAACATAGAATTGAGATCGATACCGCGTTTTAAGAATCATAAGAACTCCATTGCTACGATACGTAGACATCTGCAAACTCTATTTCCTTGCAAGGAAGTGTCGCATTTACTTTCATTTGAAGTGTAGACGAGGAATACATAACACTTCGCAAATCATATTATATCTTACCATGAACCACAGAAATGAGTTGCGATATCGCGTTTTTAGAATCATAAGAACGCTATTGCTACGATACCTAGACATCTGCAGACGCTATTTCCTAGCAATGAAGTGTCGTATTTACATTCATTTGAAGTGTAGACGAGGAATACATGACACTTCGCAAATCATATTATATCTTACCATGAAACATAGAAATGAGATGCGGTATCGCGTTTTAAGAATCATAAGAACTCTATTGCTACGATACGTAGACATCTGCAAACGCTATTTCCTTGCAAGGATGTGTCGCATTTACATTCATTTGAATCGTAGACGAGGAATGCATAACACTTCGCAATGAATATTATATCTTATCATTAAACATAGATATGAGATGCAATATCTCGTTTTAGGAAGCATTTGAACTCTATTGCTACGATACCTAGATATCTGCAGACGCTATATCCTAGTAAGGAAGTGTCGCATTTACATTCATTTGAAGTGCAGACGAGGAATACATAACACTTCGCAAATCAAATTATATTTTACCATGAAACATTGAAATGAGATGCGATATCGCGTTTTATGAAGCATTAGAACACTATCGCTACGATACCTAGACATCTGCAGACGCTATTTCCTAGCAAGGAAGTGTCGCATTTACATTCATTTGAAGTGTAGACGAGGAATACATAACACTTCGCAAATCATATTATATCATACCATGAACCATAGAAATGAGATGCGATATCGCGTTTTAAGAATCATAAGAACTCTATTGCTACGATACGTAGACATCTGCAAACGCTATTTCTTTGCAAGGAAGCGTTGCATTTACATTCATTTGAAGTGTAGACGAGGAATACATAACACTTCGCAAATCATATTATATCTTACCATGAAACATAGAAATGAGATGCGATATCGCGTTTTAAGAAGCATCAGAACCCTATTGCTACGATAGGTAGACATCTGCAAACGCTATTTCCTTGCAAGGAAGTGTCGCATTTACATTCATTTGAAGTGTAGACGAGGAATACATGACACTTCGCAAATCATATTATATCTTACCATGAAACATAGAAAAGAGATGCGATATCGCGTTTTAAGAAGCATTAGAAACCTATTTCTACGATACGTAGACATCTGCAAACGCTATTTCCTTCCAAGGAAGTGTCGCATTTACATTCATTTGAAGTGTAGACGAGGAATACATATCACTTCGCAAACCATATTATACCTTACCATGAAACATAGAAAGAGAATGCAATATCGCGTTTTAAGAATCATAAGAACTCTATTGCTACGATACTTAGACATCTGCAATCGCTATTTCCTAGCATGGAAGTGTCGCATTTATATTCCATTGAAGTGAATACGAGGTATGCATGACACTTCGCAGATCATATTATACCTTACCATGAAACATAGAAATGGGATGCGATATCGCGTTTTAAGAATCATAAGATATCTATTGCTACGATACGTAGACATCTGCAAACGCTATTTCCTTGCAAGGAAGTGTCGCATTCACATTCATTTGAAGTGTAGACGAGAAATACATGATACTTCGCAAATCCTATTATATCTTACCATGAAACATAGAAATGAGATGCGATATCGCGTTCTAAGAAGCATTAGAACACTATTGCTTCGATACGTACACATCTGCAAACGCTATTTCCTTGCAAGGAAGTGTCGCATTTGCATTCATTTGAAGTGTAGACGAGGAAAACATATCACGTCGCAAATCATATTATACCTTACCATGAAACATAGAAATGGAATGCGATATCGCGTTTTAAGAATCATAAGATCTCTATTGCTACGATACGTAGATATCTGCAAACGCTATTTCCTTGCAAGGAAGTGTCGCATTTACATTCATTAGAAGTGTTGACGAGGAATACATAACACTTCGCAAATCATATTATATCTTACCATGAAACATAGAAATGAGATGGAATATCGCGTTTTAAGAATCTTAAGAACTCTATTGCTACGATACCTAGACATCTGCAGACGCTATTTCCTAGCAAGGAAGTGTCGCATTTACATTCATTTGAAGTGTAGACGAGGAATACATGACACTTAGCAAATCATATTATATCTTACCATGAAACATAGAATTGAGATCGATACCGCGTTTTAAGAATCATAAGAACTCCATTGCTACGATACGTAGACATCTGCAAACGCTATTTCCTTGCAAGGAAGTGTCGCATTTACATTCATTTGAATCGTAGACGAGGAATGCATAACACTTCGCAATGAATATTATATCTTATCATTAAACATAGCTATGAGATGCAATATCTCGTTTTAGGAAGCATTTGAACTCTATTGCTACGATACCTAGACATCTGCAGACGCTATTTCCTAGTAAGGAAGTGTCGCATTTACATTCTTTTGAAGTGTAGACGAGGAATACATAACAGTTCGCAAATCATATTATATCTTACCATGAAACATAGAAATGAGATGCGATATCGCGTTTTAAGAAGCATCAGAAATCTATTGCTACGATACGTAGACATCTGCAAACGCTATTTCCTAGCGAGGGAGTGTCGCATTCACATTCATTTGTAGTGTAGACGAGGAATACATGTCACTTCGCAAATCATATTATATCTTACCATGAAACATAGAAATGAGATGCAATATCGCGTTCTAAGAATCATAAGAACTCTATTGCTACGATACGTAGACATCTGCAAACGCTATTTCTTTGCAAGGAAGTGTCGCATTTACATTCATTTGAAGTGTAGACGAGGAATACATAACACTTCGCAAATCATATTATATCTTACCATGAAACATAGAATTGAGATCGATACCGCGTTTTAAGAATCATAAGAACTCCATTGCTACGATACGTAGACACCTGCAAACGCTATTCCCTTGCAAGGAAGTGTCGCATTTACATTCATTTGAAACGTAGACGAGGAATACATAACACTTCGCAAATCATATTAAATCTTACCATGAAACATAGAAATGAGATGCGATATCGCGTTTTAAAAAGCATTAGAAATCTATTGCTACGATACGTAGACATCTGCAAACGCTATTTCCTAGCGAGGAAGTGTCGCAATCACATTCATTTGAATTGTAGGACAGGAATACATGACACTTCGCAAATCATATTATATCTTACCATGAAACATAGAAATGAGATGCGATATCGCGTTTTAAGAAGCATTAGAAAGCTATTGCTACGATACGTAGACATCTGCAAACGCTATTTCCTAGCGAGGAAGTATCTCATTCGCATTCATTTGAAGTGTAGACGAGGAATACATAACACTTCGCAAATCATGTTATATCTTACCATGAAACATAGAAATGAGATGCGATATCGCGTTTTAAGAAGAATTAGAACACTATAGCTACGATAGGTAGATATTTGCAAACGCTACTTCCTTGCAAGGAAGTGTCGCATTTACATTCATTTGAAGTGTAGAGGAGGAATACATAACACTTCGCGAATCATATTACATCTTACCATGAAACATAGAAATGAGATGCGATATCGCGCTTTAAGTAGCATTAGAAATCTATTGCTACGATACGTAGACATCTGCAAACGCTATTTCCTAGCGAGGAAGTGTCGCATTCACATTCATTTGAAGTGTAGGAGAGGAATACATGACACTTCGCAAATCATATTATATCTTACCATGAAACGCAGAAATGAGATGCGATATCGCGTTTTAAGAAGCATTAGAAATCTATTGCTACGATACGTAGACATCTGCAATCGCTATTTCTTTGCAAGGAAGTGTCGCACTTACATTCATTTGAAGTGTAGACGAGGAATACATAACACTTCGCAAATTATATTATATCTTACCATGAAACATAGAAATGAGATGCGATATCGCGTTTTAAGAAGCATTAGAAATCTATTGCTACGATACGTAGACATCTGCATAAGCTATTTGCTTGCAAGGAAGGGTCGCATTTATAACCATTTGAAGTGTAGACGAGGAATACATAACACTTCGCAAATCATATTATATCTTACCATGAAACATAAAATTGAGATCGATATCGCGTTTTAAAAATCATAAGAACTCCATTGCCACGATACGTAGACACCTGCAAAAGCTATTTCCTTGCAAGGAAGTGTCGCATTTACATTCATTTGAAACGTAGAGGAGGAATACATAACACTTCGCAAATCATATTATATCTTACCATGAAACATAGAAATGAGATGCGATATCGCGTTTTAAAAAGCATTAGAAATCTATTGCTACTATACGCAGACATCTGCAAACGCTATTTCCTAGCGAGGAAGTGTCGCATTCACATTCATTTGAATTGTAGAAGAGGAATACATGACATTTCGCAAATCATATTATATCTTACCATGAAACATAGAAATGAGATGCGATATCGCGTTTTAAGAAGCATCAGAGATCCATTGCTACGATACGTAGACATCTGCAGATGCTATTTCCTTCCAAGGAAGTGTCGCATTTACATTCATTTGAAGTGTAGACGAGGAATACATATCACTTCGCAAATCATATTATACCTTACCATGAAACATAGAAATGGGATGCGATATCGCGTTTTAAGAATCATAAGATATCTATTGCTACGATACGTAGACATCTGCAAACGCTATTTCCTTGCAAGGAAGTGTCGCATTCACATTCACTTGGAGTGTAGACGAGGAATACATGATACTTCGCAAATCATATTATATCTTACCATGAAACATAGAAATGAGATGCGATATCGCGTTTTAAGAATCATAAGAACACCATTGCTACGATACGTAGACATCTGCAAACGCTATTTCCTAGCGAGGAAGTGTCGCTTTCACATTCATTTGAAGTGTAGACGAGGAATACATAACACTTCGCAAATCATATTATATCTTACCATGAAACATAGAATTGAGATCGGTACCGCGTTTTAAGAATCATAAGAACTCCATTGCCACGATACGTAGACACCTGCAAACGCTATTTCCTTGCAAGGAAGTGTCGCATTTACATTCATTTGAAACGTAGACGAGGAATACATAACACTTCGCAAATCATATTATATGTTACCATGAAACATTAAAATGAGATGCGATATCGCGTTTTAAGAAGCATTAGAAATCTATTGCTACGATACGTAGACATCTGAAAACGCTATTTCTTTGCAAGGAAGTGTCGCATTTACATTCATTTGAAGTGTAGACGAGGAATACATAACACTTCGCAAATCATATTATATCTTACCATGAAACATAGAAATGAGATGCGATATCGCGTTTTAAGAAGCATTAGAAATCTATTGCTACGATACGTAGATATCTGGAAACGCTATTTCCTTGCAAGGAAGTGTCGCATTTACATTCATTTGAAGTGTAGACGAGGAATACATAACACTTCGCAAATCATATTATATCTTACCATGAACCATAGAAATGAGATGCGATATCGCGTTTTAAGAATCATAAGAACTCTATTGCTACGATACGTAGACATCTGCAAACGCTATTTCCTAGCAAGGAAGTGTCGCATTTACATTCATTTGAATCGTAGACGAGGAATGCATAACACTTCGCAATGAATATTATATCTTATCATGAAACATAGATATGAGATGCAATATCTCGTTTTAAGAAGCATTTGAACACTATTGCTTCGATACGTAGACATCTGCAAACTCTATTTAATTGCAAGGTAGTATCGCATTTACATTCGTTTGAAGTGTAGACGAGGAATACATGACACTTCGCAAATCATATTATATCTTACCATGAAACATAGAAATGGGATGCGATATCGCATTTTAAGAAGCATTAGAAATCTATTGCTACGATACCTAGACATCTGCAGACGCTATTTCCTAGCAAGGAAGTGTCGCATTTACATTCATTTGAATCGTATACGAGGAATGCATAACACTTCGCAATGAGTATTATATCTTATCAGGAAACATAGATATGAGATGCAATATCTAGTTTTAAGAAGCATTTCAACTCTATTACTACGATACCTAGACATCTGCAGACGCTATTTCCTAGCAAGGAAGTGTCGCATTTACATTCATTTGAAGTGTAGACGAGGAATACATGACACTTCGCAAATCATATTATATCTTACCATGAAACATAGAAATGAGATACGATATCGGGTTTTAAGTATCATAAGAACTCCATTGCTACGATACGTAGACATCTGCAAACGCTATTTCCTGGCAAGGGAGTGTCGCATTTACATTCATTTGAATCGTAGACGAGGAATGCATAACACTTCTCAATGAATATTATATCTTATCATGAAACATAGATATGAGATGCAATATCGCGTTTTAAGAAGCACTAGAACTCTATTGCTACGATAGGTAGACATCTGCAAACGCTATTTCCTTGCAAGGAAGTGTCGCATTTGCATTCATTTGAATCGTATACGAGGAATGCATAACACTTCGTAATGAATATTCTATCTTATCATGAAACATAGATATGAGATGCAATATCTCGTTTTAAGAAGCATTTGAACTCTATTGCTACGATACCTAGACATCTGCAGACGCTATTTCCTAGCAAAGAAGTGACGCATTTACATTCATTTGAAGTGTAGACGAGGAATACATGACACTTCGCAAATCATATTATATCATACCATGAAACATAGAAATGAGATGCGGTATTACGTTTTAAGAATCATAAGAACTCTATTGCTACGATGCGTAGACATCTCCAAACGCTATTTCCTTGCAAGGAAGTGTCGCATTTACATTCATTTGAATCGTATACGAGGAATGCATAACACCTCGCAAATCATATTATATCTTATCATGAAACATAGATATGAGATGCAATATCTCGTTTTAAGATGCATTTGAACTCTATTGCTACGATACCTAGATATCTGCAGACGCTATTTCCTAGCAAAGAAGTGACGCATTTACATTCATTTGAAGTGTAGACGAGGAATACATGACACTTCGCAAATCATATTATATCTTACCATGAAACATAGAAATGAGATGCGGTATTACGTTTTAAGAATCATAAGAACTCTATTGCTACGATGCGTAGACATCTGCAAACGCTATTTCCTTGCAAGGAAGTGTCGCATTTACATTCATTTGAATCGTATACGAGGAATGCATAACACTTCGCAAATCATATTATATCTTACCATGAAACATAGAAATGAGATGCGGTATTGCGTTTTAAGAATCATAAGAACTCTATTGCTACGATGCGTAGACACCTGCAAACGCTATTTCCTTGCAAGGAAGTGTCGCATTTACATTCATTTGAATCGTATACGAGGAATACATAACACTTCGCAAATCATATTATATCTTACCATGAAACATAGAAATGAAATGCGTTATCGCGTTTTAAGAAGCATTAGAAATCTATTGCTACGATACGTAGACATCTGCAAACTCTATTTAATTGCAAGGAAGTATCGCATTTACATTCGTTTGAAGTGTAGACGAGGAATACATGACACTTCGCAAATCATATTATATCTTACCATGAAACATAGAAATGAGATGCGGTATTACGTTTTAAGAATCATAAGAACTCTATTGCTACGATGCGTAGACATCTGCAAACGCTATTTCCTTGCAAGGAAGTGTCGCATTTACATTCATTTGAATCGTATACGAGGAATGCATAACACTTCGCAAATCATATTATATCTTACCATGAAACATAGAAATGAGATGCGGTATTGCGTTTTAAGAATCATAAGAACTCTATTGCTACGATGCGTAGACACCTGCAAACGCTATTTCCTTGCAAGGAAGTGTCGCATTTACATTCATTTGAATCGTATACGAGGAATACATAACACTTCGCAAATCATATTATATCTTACCATGAAACATAGAAATGAAATGCGTTATCGCGTTTTAAGAAGCATTAGAAATCTATTGCTACGATACGTAGACATCTGCAAACTCTATTTAATTGCAAGGAAGTATCGCATTTACATTCGTTTGAAGTGTAGACGAGGAATACATGACACTTCGCAAATCATATTATATCTTACCATGAAACATAGAAATGGGATGCGATATCGCATTTTAAGAAGCATTAGAAATCTATTGCTACGATACGCAGACATCTGCAAACGCTATTTCTTTGCAAGGAAGTGTCGCATTTACATTCATTTGAATCGTATACGAGGAATGCATAACACTTCGCAATGAATATTATATCTTATCATGAAACATAGATATGTAATGCAATATCTAGTTTTAAGAAGCATTTGAACTCTATTGCTACGATACCTAGACATCTGCAGACGCTATTTCCTAGCAAGGAAGTGTCGCATTTACATTCATTTGAATCGTATACGAGGAATGCATAACACTTCGCAATGAGTATTATATCTTATCAGGAAACATAGATATGAGATGCAATATTTAGTTTTAAGAAGCACTTCAACTCTATTACTACGATACCTAGACATCTGCAGACGCTATTTCCTAGCAAGGAAGTGTCGCATTTACATTCATTTGAAGTGTAGACGAGGAATACATGACACTTCGCAAATCATATTATATCTTACCATGAAACATAGAAATGAGATACGATATCGGGTTTTAAGTATCATAAGAACTCCATTGCTACGATACGTAGACATCTGCAAACGCTTTTTCCTTGCAAGGAAGTGTCGCATTTACATTCATTTGAATCGTAGACGAGGAATGCATAACACTTCGCAAATCACATTATTTCTTGCCATGAAACATAGAAATGAGATTCGATATCGCATTTTAAGAATCATAAGAGCTCTATTGCTACGATACGTAGACATCTGCAAACGCTATTTCCTTGCAAGGAAGTGTCGCATTTGCACTCATTTGAATCGTAGACGAGGAATGCATAACACTTCGCAATGAATATTATATCTTATCATGAAACATAGATATGAGATGCAATATCTCGTTTTAAGAAGCATTTGAACACTATTGCTTCGATACGTAGACATCTGCAAACGCTATTTAATTGCAAGGAAGTATCGCATTTACATTCGTTTGAAGTGTAGACGAGGAATACATGACACTTCGCAAATTATATTATATCTTACCATGAAACAAAGAAATGAGATGCGATATCGCGTTTTAAGAAGCATTAGAAATCTATTGCTACGATACGTAGACATCTGCAAACGCTATTTCTTTGCAAGGAAGTGTCGCATTTACATTCCTTTGAAGTGTAGACGAGGAATACATAACACTTCGCAAATCATATTATATCTTACCATAAAACATAGAAATGAGATGCGATATCGCGTTTTAAGAATCATAAGAACTCTATTGCTACGATACGTAGACATCTGCAAACGCTATTTCCTAGCGAGGAAGTGTCGCATTCACATTCATTTGAAGTGTAGACGAGGAATACATAACACTTCGCAAATCATATTATATCTTACCATGAAACATAGAAATGGGCTGCGATATCGCGTTTTAAGAATCATAAGAACTCTATTGCTTCGATACGTAGACAACCGCAAACGCTATTTCCTTGCAAGGTAGTGTCGCATTTACATTCATTTGAATCGTATACGAGGAATGCATAACACTTCGCAATGAATATTATATCTTATCATGAAACATAGATATGAGATGCAATATCTAGTTTTAAGAAGCATTTGAACTCTATTGTTACGATACCTAGACATCTGCAGACGCTATTTCCTAGCAAGGAAGTGTCGCATTTACATTCATTTGAAGTGTAGACGAGGAATACATGACACCTCGCAAATCATATTATATTTTACCATGAAACATAGAAATGAGATGCGATATCGGGTTTTAAGTATCATAAGAACTCCATTGCTACGATACGTAGACATCTGCAAACGCTATTTCCTGGCAAGGATGTGTCGCATTTACATTCATTTGAATCGTAGACGAGGAATGCATAACACTTCTCAATGAATATTATATCTTATCATGAAACATAGATATGAGATGCAATATCGCATTTTAAGAAGCACTAGAACTCTATTGCTACGATAGGTAGACATCTGCAAACGCTATTTCCTTGCAAGGAAGTGTCGCATTTACACTCATATGAAGTGTAGACGAGGAATACATGACACTTCGCAAATCATATTATATCTTACCATGAAACATAGAAATGAGATGCGATATCGGGTTTTAGGTATCATAAGAACTCCATTGCTACGATACGTAGACATCTGCAAACGCTATTTCCTGGCAAGGAAGTGTCGCATTTACATTCATTTGAATCGTAGACGAGGAATGCATAACACTTCTCAATGAATATTATATCTTATCATGAAACATAGATATGAGATGCAATGTCGCGTTTTAAGAAGCACTAGAACTCTATTGCTACGATAGGTAGACATCTGCAAACGCTATTTCCTTGCAAGGAAGTGTCGCATTTACATTCATATGAAGTGTAGACGAGGAATACATGACACTTCGCAAATCATATTATATCTTACCATAAACCATAGAAATAAGATGCGATATCGCGTTTCAAGAATCATAAGAACTCTATTGCTGCGATACGTAGACATCTGCAGACGCTATTTCCATGCAAGGAAGTGTCGCATTTACATTCATTTGAAGTGTAGACGAGGAATACATGACACTTCGCAAATCATATTATATCTTACCATAAACCATAGAAATGAGATGCGATATCGCGTTTTAGAAATCATAAGAACTCTATTGCTACGATACGTAGACATCTGCAGACGCTATTTCCTAGCGAGGAAGTGTCGCATTCACATTCATTTGAAGTGTAGACGAGGAATACATAACAGTTCGCAAATCATATTATTTCTTACCATGAAACATAGAAATGAGATGCGATATCGCGTTTTAAGTATCGTAAGAACTCCATTGCTACGATACGTAGACATCTGCAAACGCTGTTTCCTTGCAAGGAAGTGTCGCATTTACGTTCATTTGAATCGTAGACGAGGAATGCATAACACTTCGCAATGAATATTATATCTTATCATGAAACAAAAATATGAAATGCAATATCTCGTTTTAAGAAGCATTTGAACTCTATTGCTACGATACCTAGACATCTGCAGACGCTATTTCCTAACAAGGAAGTGTCGCATTTACATTCATTTGAAGTGTAGACGAGGAATACATTGCACTTCGCAAATCATATTATATCTTACCATGAAATATAGAAATGAGATGCGATATCGCGTTTTAAGAAGCATTAGATATCTATTGCTACGATACGTAGACATCTGCAAACGCTATTTCTTTGCAAGGAAGTCTCGCATTTACATTGATTTGTAGTGCAGACGAGGAATACATAACACTTCGCAAATCATATTATATCTTACCATGAAACATAGGAATGAGATGCGATATCGCGTTTTAAGTAGCATTAGAAATCTATCGCTACGATACCTAGACATCTGCAGGCGCTATTTCCTAGCAAGGAAGTGTCGCATTTACATTCATTTGAAATGTAGACGAGGAATACATAACACTTCGCAAATCATATTATATCTTACCATGAAACATAGAAATGAGATGCGATATCGCGTTTTAAGAATCATAAGATCACTATTGCTACGATACGTAGACATCTGCAAACGCTATTTCCTAGCGAGGAAGTGTCGCATTCACATTCATTTGAAGTGTAGACTAGGAATACATAACACATCGCAAATCATATTATTTCTTACCATGAAACATAGAAATGAGTTGCGATATCGCGTTTTAAGAATCATAAGAACTCTATTGCTACGATAGGTAGACATCTGCAAACGCTATTTCCTAGCAAGGAAGAGTCGCTTTTACATTCATTTGAAGTGTAGACGAGGAATACATAACACTCCGCAAATCATATTATATCTTACCATGAAACATAGAAATGAGATGCGATATCGCGATTTAAGAAGCATTAGAACTCTATTGCTACGATAGGTAGACATCTGCAAACGCTATTTCCTTGCAAGGAAGTGTCGCATTTACATACATTTGAATCGTAGACGAGGAATGCATAACACTTCGCATATCACATTATATCTTGCCATGAAACATAGAAATGAGATTCGATATCGCGTTTTAAGAATCATAAGAACTCTATTGCTACGATACGTAGACATCTGCAACCGCTATTTCCTAGCAAGGAAGTGTCGCATTTACATTCATTTGAAGTGTAGACGAGGAATACATAACACTTCGCAAATCATATTATATCTTACCATGAAACATAGAAATGAGATGCGATATCGCGTTTTAAGAATCATAAGATCACTATTGCTACGATACGTAGACATCTGCAAACGCTATTTCCTAGCGAGGAAGTGTCGCATTCACATTCATTTGAAGTGTAGACTAGGAATACATAACACATCGCAAATCATATTATTTCTTACCATGAAACATAGGAATGAGTTGCGATATCGCGTTTTAAGAATCATAAGATCTCTATTGCTACGATAGGTAGACATCTGCAAACGCTATTTCCTAGCAAGGAAGAGTCGCTTTTACATTCATTTGAAGCGTAGACGAGGAATACATAACACTCCGCAAATCATATTATATCTTACCATGAAACATAGAAATGAGATGCGATATCGCGTTTTAAGAAGCACTAGAACTCTATTGCTACGATAGGTAGACATCTGCAAATGCTATTTCCTTGCAAGGAAGTGTCGCATTTACATTCATTTGAATCGTAGACGAGGAATGCATAACACTTCGCAAATCACATTATATCTTGCCATGAAACATAGAAATGAGATTCGATATCGCGTTTTAAGAATCATAAGAACCCTATTGCTACGATACGTAGACATCTGCAAACGCTATTTCTTTGCAAGGAAGAGTCGCATTTACATTCATTTGAAGTGTAGACGAGGAATACATAACACTTCGCAAATCGTATTATATCTTACCATGAAACATAGAAATGAGATGCGATATCGCGTTTTAAGAAGCATTAGAAGTCTATTGCTACGATAGGTAGACATCAGCAAACGCTATTTCCTTGCAAGGAAGTGTCGCATTTACATTCATTTGAATCGTAGACGAGGAATGCATAACAGTTCGCAAATCATATTATTTCTTACCATGAAACATAGAAATGAGATGCGATATCGCGTTTTAAGTATCGTAAGAACTCCATTGCTACGATACGTAGACATCTGCAAACGCTGTTTCCTTGCAAGGAAGTGTCGCATTTACGTTCATTTGAATCGTAGACGAGGAATGCATAACACTTCGCAATGAATATTATATCTTATCATGAAACAAAAATATGAAATGCAATATCTCGTTTTAAGAAGCATTTGAACTCTATTGCTACGATACCTAGACATCTGCAGACGCTATTTCCTAACAAGGAAGTGTCGCATTTACATTCATTTGAAGTGTAGACGAGGAATACATTGCACTTCGCAAATCATATTATATCTTACCATGAAACATAGAAATGAGATGCGATATCGCGTTTTAAGAAGCATTAGATATCTATTGCTACGATACGTAGACATCTGCAAACGCTATTTCTTTGCAAGGAAGTCTCGCATTTACATTGATTTGTAGTGCAGACGAGGAATACATAACACTTCGCAAATCATATTATATCTTACCATGAAACATAGGAATGAGATGCGATATCGCGTTTTAAGTAGCATTAGAAATCTATCGCTACGATACCTAGACATCTGCAGGCGCTATTTCCTAGCAAGGAAGTGTCGCATTTACATTCATTTGAAATGTAGACGAGGAATACATAACACTTCGCAAATCATATTATATCTTACCATGAAACATAGAAATGAGATGCGATATCGCGTTTTAAGAATCATAAGATCACTATTGCTACGATACGTAGACATCTGCAAACGCTATTTCCTAGCGAGGAAGTGTCGCATTCACATTCATTTGAAGTGTAGACTAGGAATACATAACACATCGCAAATCATATTATTTCTTACCATGAAACATAGAAATGAGTTGCGATATCGCGTTTTAAGAATCATAAGAACTCTATTGCTACGATAGGTAGACATCTGCAAACGCTATTTCCTAGCAAGGAAGAGTCGCTTTTACATTCATTTGAAGTGTAGACGAGGAATACATAACACTCCGCAAATCATATTATATCTTACCATGAAACATAGAAATGAGATGCGATATCGCGTTTTAAGAAGCATTAGAACTCTATTGCTACGATAGGTAGACATCTGCAAACGCTATTTCCTTGCAAGGAAGTGTCGCATTTACATTCATTTGAATCGTAGACGAGGAATGCATAACACTTCGCACATCACATTATATCTTGCCATGAAACATAGAAATGAGATTCGATATCGCGTTTTAAGAATCATAAGAACTCTATTGCTACGATACGTAGACATCTGCAAACGCTATTTCTTTGCAAGGAAGAGTCGCATTTACATTCATTTGAAGTGTAGACGAGGAATACATAACACTTCGCAAATCATATTATATCTTACCATGAAACATAGAAATGAGATGCGATATCGCGTTTTAAGAAGCTTTAGAACTCTATTGCTACGATAGGTAGACATCAGCAAACGCTATTTCCTTGCAAGGAAGTGTCGCATTTACATACATTTGAATCGTAGACGAGGAATGCATAACACTTCGCATATCACATTATATCTTGCCATGAAACATAGAAATGAGATTCGATATCGCGTTTTAAGAATCATAAGAACTCTATTGCTACGATACGTAGACATCTGCAACCGCTATTTCCTAGCAAGGAAGTGTCGCATTTACATTCATTTGAAGTGTAGACGAGGAATACATAACACTTCGCAAATCATATTATATCTTACCATGAAACATAGAAATGAGATGCGATATCGCGTTTTAAGAATCATAAGATCACTATTGCTACGATACGTAGACATCTGCAAACGCTATTTCCTAGCGAGGAAGTGTCGCATTCACATTCATTTGAAGTGTAGACTAGGAATACATAACACATCGCAAATCATATTATTTCTTACCATGAAACATAGGAATGAGTTGCGATATCGCGTTTTAAGAATCATAAGATCTCTATTGCTACGATAGGTAGACATCTGCAAACGCTATTTCCTAGCAAGGAAGAGTCGCTTTTACATTCATTTGAAGCGTAGACGAGGAATACATAACACTCCGCAAATCATATTACATCTTACCATGAAACATAGAAATGAGATGCGATATCGCGTTTTAAGAAGCACTAGAACTCTATTGCTACGATAGGTAGACATCTGCAAATGCTATTTCCTTGCAAGGAAGTGTCGCATTTACATTCATTTGAATCGTAGACGAGGAATGCATAACACTTCGCAAATCACATTATATCTTGCCATGAAACATAGAAATGAGATTCGATATCGCGTTTTAAGAATCATAAGAACCCTATTGCTACGATACGTAGACATCTGCAAACGCTATTTCTTTGCAAGGAAGAGTCGCATTTACATTCATTTGAAGTGTAGACGAGGAATACATAACACTTCGCAAATCGTATTATATCTTACCATGAAACATAGAAATGGGATGCGATATCGCGTTTTAAGAAGCATTAGAAGTCTATTGCTACGATAGGTAGACATCAGCAAACGCTATTTCCTTGCAAGGAAGTGTCGCATTTACATTCATTTGAATCGTAGACGAGGAATGCATAACAGTTCGCAAATCATATTATTTCTTACCATGAAACATAGAAATGAGATGCGATATCGCGTTTTAAGTATCGTAAGAACTCCATTGCTACGATACGTAGACATCTGCAAACGCTGTTTCCTTGCAAGGAAGTGTCGCATTTACGTTCATTTGAATCGTAGACGAGGAATGCATAACACTTCGCAATGAATATTATATCTTATCATGAAACAAAAATATGAAATGCAATATCTCGTTTTAAGAAGCATTTGAACTCTATTGCTACGATACCTAGACATCTGCAGACGCTATTTCCTAACAAGGAAGTGTCGCATTTACATTCATTTGAAGTGTAGACGAGGAATACATTGCACTTCGCAAATCATATTATATCTTACCATGAAACATAGAAATGAGATGCGATATCGCGTTTTAAGAAGCATTAGATATCTATTGCTACGATACGTAGACATCTGCAAACGCTATTTCTTTGCAAGGAAGTCTCGCATTTACATTGATTTGTAGTGCAGACGAGGAATACATAACACTTCGCAAATCATATTATATCTTACCATGAAACATAGGAATGAGATGCGATATCGCGTTTTAAGTAGCATTAGAAATCTATCGCTACGATACCTAGACATCTGCAGGCGCTATTTCCTAGCAAGGAAGTGTCGCATTTACATTCATTTGAAATGTAGACGAGGAATACATAACACTCCGCAAATTATATTATATCTTACCATGAAACATAGAAATGAGATGCGATATCGCGTTTTAGGAAGCATTAGAACTTTATCGCTACGATACTTAGACATCTGCAGACGCTATTTCCTAGCAGGGAAGTGTCGCATTTACATTCATTTGAATCGTATACGAGGAATGCATAACACTTCATAATGTATATTATATCTTATCATGAAACATAGATATGAGATGCAATATCTCGTTTTAAGAAGCATTTGAACTCTATTACTTCGATACGTAGACATCTGCAAACGCTATTTCCTTGCAAGGAAGTGTCGCATTTACATTCATTTGAAGTGTAGACGAGGAATACATGACACTTCGCAAATCATATTATATCTTACCATGAAACATAGAAATGAGATGCGATATCGCGTTTTAAGAAGCATTAGAAATCTATTGCTACGATACGTAGACATCTGCAAACGCTATTTCTTTGCAAGGAAGTGCCGCATTTACATTCCTTTGAAGTGTAGACGAGGAATACATAACACTTCGCAAATCATATTATATCTTACCATAAAACATAGAAATGAGATGCGATATCGCGTTTTGAGAATCATAAGAACTCTATTGCTACGATACGTAGACATCTGCAAACGCTATTTCCTAGCGAGGAAGTGTCGCATTCACATTCATTTGAAGTGTAGACGAGGAATACATAACACATCGCAAATCATATTATATCTTACCATGAAACATAGAAATGGGCTGCGATATCGCGTTTTAAGAATCATAAGAACTCTATTGCTTCGATACGTAGACAACCGCAAACGCTATTTCCTTGCAAGGTAGTGTCGCATTTACATTCATTTGAATCGTATACGAGGAATGCATTACACTTCGCAATGAATATTATATCTTATCATGAAACATAGATATGAGATGCAATATCTAGTTTTAAGAAGCATTTGAACTCTATTGTTACGATACCTAGACATCTGCAGACGCTATTTCCTAGCAAGGAAGTGTCGCATTTACATTCATTTGAATCGTATACGAGGAATGCATAACACTTCGCAATGAATATTATATCTTATCATGAGACATAGATATGAGATGCAATATCTCGTTTTAAGAAGCATTTGAACTCTATTGCTGCGATACCTAGACATCTGCAGACGCTATTTCCTAGCAAAGAAGTGTCGCATTTACATTCATTTGAAGTGTAGACGAGGAATACATAAGAGTTCGCCAATCATATTATATCTTACCATGAAACATAGAAATGAGATGCGATATCGCGTTTTAAGTAGCATTAGTAATCTATTGCTACGATACGTAGACATCTGCAAACGCTATTTCTTTGCAAGGAAGTGTCGCATTTACATTCATTTGAAGTGTAGACGAGGAATTCATAACACTTCGCAAATCATATTATATCTTACCATGAAACATAGAAATGAGATGCGATATCGCGTTTTAAGAAGCATTAGAAATCTATTGCTACGATACGTAGAAATCTGCAAACGCTATTTCCTTGCATGGAAGTGTCGCATTTACATTCATTTGAAGTGTAGACGAGAAATACATAACACTTCGCAAATCATATTATATCTTACCATGAAACACAGAAATGAGATGCAATATCGCGTTTTAAGAAGCATTAGAACTCTATTGCTACGACAGGTAGACATCTGCAAACGCTATTTCCTTGCAAGGAAGTGTCGCCTTTACATTCATTTGAAGTGTAGACGAGGAATAAATAACAATTCACAAATCATATTATATCTTACCATGAAACATAGAAATGAGATGCGATATCGCGTTTTAGGAAGCATTAGAACTTTATCGCTACGATACTTAGACATCAGCAGACGCTATTTCCTAGTAAGGAAGTGTCGCATTTACATTCATTTGAATCGTATACGAGGAATGCATAACACTTCATAATGAATATTACATCTTATCATGAAACATAGATATGAGATGCAATATCTCGTTTTAAGAAGCATTTGAACTCTATTACTTCGATACGTAGACATCTGCTAACGCTATTTCCTTGCAAGGAAGTGTCGCATTTACATTCATTTGAAGTGTAGACGAGGAATACATGACACTTCGCAAATCATATTATATCTTACCATGAAACATAGAAATGAGATGCGATATAGCGTTTCAAGAAGCATTAGAAATCTATTGCTACTATACGTAGACATCTGCAAACGCTTTTTCCTTGCAAGGAAGTGTCGCATTTACATTCATTTGAATCGTAGACGAGGAATGCATAACACTTCGCAAATCACATTATTTCTTGCCATGAAACATAGAAATGAGATTCGATATCGCATTTTAAGAATCATAAGAGCTCTATTGCTACGATACGTAGACATCTGCAAACGCTATTTCCTTGCAAGGAAGTGTCGCATTTGCACTCATTTGAATCGTAGACGAGGAATGCATAACACTTCGCAATGAATATTATATCTTATCATGAAACATAGATATGAGATGCAATATCTCGTTTTAAGAAGCATTTGAACACTATTGCTTCGATACGTAGACATCTGCAAACGCTATTTAATTGCAAGGAAGTATCGCATTTACATTCGTTTGAAGTGTAGACGAGGAATACATGACACTTCGCAAATTATATTATATCTTACCATGAAACAAAGAAATGAGATGCGATATCGCGTTTTAAGAAGCATTAGAAATCTATTGCTACGATACGTAGACATCTGCAAACGCTATTTCTTTGCAAGGAAGTGTCGCATTTACATTCCTTTGAAGTGTAGACGAGGAATACATAACACTTCGCAAATCATATTATATCTTACCATAAAACATAGAAATGAGATGCGATATCGCGTTTTAAGAATCATAAGAACTCTATTGCTACGATACGTAGACATCTGCAAACGCTATTTCCTAGCGAGGAAGTGTCGCATTCACATTCATTTGAAGTGTAGACGAGGAATACATAACACTTCGCAAATCATATTATATCTTACCATGAAACATAGAAATGGGCTGCGATATCGCGTTTTAAGAATCATAAGAACTCTATTGCTTCGATACGTAGACAACCGCAAACGCTATTTCCTTGCAAGGTAGTGTCGCATTTACATTCATTTGAATCGTATACGAGGAATGCATAACACTTCGCAATGAATATTATATCTTATCATGAAACATAGATATGAGATGCAATATCTAGTTTTAAGAAGCATTTGAACTCTATTGTTACGATACCTAGACATCTGCAGACGCTATTTCCTAGCAAGGAAGTGTCGCATTTACATTCATTTGAAGTGTAGACGAGGAATACATGACACCTCGCAAATCATATTATATTTTACCATGAAACATAGAAATGAGATGCGATATCGGGTTTTAAGTATCATAAGAACTCCATTGCTACGATACGTAGACATCTGCAAACGCTATTTCCTGGCAAGGATGTGTCGCATTTACATTCATTTGAATCGTAGACGAGGAATGCATAACACTTCTCAATGAATATTATATCTTATCATGAAACATAGATATGAGATGCAATATCGCATTTTAAGAAGCACTAGAACTCTATTGCTACGATAGGTAGACATCTGCAAACGCTATTTCCTTGCAAGGAAGTGTCGCATTTACACTCATATGAAGTGTAGACGAGGAATACATGACACTTCGCAAATCATATTATATCTTACCATGAAACATAGAAATGAGATGCGATATCGGGTTTTAGGTATCATAAGAACTCCATTGCTACGATACGTAGACATCTGCAAACGCTATTTCCTGGCAAGGAAGTGTCGCATTTACATTCATTTGAATCGTAGACGAGGAATGCATAACACTTCTCAATGAATATTATATCTTATCATGAAACATAGATATGAGATGCAATGTCGCGTTTTAAGAAGCACTAGAACTCTATTGCTACGATAGGTAGACATCTGCAAACGCTATTTCCTTGCAAGGAAGTGTCGCATTTACATTCATATGAAGTGTAGACGAGGAATACATGACACTTCGCAAATCATATTATATCTTACCATAAACCATAGAAATAAGATGCGATATCGCGTTTCAAGAATCATAAGAACTCTATTGCTGCGATACGTAGACATCTGCAGACGCTATTTCCATGCAAGGAAGTGTCGCATTTACATTCATTTGAAGTGTAGACGAGGAATACATGACACTTCGCAAATCATATTATATCTTACCATAAACCATAGAAATGAGATGCGATATCGCGTTTTAGAAATCATAAGAACTATATTGCTACGATACGTAGACATCTGCAGACGCTATTTCCTAGCGAGGAAGTGTCGCATTCACATTCATTTGAAGTGTAGACGAGGAATACATAACAGTTCGCAAATCATATTATTTCTTACCATGAAACATAGAAATGAGATGCGATATCGCGTTTTAAGTATCGTAAGAACTCCATTGCTACGATACGTAGACATCTGCAAACGCTGTTTCCTTGCAAGGAAGTGTCGCATTTACGTTCATTTGAATCGTAGACGAGGAATGCATAACACTTCGCAATGAATATTATATCTTATCATGAAACAAAAATATGAAATGCAATATCTCGTTTTAAGAAGCATTTGAACTCTATTGCTACGATACCTAGACATCTGCAGACGCTATTTCCTAACAAGGAAGTGTCGCATTTACATTCATTTGAAGTGTAGACGAGGAATACATTGCACTTCGCAAATCATATTATATCTTACCATGAAATATAGAAATGAGATGCGATATCGCGTTTTAAGAAGCATTAGATATCTATTGCTACGATACGTAGACATCTGCAAACGCTATTTCTTTGCAAGGAAGTCTCGCATTTACATTGATTTGTAGTGCAGACGAGGAATACATAACACTTCGCAAATCATATTATATCTTACCATGAAACATAGGAATGAGATGCGATATCGCGTTTTAAGTAGCATTAGAAATCTATCGCTACGATACCTAGACATCTGCAGGCGCTATTTCCTAGCAAGGAAGTGTCGCATTTACATTCATTTGAAATGTAGACGAGGAATACATAACACTTCGCAAATCATATTATATCTTACCATGAAACATAGAAATGAGATGCGATATCGCGTTTTAAGAATCATAAGATCACTATTGCTACGATACGTAGACATCTGCAAACGCTATTTCCTAGCGAGGAAGTGTCGCATTCACATTCATTTGAAGTGTAGACTAGGAATACATAACACATCGCAAATCATATTATTTCTTACCATGAAACATAGAAATGAGTTGCGATATCGCGTTTTAAGAATCATAAGAACTCTATTGCTACGATAGGTAGACATCTGCAAACGCTATTTCCTAGCAAGGAAGAGTCGCTTTTACATTCATTTGAAGTGTAGACGAGGAATACATAACACTCCGCAAATCATATTATATCTTACCATGAAACATAGAAATGAGATGCGATATCGCGATTTAAGAAGCATTAGAACTCTATTGCTACGATAGGTAGACATCTGCAAACGCTATTTCCTTGCAAGGAAGTGTCGCATTTACATTCATTTGAATCGTAGACGAGGAATGCATAACACTTCGCAAATCACATTATATCTTGCCATGAAACATAGAAATGAGATTCGATATCGCGTTTTAAGAATCATAAGAACTCTATTGCTACGATACGTAGACATCTGCAAACGCTATTTCTTTGCAAGGAAGAGTCGCATTTACATTCATTTGAAGTGTAGACGAGGAATACATAACACTTCGCAAATCATATTATATCTTACCATGAAACATAGAAATGAGATGCGATATCGCGTTTTAAGAAGCATTAGAACTCTATTGCTACGATAGGTAGACATCAGCAAACGCTATTTCCTTGCAAGGAAGTGTCGCATTTACATACATTTGAATCGTAGACGAGGAATGCATAACACTTCGCATATCACATTATATCTTGCCATGAAACATAGAAATGAGATTCGATATCGCGTTTTAAGAATCATAAGAACTCTATTGCTACGATACGTAGACATCTGCAACCGCTATTTCCTAGCAAGGAAGTGTCGCATTTACATTCATTTGAAGTGTAGACGAGGAATACATAACACTTCGCAAATCATATTATATCTTACCATGAAACATAGAAATGAGATGCGATATCGCGTTTTAAGAATCATAAGATCACTATTGCTACGATACGTAGACATCTGCAAACGCTATTTCCTAGCGAGGAAGTGTCGCATTCACATTCATTTGAAGTGTAGACTAGGAATACATAACACATCGCAAATCATATTATTTCTTACCATGAAACATAGGAATGAGTTGCGATATCGCGTTTTAAGAATCATAAGATCTCTATTGCTACGATAGGTAGACATCTGCAAACGCTATTTCCTAGCAAGGAAGAGTCGCTTTTACATTCATTTGAAGCGTAGACGAGGAATACATAACACTCCGCAAATCATATTATATCTTACCATGAAACATAGAAATGAGATGCGATATCGCGTTTTAAGAAGCACTAGAACTCTATTGCTACGATAGGTAGACATCTGCAAATGCTATTTCCTTGCAAGGAAGTGTCGCATTTACATTCATTTGAATCGTAGACGAGGAATGCATAACACTTCGCAAATCACATTATATCTTGCCATGAAACATAGAAATGAGATTCGATATCGCGTTTTAAGAATCATAAGAACCCTATTGCTACGATACGTAGACATCTGCAAACGCTATTTCTTTGCAAGGAAGAGTCGCATTTACATTCATTTGAAGTGTAGACGAGGAATACATAACACTTCGCAAATCGTATTATATCTTACCATGAAACATAGAAATGAGATGCGATATCGCGTTTTAAGAAGCATTAGAAGTCTATTGCTACGATAGGTAGACATCAGCAAACGCTATTTCCTTGCAAGGAAGTGTCGCATTTACATTCATTTGAATCGTAGACGAGGAATGCATAACAGTTCGCAAATCATATTATTTCTTACCATGAAACATAGAAATGAGATGCGATATCGCGTTTTAAGTATCGTAAGAACTCCATTGCTACGATACGTAGACATCTGCAAACGCTGTTTCCTTGCAAGGAAGTGTCGCATTTACGTTCATTTGAATCGTAGACGAGGAATGCATAACACTTCGCAATGAATATTATATCTTATCATGAAACAAAAATATGAAATGCAATATCTCGTTTTAAGAAGCATTTGAACTCTATTGCTACGATACCTAGACATCTGCAGACGCTATTTCCTAACAAGGAAGTGTCGCATTTACATTCATTTGAAGTGTAGACGAGGAATACATTGCACTTCGCAAATCATATTATATCTTACCATGAAACATAGAAATGAGATGCGATATCGCGTTTTAAGAAGCATTAGATATCTATTGCTACGATACGTAGACATCTGCAAACGCTATTTCTTTGCAAGGAAGTCTCGCATTTACATTGATTTGTAGTGCAGACGAGGAATACATAACACTTCGCAAATCATATTATATCTTACCATGAAACATAGGAATGAGATGCGATATCGCGTTTTAAGTAGCATTAGAAATCTATCGCTACGATACCTAGACATCTGCAGGCGCTATTTCCTAGCAAGGAAGTGTCGCATTTACATTCATTTGAAATGTAGACGAGGAATACATAACACTTCGCAAATCATATTATATCTTACCATGAAACATAGAAATGAGATGCGATATCGCGTTTTAAGAATCATAAGATCACTATTGCTACGATACGTAGACATCTGCAAACGCTATTTCCTAGCGAGGAAGTGTCGCATTCACATTCATTTGAAGTGTAGACTAGGAATACATAACACATCGCAAATCATATTATTTCTTACCATGAAACATAGAAATGAGTTGCGATATCGCGTTTTAAGAATCATAAGAACTCTATTGCTACGATAGGTAGACATCTGCAAACGCTATTTCCTAGCAAGGAAGAGTCGCTTTTACATTCATTTGAAGTGTAGACGAGGAATACATAACACTCCGCAAATCATATTATATCTTACCATGAAACATAGAAATGAGATGCGATATCGCGTTTTAAGAAGCATTAGAACTCTATTGCTACGATAGGTAGACATCTGCAAACGCTATTTCCTTGCAAGGAAGTGTCGCATTTACATTCATTTGAATCGTAGACGAGGAATGCATAACACTTCGCACATCACATTATATCTTGCCATGAAACATAGAAATGAGATTCGATATCGCGTTTTAAGAATCATAAGAACTCTATTGCTACGATACGTAGACATCTGCAAACGCTATTTCTTTGCAAGGAAGAGTCGCATTTACATTCATTTGAAGTGTAGACGAGGAATACATAACACTTCGCAAATCATATTATATCTTACCATGAAACATAGAAATGAGATGCGATATCGCGTTTTAAGAAGCATTAGAACTCTATTGCTACGATAGGTAGACATCAGCAAACGCTATTTCCTTGCAAGGAAGTGTCGCATTTACATACATTTGAATCGTAGACGAGGAATGCATAACACTTCGCATATCACATTATATCTTGCCATGAAACATAGAAATGAGATTCGATATCGCGTTTTAAGAATCATAAGTACTCTATTGCTACGATACGTAGACATCTGCAACCGCTATTTCCTAGCAAGGAAGTGTCGCATTTACATTCATTTGAAGTGTAGACGAGGAATACATAACACTTCGCAAATCATATTATATCTTACCATGAAACATAGAAATGAGATGCGATATCGCGTTTTAAGAATCATAAGATCACTATTGCTACGATACGTAGACATCTGCAAACGCTATTTCCTAGCGAGGAAGTGTCGCATTCACATTCATTTGAAGTGTAGACTAGGAATACATAACACATCGCAAATCATATTATTTCTTACCATGAAACATAGGAATGAGTTGCGATATCGCGTTTTAAGAATCATAAGATCTCTATTGCTACGATAGGTAGACATCTGCAAACGCTATTTCCTAGCAAGGAAGAGTCGCTTTTACATTCATTTGAAGCGTAGACGAGGAATACATAACACTCCGCAAATCATATTACATCTTACCATGAAACATAGAAATGAGATGCGATATCGCGTTTTAAGAAGCACTAGAACTCTATTGCTACGATAGGTAGACATCTGCAAATGCTATTTCCTTGCAAGGAAGTGTCGCATTTACATTCATTTGAATCGTAGACGAGGAATGCATAACACTTCGCAAATCACATTATATCTTGCCATGAAACATAGAAATGAGATTCGATATCGCGTTTTAAGAATCATAAGAACCCTATTGCTACGATACGTAGACATCTGCAAACGCTATTTCTTTGCAAGGAAGAGTCGCATTTACATTCATTTGAAGTGTAGACGAGGAATACATAACACTTCGCAAATCGTATTATATCTTACCATGAAACATAGAAATGAGATGCGATATCGCGTTTTAAGAAGCATTAGAAGTCTATTGCTACGATAGGTAGACATCAGCAAACGCTATTTCCTTGCAAGGAAGTGTCGCATTTACATTCATTTGAATCGTAGACGAGGAATGCATAACAGTTCGCAAATCATATTATTTCTTACCATGAAACATAGAAATGAGATGCGATATCGCGTTTTAAGTATCGTAAGAACTCCATTGCTACGATACGTAGACATCTGCAAACGCTGTTTCCTTGCAAGGAAGTGTCGCATTTACGTTCATTTGAATCGTAGACGAGGAATGCATAACACTTCGCAATGAATATTATATCTTATCATGAAACAAAAATATGAAATGCAATATCTCGTTTTAAGAAGCATTTGAACTCTATTGCTACGATACCTAGACATCTGCAGACGCTATTTCCTAACAAGGAAGTGTCGCATTTACATTCATTTGAAGTGTAGACGAGGAATACATTGCACTTCGCAAATCATATTATATCTTACCATGAAACATAGAAATGAGATGCGATATCGCGTTTTAAGAAGCATTAGATATCTATTGCTACGATACGTAGACATCTGCAAACGCTATTTCTTTGCAAGGAAGTCTCGCATTTACATTGATTTGTAGTGCAGACGAGGAATACATAACACTTCGCAAATCATATTATATCTTACCATGAAACATAGGAATGAGATGCGATATCGCGTTTTAAGTAGCATTAGAAATCTATCGCTACGATACCTAGACATCTGCAGGCGCTATTTCCTAGCAAGGAAGTGTCGCATTTACATTCATTTGAAATGTAGACGAGGAATACATAACACTTCGCAAATCATATTATATCTTACCATGAAACATAGAAATGAGATGCGATATCGCGTTTTAAGAATCATAAGATCACTATTGCTACGATACGTAGACATCTGCAAACGCTATTTCCTAGCGAGGAAGTGTCGCATTCACATTCATTTGAAGTGTAGACTAGGAATACATAACACATCGCAAATCATATTATTTCTTACCATGAAACATAGAAATGAGTTGCGATATCGCGTTTTAAGAATCATAAGAACTCTATTGCTACGATAGGTAGACATCTGCAAACGCTATTTCCTAGCAAGGAAGAGTCGCTTTTACATTCATTTGAAGTGTAGACGAGGAATACATAACACTCCGCAAATCATATTATATCTTACCATGAAACATAGAAATGAGATGCGATATCGCGTTTTAAGAAGCATTAGAACTCTATTGCTACGATAGGTAGACATCTGCAAACGCTATTTCCTTGCAAGGAAGTGTCGCATTTACATTCATTTGAATCGTAGACGAGGAATGCATAACACTTCGCACATCACATTATATCTTGCCATGAAACATAGAAATGAGATTCGATATCGCGTTTTAAGAATCATAAGAACTCTATTGCTACGATACGTAGACATCTGCAAACGCTATTTCTTTGCAAGGAAGAGTCGCATTTACATTCATTTGAAGTGTAGACGAGGAATACATAACACTTCGCAAATCATATTATATCTTACCATGAAACATAGAAATGAGATGCGATATCGCGTTTTAAGAAGCATTAGAACTCTATTGCTACGATAGGTAGACATCAGCAAACGCTATTTCCTTGCAAGGAAGTGTCGCATTTACATACATTTGAATCGTAGACGAGGAATGCATAACACTTCGCATATCACATTATATCTTGCCATGAAACATAGAAATGAGATTCGATATCGCGTTTTAAGAATCATAAGAACTCTATTGCTACGATACGTAGACATCTGCAACCGCTATTTCCTAGCAAGGAAGTGTCGCATTTACATTCATTTGAAGTGTAGACGAGGAATACATAACACTTCGCAAATCATATTATATCTTACCATGAAACATAGAAATGAGATGCGATATCGCGTTTTAAGAATCATAAGATCACTATTGCTACGATACGTAGACATCTGCAAACGCTATTTCCTAGCGAGGAAGTGTCGCATTCACATTCATTTGAAGTGTAGACTAGGAATACATAACACATCGCAAATCATATTATTTCTTACCATGAAACATAGGAATGAGTTGCGATATCGCGTTTTAAGAATCATAAGATCTCTATTGCTACGATAGGTAGACATCTGCAAACGCTATTTCCTAGCAAGGAAGAGTCGCTTTTACATTCATTTGAAGCGTAGACGAGGAATACATAACACTCCGCAAATCATATTATATCTTACCATGAAACATAGAAATGAGATGCGATATCGCGTTTTAAGAAGCACTAGAACTCTATTGCTACGATAGGTAGACATCTGCAAATGCTATTTCCTTGCAAGGAAGTGTCGCATTTACATTCATTTGAATCGTAGACGAGGAATGCATAACACTTCGCAAATCACATTATATCTTGCCATGAAACATAGAAATGAGATTCGATATCGCGTTTTAAGAATCATAAGAACCCTATTGCTACGATACGTAGACATCTGCAAACGCTATTTCTTTGCAAGGAAGAGTCGCATTTACATTCATTTGAAGTGTAGACGAGGAATACATAACACTTCGCAAATCGTATTATATCTTACCATGAAACATAGAAATGAGATGCGATATCGCGTTTTAAGAAGCATTAGAAGTCTATTGCTACGATAGGTAGACATCAGCAAACGCTATTTCCTTGCAAGAAAGTGTCGCATTTACATTCATTTGAATCGTAGACGAGGAATGCATAACAGTTCGCAAATCATATTATTTCTTACCATGAAACATAGAAATGAGATGCGATATCGCGTTTTAAGTATCGTAAGAACTCCATTGCTACGATACGTAGACATCTGCAAACGCTGTTTCCTTGCAAGGAAGTGTCGCATTTACGTTCATTTGAATCGTAGACGAGGAATGCATAACACTTCGCAATGAATATTATATCTTATCATGAAACAAAAATATGAAATGCAATATCTCGTTTTAAGAAGCATTTGAACTCTATTGCTACGATACCTAGACATCTGCAGACGCTATTTCCTAACAAGGAAGTGTCGCATTTACATTCATTTGAAGTGTAGACGAGGAATACATTGCACTTCGCAAATCATATTATATCTTACCATGAAACATAGAAATGAGATGCGATATCGCGTTTTAAGAAGCATTAGATATCTATTGCTACGATACGTAGACATCTGCAAACGCTATTTCTTTGCAAGGAAGTCTCGCATTTACATTGATTTGTAGTGCAGACGAGGAATACATAACACTTCGCAAATCATATTATATCTTACCATGAAACATAGGAATGAGATGCGATATCGCGTTTTAAGTAGCATTAGAAATCTATCGCTACGATACCTAGACATCTGCAGGCGCTATTTCCTAGCAAGGAAGTGTCGCATTTACATTCATTTGAAATGTAGACGAGGAATACATAACACTTCGCAAATCATATTATATCTTACCATGAAACATAGAAATGAGATGCGATATCGCGTTTTAAGAATCATAAGATCACTATTGCTACGATACGTAGACATCTGCAAACGCTATTTCCTAGCGAGGAAGTGTCGCATTCACATTCATTTGAAGTGTAGACTAGGAATACATAACACATCGCAAATCATATTATTTCTTACCATGAAACATAGAAATGAGTTGCGATATCGCGTTTTAAGAATCATAAGAACTCTATTGCTACGATAGGTAGACATCTGCAAACGCTATTTCCTAGCAAGGAAGAGTCGCTTTTACATTCATTTGAAGTGTAGACGAGGAATACATAACACTCCGCAAATCATATTATATCTTACCATGAAACATAGAAATGAGATGCGATATCGCGTTTTAAGAAGCATTAGAACTCTATTGCTACGATAGGTAGACATCTGCAAACGCTATTTCCTTGCAAGGAAGTGTCGCATTTACATTCATTTGAATCGTAGACGAGGAATGCATAACACTTCGCACATCACATTATATCTTGCCATGAAACATAGAAATGAGATTCGATATCGCGTTTTAAGAATCATAAGAACTCTATTGCTACGATACGTAGACATCTGCAAACGCTATTTCTTTGCAAGGAAGAGTCGCATTTACATTCATTTGAAGTGTAGACGAGGAATACATAACACTTCGCAAATCATATTATATCTTACCATGAAACATAGAAATGAGATGCGATATCGCGTTTTAAGAAGCATTAGAACTCTATTGCTACGATAGGTAGACATCAGCAAACGCTATTTCCTTGCAAGGAAGTGTCGCATTTACATACATTTGAATCGTAGACGAGGAATGCATAACACTTCGCATATCACATTATATCTTGCCATGAAACATAGAAATGAGATTCGATATCGCGTTTTAAGAATCATAAGAACTCTATTGCTACGATACGTAGACATCTGCAACCGCTATTTCCTAGCAAGGAAGTGTCGCATTTACATTCATTTGAAGTGTAGACGAGGAATACATAACACTTCGCAAATCATATTATATCTTACCATGAAACATAGAAATGAGATGCGATATCGCGTTTTAAGAATCATAAGATCACTATTGCTACGATACGTAGACATCTGCAAACGCTATTTCCTAGCGAGGAAGTGTCGCATTCACATTCATTTGAAGTGTAGACTAGGAATACATAACACATCGCAAATCATATTATTTCTTACCATGAAACATAGAAATGAGTTGCGATATCGCGTTTTAAGAATCATAAGATCTCTATTGCTACGATAGGTAGACATCTGCAAACGCTATTTCCTAGCAAGGAAGAGTCGCTTTTACATTCATTTGAAGCGTAGACGAGGAATACATAACACTCCGCAAATCATATTATATCTTACCATGAAACATAGAAATGAGATGCGATATCGCGTTTTAAGAAGCACTAGAACTCTATTGCTACGATAGGTAGACATCTGCAAATGCTATTTCCTTGCAAGGAAGTGTCGCATTTACATTCATTTGAATCGTAGACGAGGAATGCATAACACTTCGCAAATCACATTATATCTTGCCATGAAACATAGAAATGAGATTCGATATCGCGTTTTAAGAATCATAAGAACCCTATTGCTACGATACGTAGACATCTGCAAACGCTATTTCTTTGCAAGGAAGAGTCGCATTTACATTCATTTGAAGTGTAGACGAGGAATACATAACACTTCGCAAATCGTATTATATCTTACCATGAAACATAGAAATGAGATGCGATATCGCGTTTTAAGAAGCATTAGAAGTCTATTGCTACGATAGGTAGACATCAGCAAACGCTATTTCCTTGCAAGGAAGTGTCGCATTTACATTCATTTGAATCGTAGACGAGGAATGCATAACACTTCGCAAATCACATTATATCTTGCCATGAAACATAGAAATGAGATTCGATATCGCGTTTTAAGAATCATAAGAACTCTATTGCTACGATACGTAGACATCTGCAACCGCTATTTCCTTGCAAGGAAGTGTCGCATTTACACTCATTTGAATCGTAGACGAGGAATGCATAACACTTCGCAATGAATATTATATCTTATCATGAAACATAGATATGAGATGCAATATCTCGTTTTAAGAAGCATTTGAACTCTATTGCTTCGATACGTAGACATCTGCAAACGCTATTTAATTGCAAGGAAGTATCGCATTTACATTCGCTTGAAGTGTAGACGAGGAATACATGACACTTCGCAAATTATATTATATCTTACCATGAAACATAGAAATGAGATGCGATATCGCGTTTTAAGAAGCATTAGAAATCTATTGCTACGATACGTAGACATCTGCAAACGCTATTTCTTTGCAAGGAAGTGTCGCATTTACATTCCTTTGAAGTGTAGACGAGGAATACATAACACTTCGCAAATCATATTATATCTTACCATAAAACATAGAAATGAGATGCGATATCGCGTTTTAAGAATCATAAGAACTCTATTGCTACGATACGTAGACATCTGCAAACGCTATTTCCTTGCAAGGAAGTGTCGCATTTACGTTCATTTGAATCGTAGACGAGGAATACATAACACTTCGCAAATCATATTATATCTTACCATGAAACATAGAAATGAGATACGATATCGCGTTTTAAGAATCATAAGAACACTATTGCTACGATAGGTAGACATCTGCAAACGCTATTTCCTTGCAAGGAAGTGTCGCATTTACATTCATTTGAATCGTAGACGAGGAATGCATAACACTTCGCACATCACATTATATCTTGCCATGAAACATAGAAATGAGATTCGATATCGCGTTTTAAGAATCATAAGAACTCTATTGCTACGATACGTAGACATCTGCAAACGCTATTTCTTTGCAAGGAAGAGTCGCATTTACATTCATTTGAAGTGTAGACGAGGAATACATAACACTTCGCAAATCATATTATATCTTACCATGAAACATAGAAATGAGATGCGATATCGCGTTTTAAGAAGCATTAGAACTCTATTGCTACGATAGGTAGACATCAGCAAACGCTATTTCCTTGCAAGGAAGTGTCGCATTTACATACATTTGAATCGTAGACGAGGAATGCATAACACTTCGCATATCACATTATATCTTGCCATGAAACATAGAAATGAGATTCGATATCGCGTTTTAAGAATCATAAGAACTCTATTGCTACGATACGTAGACATCTGCAACCGCTATTTCCTAGCAAGGAAGTGTCGCATTTACATTCATTTGAAGTGTAGACGAGGAATACATAACACTTCGCAAATCATATTATATCTTACCATGAAACATAGAAATGAGATGCGATATCGCGTTTTAAGAATCATAAGATCACTATTGCTACGATACGTAGACATCTGCAAACGCTATTTCCTAGCGAGGAAGTGTCGCATTCACATTCATTTGAAGTGTAGACTAGGAATACATAACACATCGCAAATCATATTATTTCTTACCATGAAACATAGAAATGAGTTGCGATATCGCGTTTTAAGAATCATAAGATCTCTATTGCTACGATAGGTAGACATCTGCAAACGCTATTTCCTAGCAAGGAAGAGTCGCTTTTACATTCATTTGAAGCGTAGACGAGGAATACATAACACTCCGCAAATCATATTATATCTTACCATGAAACATAGAAATGAGATGCGATATCGCGTTTTAAGAAGCACTAGAACTCTATTGCTACGATAGGTAGACATCTGCAAATGCTATTTCCTTGCAAGGAAGTGTCGCATTTACATTCATTTGAATCGTAGACGAGGAATGCATAACACTTCGCAAATCACATTATATCTTGCCATGAAACATAGAAATGAGATTCGATATCGCGTTTTAAGAATCATAAGAACCCTATTGCTACGATACGTAGACATCTGCAAACGCTATTTCTTTGCAAGGAAGAGTCGCATTTACATTCATTTGAAGTGTAGACGAGGAATACATAACACTTCGCAAATCGTATTATATCTTACCATGAAACATAGAAATGAGATGCGATATCGCGTTTTAAGAAGCATTAGAAGTCTATTGCTACGATAGGTAGACATCAGCAAACGCTATTTCCTTGCAAGGAAGTGTCGCATTTACATTCATTTGAATCGTAGACGAGGAATGCATAACACTTCGCAAATCACATTATATCTTGCCATGAAACATAGAAATGAGATTCGATATCGCGTTTTAAGAATCATAAGAACTCTATTGCTACGATACGTAGACATCTGCAACCGCTATTTCCTTGCAAGGAAGTGTCGCATTTACACTCATTTGAATCGTAGACGAGGAATGCATAACACTTCGCAATGAATATTATATCTTATCATGAAACATAGATATGAGATGCAATATCTCGTTTTAAGAAGCATTTGAACTCTATTGCTTCGATACGTAGACATCTGCAAACGCTATTTAATTGCAAGGAAGTATCGCATTTACATTCGCTTGAAGTGTAGACGAGGAATACATGACACTTCGCAAATTATATTATATCTTACCATGAAACATAGAAATGAGATGCGATATCGCGTTTTAAGAAGCATTAGAAATCTATTGCTACGATACGTAGACATCTGCAAACGCTATTTCTTTGCAAGGAAGTGTCGCATTTACATTCCTTTGAAGTGTAGACGAGGAATACATAACACTTCGCAAATCATATTATATCTTACCATAAAACATAGAAATGAGATGCGATATCGCGTTTTAAGAATCATAAGAACTCTATTGCTACGATACGTAGACATCTGCAAACGCTATTTCCTTGCAAGGAAGTGTCGCATTTACGTTCATTTGAATCGTAGACGAGGAATACATAACACTTCGCAAATCATATTATATCTTACCATGAAACATAGAAATGAGATACGATATCGCGTTTTAAGAATCATAAGAACACTATTGCTACGATACGTAGACATCTGCAATCGCTATTTCCTAGCGAGGAAGTGTCGCATTCACATTCACTTGAAGTGTAGACGAGGAATACATAACACTTCGCAAATCATATTATATCTTACCATGAAACATAGAAATGAGTTGCGATATCGCGTTTTAAGAATCATAAGAACTCTATTGCTACGATACGTAGACATCTGCAGACGCTATTTCCTTGCAAGGAAGTGTCTCATTTACATTCATTTGAAGTGTAGACGAGGAATACATAACACTTGGCAAATCATATTATATCTTACCATGAAACATAGAAATGGGATGCGATATCGCGTTTTAAGTATCATAAGAACTCCATTGCTACGATACGTAGACATCTGCAAACGCTATTTCCTTGCAAGGAAGTGTCGCATTTACGTTCATTTGAATCGTAGACGAGGAATACATGACACTTCGCAGATCATATTATATCTTACCATGAAACATAGAAATGAGATACGATATCGCGTTTTAAGAATCATAAGAACACTATTGCTATGATACGTAGACATCTGCAAGCGCTATTTCCTAGCGAGGAAGTGTAGCATTCACATTCATTTGAAGTGTAGACGAGGAATACATAACACTTCGCAAATCATATTATATTTTACCATGAAACATAGAAATGAGATGCGATATCGCGTTTTAAGAAGCATTAGAACTCTATCGATACGATACCTAGACATCTGCAGACGCTATTTCCTAGCAAGGAAGTGTCACATTTACATTCATTCGAATTGTAGACGAGGAATACATAACACTTCGCAAATCATATTATATATTACCATGAAACATAGAAATGAGATGCGATATCGCGTTTTAAGTATCATAAGGACTCCATTGCTACGATACGTAGACATCTGCAAACGCTATTTCCTTGCAAGGAAGTGTCGCATTTACGTTCATTTGAATCGTAGACGAGGAATACATAACACTTCGCAAATCATATTATATCTTACCATGAAACATAGAAATGAGATGCGATATCGCGTTTTAAGAAGCATTAGAACTCTATCGCTACGATACATATGCATCTGCAGACGCTATTTCCCAGCAAGGAAGTGTCGCATTTACATTCATTTGAAGTGTAGACGAGGAATACATGACACTCCGCAAATCATATTATATCTTACCATGAAACATGGAAATGAGATGCGATATCGCGTTTTAAGAATCATAAGAACTCTATTGCTACGATAGGTAGACATCTGCAAACGCTATTTCCTAGCAAGGAAGAGTCGCTTTTACATTCATTTGAAGTGTAGACGAGGAATACATAACACTCCGCAAATCATATTATATCTTACCATGAAACATAGAAATGAGATGCGATATCGCGTTTTAAGAAGCATTAGAACTCTATTGCTACGATAGGTAGACATCTGCAAACGCTATTTCCTTGCAAGGAAGTGTCGCATTTACATTCATTTGAATCGTAGACGAGGAATGCATAACACTTCGCAAATCACATTATATCTTGCCATGAAACATAGAAATGAGATTCGATATCGCGTTTTAAGAATCATAAGAACTCTATTGCTACGATACGTAGACATCTGCAAACGCTATTTCTTTGCAAGGAAGAGTCGCATTTACATTCATTTGAAGTGTAGACGAGGAATACATAACACTTCGCAAATCATATTATATCTTACCATGAAACATAGAAATGAGATGCGATATCGCGTTTTAAGAAGCATTAGAACTCTATTGCTACGATAGGTAGACATCAGCAAACGCTATTTCCTTGCAAGGAAGTGTCGCATTTACATACATTTGAATCGTAGACGAGGAATGCATAACACTTCGCAAATCACATTATATCTTGCCATGAAACATAGAAATGAGATTCGATATCGCGTTTTAAGAATCATAAGAACTCTATTGCTACGATACGTAGACATCTGCAACCGCTATTTCCTAGCAAGGAAGTGTCGCATTTACATTCACTTGAAGTGTAGACGAGGAATACATAACACTTCGCAAATCATATTATATCTTACCATGAAACATAGAAATGAGATGCGATATCGCGTTTTAAGAATCATAAGATCACTATTGCTACGATACGTAGACATCTGCAAACGCTATTTCCTAGCGAGGAAGTGTCGCATTTACACTCATTTGAATCGTAGACGAGGAATGCATAACACTTCGCAATGAATATTATATCTTACCATGAAACATGGAAATGAGTTGCGATATCGCGTTTTAAGAATCATAAGAACTCTATTACTACGATACCTAGACATCTGCAAACGCTCTTTCCTAGCGAGGAAGTGTCGCATTTACATTGATTTGAAGTGTAGACGAGGAATACATGACACTCCGCAAATCATATTATATCTTACCATGAAACATGGAAATGAGATGCGATATCGCGTTTTAAGAAGCATTAGAAATCTATTGCTACGATACGTAGACATCTGCAAACGCTATTTCTTTGCAAGGAAGTGTCGCATTTACATTCCTTTGAAGTGTAGACGAGGAATACATAACACTTCGCAAATCATATTATATCTTACCATAAAACATAGAAATGAGATGCGATATCGCGTTTTAAGAATCATAAGAACTCTATTGCTACGATACGTAGACATCTGCAAACGCTATTTCCTAGCGAGGAAGTGTCGCATTCACATTCATTTGAAGTGTAGACGAGGAATACATAACACTTCGCAAATCATATTATATCTTACCATGAAACATAGAAATGGGATGCGATATCGCGTTTTAAGAATCATAAGAACTCTATTGCTACGATACGTAGACAACCGCAAACGCTATTTCCTTGCAAGGAAATGTCGCATTTACACTCAGTTGAATCGTAGACGAGGAATGCATAACACTTCGCAATGAATATTATATCTTATCATGAAACATAGATATGAGATGCAATATCTCGTTTCAAGAAGCATTTGAACTCTATTGCTTCGATACGTAGACATCTGCAAACGCTATTTAATTGCAAGGAAGTATCGCATTTACATTCGTTTGAAGTGTAGACGAGGAATACATGACATTTCGCAAATCATATTATATCTTACCATGAAACATAGAAATGAGATGCGATATCGCGTTTTAAGAAGCATTAGAAATCTATTGCTACGATACGTCGACATCTGCAAACGCTATTTCTTTGCAAGGAAGTGTCGCATTTACATTCCTTTGAAGTGTAGACGAGGAATACATAACACTTCGCAAATCATATTATATCTTACCATAAAACCTAGAAATGAGATGCGATATCGCGTTTTAAGAATCATAAGAACTCTATTGCTACGATACGTAGACATCTGCAAACGCTATTTCCTAGCGAGGAAGTGTCGCACTCACATTCATTTGATGTGTAGACGAGGAATACATGACACTCCGCAAATCATATTATATCTTACCATGAAACATGGAAATGAGATGCGATATCGCGTTTTAAGAGTCATAAGAACTCTATTGCTACGATAGGTAGACATTTGCAAACCCTATTTCCTTGCAAGGAAGAGTCGCTTTTACATTCATATGAAGTGTAGACGAGGAATACATAACACTTCGCAAATCATATTATATCTTACCATGAAACATAGAAATGAGATGCGATATCGCGTTTTAAGAAGAGTTAGAACTCCATTGCTACGATACGTAGTCATCTGCAGACGCTATTTCCTTGCAAGGAAGTGTCGCATTTACATTCATTTGAAGTGTAGACGAGAAATACATGACACTTCGCAGATCATATTATATCTTACCATAAACCATAGAAATGAGATGCGATATCGCGTTTTAAGAATCATAAGAACTCTATTACTACGATACCTAGACATCTGCAAACGCTATTTCCTAGCGAGGAAGTGTCGCATTCACATTCATTTGAAGTGTAGACGAGGAATACATGACACTTCGCAAATCATATTATATCTTACCATGAAGCATAGAATTGAGATGCGATATCGCGTTTTGAGAAGCATTAGAAATCTATTGCTACGATACGTAGACATCTGCAAACGCTATTTCCTTGCTAGGAAGTGTCGCATTTACATTCATTTGAAGTGTAGACGAGGAATACATGACACCTCGCAAATCATATTATATCTTACCATAAACCATAGAAATGAGATGCGATATCGCGTTTTAAGAATCATAGGAACTCTATTACTACGATACCTAGACACCTGCAAACGCTATTTCCTAGCGAGGAAGTGTCGCATTTACATTCATTTGAAGTGTAGACGAGTAATACATGTCACTTCGCAAATCATATTATATCTTACCATGAAACATGGAAATGAGTTGCGATATCGCGTTTTAAGAATCATAAGAACTCTATTACTACGATACCTAGACATCTGCAAACGCTCTTTCCTAGCGAGGAAGTGTCGCATTCACATTCATTTGAAGTGTAGACGAGGAATACATGACACTCCGCAAATCATATTATATCTTACCATGAAACATGGAAATGAGATGCGATATCGCGTTTTAAGAATCATAAGAACTCTATTGCTACGATAGGTAGACATTTGCAAACGCTATTTCCTTGTAAGGAAGTGTCGCTTTTACATTCATATGAAGTGTAGACGAGGAATACATGACACTTCGCAAATCATATTACATCTTACCATAAACCATAGAAATGAGATGCGATATCGCATTTTAAGAAGCATTAGATATCTATTGCTACGATACGTAGACATCTGCAAACGCTATTTCTTTGCAAGGAAGTGTCGCATTTACAATCATATGAAGTGTAGACGAGGAATACATAACACTTCGCAAATCATATTATATCTTACCATGAAACATAGAAATGAGATGCGATATCGCGTTTTAAGAAGCATTAGAACACTATCGCTACGATACCTGGACATCTGCAGACGCTATTTCCTTTCAAGGAAGTGTCGCATTTACATTCATTTGAAGTGTAGACGAGGAGTACATAACACTTCGCAAATCATTTTATATCTTACCATGAAACATAGAAATGAGATGCGATATCGCGGTTTTAAGAATCATAAGAACTCTATTGCTACGATACGTAGACATCTGCAAACGCTCTTTCCTTGCAAGGAAGTGTCGCATTAGCATTCATTTGAAGTGTAGACGAGGAATACATAACACTTCGCAAATCATATTATACCTTACCATGAAACATAGAAATGAGATGCGATATCGCGGTTTAAGAAGCATTAGAACTCTATCGCTACGATACCTAGACATCTGCAGACGCTATTTCCTTGCTAGGAAGTGTCGCATTTACATTCATTTGAAGTGTAGACGAGGAATACATGACACTTCGCAAATCATATTATATCTTACCATGAAACATGGAAATGAGTTGCGATATCGCGTTTTAAGAATCATAAGAACTCTATTACTACGATACCTAGACATCTGCAAACGCTCTTTCCTAGCGAGGAAGTGTCGCATTTACATTGATTTGAAGTGTAGACGAGGAATACATGACACTCCGCAAATCATATTATATCTTACCATGAAACATGGAAATGAGATGCGATATCGCGTTTTAAGAATCATAAGAACTCTATTGCTACGATAGGTAGACATTTGCAAACGCTATTTCCTTGCAAGGAAGTGTCGCTTTTACATTCATATGAAGTGTAGACGAGGAATACATGACACTTCGCAAATCATATTACATCTTACCATAAACCATAGAAATGAGATGCGATATCGCGTTTTAAGAATCATAAGAACTCTATTACTACGATACCTAGACATCTGCAAACGCTATTTCCTAGCGAGGAAGTGTCGCATTTACATTCATTTGAAGTGTAGACGAGGAATACATAACACTTCGCAAATCATATTATATCTTACCATGAAACATAGAAATGAGATGCGATATCGCGTTTTAAGAAGCATTAGAACTCTATTGCTACGATAGGTAGACATCAGCAAACGCTATTTCCTTGCAAGGAAGAGTCGCTTTTACATTCATATGAAGTGTAGACGAGGAATACATAACACTTCGCAAATCATATTATATCTTACCATGAAACATAGAAATGAGATGCGATATCGCGTTTTAAGAAGAGTTAGAACTCCATTGCTACGATACGTAGACATCTGCAAACGCTCTTTCCTTGCAAGGAAGTGTCGCATTAGCATTCATTTGAAGTGTAGACGAGGAATACATAACACTTCGCAAATCATATTATACCTTACCATGAAACATAGAAATGAGATGCGATATCGCGGTTTAAGAAGCATTAGAACACTATCGCTACGATACCTAGACATCTGCAGACGCTATTTCCTTGCTAGGAAGTGTCGCATTTACATTCATTTGAAGTGTAGACGAGGAATACATGACACTTCGCAAATCATATTATATCTTACCATGAAACATGGAAATGAGTTGCGATATCGCGTTTTAAGAATCATAAGAACTCTATTACTACGATACCTAGACATCTGCAAACGCTCTTTCCTAGCGAGGAAGTGTCGCATTTACATTGATTTGAAGTGTAGACGAGGAATACATGACACTCCGCAAATCATATTATATCTTACCATGAAACATGGAAATGAGATGCGATATCGCGTTTTAAGAATCATAAGAACTCTATTGCTACGATAGGTAGACATTTGCAAACGCTATTTCCTTGCAAGGAAGTGTCGCTTTTACATTCATATGAAGTGTAGACGAGGAATACATGACACTTCGCAAATCATATTACATCTTACCATAAACCATAGAAATGAGATGCGATATCGCATTTTAAGAAGCATTAGATATCTATTGCTACGATACGTAGACATCTGCAAACGCTATTTCTTTGCAAGGAAGTGTCGCATTTACAATCATATGAAGTGTAGACGAGGAATACATAACACTTCGCAAATCATATTATGTCTTACCATGAAACATAGAAATGAGATGCGATATCGCGTTTTAAGAAGCATTAGAACACTATCGCTACGATACCTGGACATCTGCAGACGCTATTTCCTTTCAAGGAAGTGTCGCATTTACATTCATTTGAAGTGTAGACGAGGAGTACATAACACTTCGCAAATCATTTTATATCTTACCATGAAACATAGAAATGAGATGCGATATCGCGGTTTTAAGAATCATAAGAACTCTATTGCTACGATACGTAGACATCTGCAAACGCTCTTTCCTTGCAAGGAAGTGTCGCATTAGCATTCATTTGAAGTGTAGACGAGGAATACATAACACTTCGCAAATCATATTATACCTTACCATGAAACATAGAAATGAGATGCGATATCGCGGTTTAAGAAGCATTAGAACTCTATCGCTACGATACCTAGACATCTGCAGACGCTATTTCCTAGCAAGGAAGTATCGCATTTACATTCATTTGAATTGTAGACGAGGAATACATAACACTTCGCAAATCATATTATATCTTACCATGAAACATAGAAATGAGATAGGATATCGCGTTTTAAGAATCATAAGAACACTATTGCTACGATACCTAGACATCTGCAGACGCTATTTTCTAGCAAGGAAGTGTTGCATTTACATTCATTTGAAGTGTAGACGAGGAATACATGACACTTCGCAAATCATATTATATCTTACCATGAACCATAGAAATGAGATGCGATATCGCGTTTTAAGAAGCATTAGAAATCTATTGCTACGATACGTAGACATCTGCAAACGCTATTTCCTTGCTAGGAAGTGTCGCATTTACATTCATTTGAAGTGCAGACGAGGAATACATGACACTTCGCAAATCATATTATATCTTACCATGAAACATAGAAATGAGATGCGATATCGCGTTTTAAGAATCATAAGAACTCTATTGCTACGATAGGTAGACATTTGCAAACCCTATTTCCTTGCAAGGAAGAGTCGCTTTTACATTCATATGAAGTGTAGACGAGGAATACATAACACTTCGCAAATCATATTATATCTTACCATGAAACATAGAAATGATATGCGATATCGCGTTTTAAGAAGAGTTAGAACTCCATTGCTACGATACGTAGACATCTGCAAACGCTCTTTCCTTGCAAGGAAGTGTCGCATTAGCATTCATTTGAAGTGTAGACGAGGAATACATAACACTTCGCAAATCATATTATACCTTACCATGAAACATAGAAATGAGATGCGATATCGCGGTTTAAGAAGCATTAGAACTCTATCGCTACGATACCTAGACATCTGCAGACGCTATTTCCTAGCAAGGAAGTGTCGCATTTACATTCATTTGAATTGTAGACGACGAATACATAACACTTCGCAAATCATATTATATCTTACCATGAAACATAGAAATGAGATAGGATATCGCGTTTTAAGAATCATAGGAACACTATTGCTACGATACCTAGACATCTGCAGACGCTATTTTCTAGCAAGGAAGTGTTGCATTTACATTCATTTGAAGTGTAGACGAGGAATACATGACACTTCGCAAATCATATTATATCTTACCATGAACCATAGAAATGAGATGCGATATCGCGTTTTAAGAAGCATTAGAAATCTATTGCTACGATACGTAGACATCTGCAAACGCTATTTCCTTGCTAGGAAGTGTCGCATTTACATTCATTTGAAGTGTAGACGAGGAATACATGACACTTCGCAAATCATATTATATCTTACCATGAAACATGGAAATGAGTTGCGATATCGCGTTTTAAGAATCATAAGAACTCTATTACTACGATACCTAGACATCTGCAAACGCTCTTTCCTAGCGAGGAAGTGTCGCATTTACATTGATTTGAAGTGTAGACGAGGAATACATGACACTCCGCAAATCATATTATATCTTACCATGAAACATGGAAATGAGATGCGATATCGCGTTTTAAGAATCATAAGAACTCTATTGCTACGATAGGTAGACATTTGCAAACGCTATTTCCTTGCAAGGAAGTGTCGCTTTTACATTCATATGAAGTGTAGACGAGGAATACATGACACTTCGCAAATCATATTACATCTTACCATAAACCATAGAAATGAGATGCGATATCGCATTTTAAGAAGCATTAGATATCTATTGCTACGATACGTAGACATCTGCAAACGCTATTTCTTTGCAAGGAAGTGTCGCATTTACAATCATATGAAGTGTAGACGAGGAATACATAACACTTCGCAAATCATATTATGTCTTACCATGAAACATAGAAATGAGATGCGATATCGCGTTTTAAGAAGCATTAGAACACTATCGCTACGATACCTGGACATCTGCAGACGCTATTTCCTTTCAAGGAAGTGTCGCATTTACATTCATTTGAAGTGTAGACGAGGAGTACATAACACTTCGCAAATCATTTTATATCTTACCATGAAACATAGAAATGAGATGCGATATCGCGGTTTTAAGAATCATAAGAACTCTATTGCTACGATACGTAGACATCTGCAAACGCTCTTTCCTTGCAAGGAAGTGTCGCATTAGCATTCATTTGAAGTGTAGACGAGGAATACATAACTCTTCGCAAATCATATTATACCTTACCATGAAACATAGAAATGAGATGCGATATCGCGGTTTAAGAAGCATTAGAACTCTATCGCTACGATACCTAGACATCTGCAGACGCTATTTCCTAGCAAGGAAGTGTCGCATTTACATTCATTTGAATTGTAGACGAGGAATACATAACACTTCGCAAATCATATTATATCTTACCATGAAACATAGAAATGAGATAGGATATCGCGTTTTAAGAATCATAAGAACACTATTGCTACGATACCTAGACATCTGCAGACGCTATTTTCTAGCAAGGAAGTGTTGCATTTACATTCATTTGAAGTGTAGACGAGGAATACATGACACTTCGCAAATCATATTATATCTTACCATGAACCATAGAAACGAGATGCGATATCGCGTTTTAAGAAGCATTAGAAATCTATTGCTACGATACGTAGACATCTGCAAACGCTATTTCCTTGCTAGGAAGTGTCGCATTTACATTCATTTGAAGTGCAGACGAGGAATACATGACACTTCGCAAATCATATTATATCTTACCATGAAACATAGAAATGAGATGCGATATCGCGTTTTAAGAATCATAAGAACTCTATTGCTACGATAGGTAGACATTTGCAAACCCTATTTCCTTGCAAGGAAGAGTCGCTTTTACATTCATATGAAGTGTAGACGAGGAATACATAACACTTCGCAAATCATATTATATCTTACCATGAAACATAGAAATGAGATGCGATATCGCGTTTTAAGAAGAGTTAGAACTCCATTGCTACGATACGTAGTCATCTGCAGACGCTATTTCCTTGCAAGGAAGTGTCGCATTTACATTCATTTGAAGTGTAGACGAGAAATACATGACACTTCGCAAATCATATTATATCTTACCATAAACCATAGAAATGAGATGCGATATCGCGTTTTAAGAATCATAAGAACTCTATTACTACAATACCTAGACATCTGCAAACGCTATTTCCTAGCGAGGAAGTGTCGCATTCACATTCATTTGAAGTGTAGACGAGGAATACATGACACTTCGCAAATCATATTATATCTTACCATGAAGCATAGAATTGAGATGCGATATCGCGTTTTGAGAAGCATTAGAAATCTATTGCTACGATACGTAGACATCTGCAAACGCTATTTCCTTGCTAGGAAGTGTCGCATTTACATTCATTTGAAGTGTAGACGAGGAATACATGACACCTCGCAAATCATATTATATCTTACCATAAACCATAGAAATGCGATGCGATATCGCGTTTTAAGAATCATAGGAACTCTATTACTACGATACCTAGACACCTGCAAACGCTATTTCCTAGCGAGGAAGTGTCGCATTTACATTCATTTGAAGTGTAGACGAGTAATACATGTCACTTCGCAAATCATATTATATCTTACCATGAAACATGGAAATGAGTTGCGATATCGCGTTTTAAGAATCATAAGAACTCTATTACTACGATACCTAGACATCTGCAAACGCTCTTTCCTTGCTAGGAAGTGTCGCATTTACATTCATTTGAAGTGTAGACGAGGAATACATGACACTTCGCAAATCATATTATATCTTACCATGAAACATAGAAATGAGTTGCGATATCGCGTTTTAAGAATCATAAGAACTCTATTACTACGATACCTAGACATCTGCAATCGCTCTTTCCTAGCGAGGAAGTGTCGCATTCACATTCGTTTGAAGTGTAGACGAGGAATACATAACACTTCGCAAATCATATTATATCTTACCATGAAACATAGAAATGAGATGCGATATCGCGTTTTAAGAAGCATTAGAACTCTATCGCTACGATACCTAGGCATCTGCAGACGCTATTTCCCAGCAAGGAAGTGTCGCATTTACATTCATTTGAAGTGTAGACGAGGAATACATGACACTTCGCAAATCATATTATATCTTACCATGAAACATAGAAATGAGATGCGATATCGCGTTTTAAGAAGCATTAGAACTCTATCGCTACGATACCTAGACATCTGCAGACGCTATTTCCTAGCAAGGAAGTGTCGCATTTACATTCATTTGAAGTGTAGACGGGGAATACATGACACTTCGCAAATCATATTATATCTTACCATGAAACATAGAAACGAGTTGCGATATCGCGTTTTAAGATTCATAAGAACTCTATTGCTACGATAGGTAGACATTTGCAAACGCTATTTCCTTGCAAGGAAGTGTCGCTTTTACATTCATATGAAGTGTATACGAGGAATACATGACACTTCGCAAATCATATTATATCTTACCATGAAACATAGAAATGAGATGCGATATCGCGTTTTAAGATGCATTAGAACTCTATTTCTACGATACCTAGGCATCTGCAGACGCTATTTCCCAGCAAGGAAGTGTCGCATTTACATTCATTTGAAGTGTAGACGAGGAATACATGACACTCCGCAAATCATATTATATCTTACCATGAAACATGGAAATGAGATGCGATATCGCGTTTTAAGAATCATAAGAACTCTATTGCTACGATAGGTAGACATTTGCAAACGCTATTTCCTTGCAAGGAAGTGTCGCATTTACATTCATTTGAAGTGTAGACGAGGAGTACATAACACTTCGCAAATCATTTTATATCTTACCATGAAACATAGAAATGAGATGCGATATCGCGGTTTTAAGAATCATAAGAACTCTATTGCTACGATACGTAGACATCTGCAAACGCTCTTTCCTTGCAAGGAAGTGTCGCATTAACATTCATTTGAAGTATAGACGAGGAATACATAACACTTCGCAAATCATATTATATCTTACCATGAACCATAGAAATCAGATGCGATATCGCGTTTTAAGAATCATAGGAATTCTATTGCTACGATACGTAGACAACTGAAAACGCTATTTAATTGCAAGGAAGTGTCGCATTTACAATCATTTGAATCGTATACGAGGAATGCATAACACTTCGCAATGAATATTATATCTTATCATGAAACATAGATATGAGATGCAATATCTCGTTTTAAGAAGCATTTTACCTCTATTGCTACGATACCTAGACATCTGCAAACGCTATTTCCCAGCTAGGAAGTGTCGCATTTACATTCATTTGAAGTGTAGACGAGGAATACATGACACTTCGCAAATCATATTATATCTTACCATGAAACATAGAAATGAGATGCGATATCGCGTTTTAAGAAGCATTAGAACTCCATTGCTACGATACGTAGCCATCTGCAAACTCAATTTCCTTGCATGGAAGTGTCGCATTTACGTTCATTTGAATCGTAGACGAGGAATGCATAACACTTCGCAATGAATATTATATCTTATCATGAAACAAAAATATGATATGCAATATCTCGTTTTAAGAGGTGTTTGAACTCTATTGCTACGATACCTAGACATCTGCAGACGCTATTTCCTAGCGAGGAAGTGTCGCATTCACATTCATTTGAAGTGTAGACGAGGAATACATAACACTTCGCAAATCATATTATATCTTACCATGAAACATAGAAATGGGATGCGATATCGCGTTTTAAGAATCATAAGAACTCTATTGCTACGATACGTAGACAACCGCAAACGCTATTTCCTTGCAAGGAAATGTCGCATTTACACTCAGTTGAATCGTAGACGAGGAATGCATAACACTTCGCAATGAATATTATATCTTATCATGAAACATAGATATGAGATGCAATATCTCGTTTCAAGAAGCATTTGAACTCTATTGCTTCGATACGTAGACATCTGCAAACGCTATTTAATTGCAAGGAAGTATCGCATTTACATTCGTTTGAAGTGTAGACGAGGAATACATGACATTTCGCAAATCATATTATATCTTACCATGAAACATAGAAATGAGATGCGATATCGCGTTTTAAGAAGCATTAGAAATCTATTGCTACGATACGTAGACATCTGCAAACGCTATTTCTTTGCAAGGAAGTGTCGCATTTACATTCCTTTGAAGTGTAGACGAGGAATACATAACACTTCGCAAATCATATTATATCTTACCATAAAACCTAGAAATGAGATGCGATATCGCGTTTTAAGAATCATAAGAACTCTATTGCTACGATACGTAGACATCTGCAAACGCTATTTCCTAGCGAGGAAGTGTCGCATTCACATTCATTTGATGTGTAGACGAGGAATACATGACACTTCGCAAATCATATTATATCTTACCATAAACCATAGAAATGAGATGCGATATCGCGTTTTAAGAATCATAAGAATTCTATTGCTACGATACGTAGACATCTGCAAACGCTATTTCCTAGCGAGGAAGTGTCGCATTCACATTCATTTGAAGTGTAGACGAGGAATACATGACACTTCGCAGATCATATTATATCTTACCATGAAACATAGAAATGAGATGCGATATCGCGTTTTAAATATCATAAGAACTCCATTGCTACGATACGTAGACATCTGCAAACGCTATTTCCTTGCAAGGAAGTGTCGCATTTACGTTCATTTGAATCGTAGACGAGGAATACATAACACTTCGCAAATCATATTATATCTTACCATGAAACATAGAAATGAGATACGATATCGCGTTTTAAGAATCATAAGAACACTATTGCTACGATACGTAGACAACCGCAAACGCTATTTCCTTGCAAGGAAATGTCGCATTTACACTCATTTGAATCGTAGACGAGGAATGCATAACACTTCGCAATGAATATTATATCTTATCATGAAACATAGATATGAGATGCAATATCTCGTTTTAAGAAGCATTTGAACTCTATTGCTTCGATACGTAGACATCTGCAAACGCTATTTAATTGCAAGGAAGTATCGCATTTACATTCGTTTGAAGTGTAGACGAGGAATACATGACACTTCGCAAATCATATTATATCTTACCATGAAACATAGAAATGAGATGCGATATCGCGTTTTAAGAAGCATTAGAAATCTATTGCTACGATACGTAGACATCTGCAAACGCTATTTCCTTGCTAGGAAGTATCGCATTTACATTCATTTGAAGTGTAGACGAGGAATACATGACACTTCGCAAATCATATTATATCTTACCATGAAACATAGAAATGAGATGCGATATCGCGTTTTGAGAATCATAAGAACTCTATTGCTACGATAGGTAGACATTTGCAAACGCTATTACCTTGCAAGGAAGTGTCGCTTTTACATTCATATGAAGTGTAGACGAGGAACACATAACACTTCGCAAATCATATTATATCTTACCATGAAACATAGAAATGAGATGCGATATCGCGTTTTAAGAAGCATTAGAACTCTATCGCTACGATACCTAGGCATCTGCAGACGCTATTTCCCAGCAAGGAAGTGTCGCATTTACATTCATTTGAAGTGTAGACGAGGAATACATGACACTTCGCAAATCATATTATATCTTACCATGAAACATGGAAATGAGATGCGATATCGCGTTTTAAGTATCATAAGAACTCCATTGCTACGATACGTAGACATCTGCAAACGCTATTTCCTTGCAAGGAAGTGTCGCATTTACGTTCATTTGAATCGTAGACGAGGAATACATAACACTTCGCAAATCATATTATATCTTACCATAAACCATAGTAATGAGATGCGATATCGCATTTTAAGAAGCATTAGATATCTATTGCTACGATACGTAGACATCTGCAAACGCTATTTCTTTGCAAGGAAGTGTCGCATTTACAATCATATGAAGTGTAGACGAGGAATACATAACACTTCGCAAATCATATTATATCTTACCATGAAACATAGAAATGAGATGCGATATCGCGTTTTAAGAAGCATTAGAACACTATCGCTACGATACCTGGACATCTGCAGACGCTATTTCCTTTCAAGGAAGTGTCGCATTTACATTCATTTGAAGTGTAGACGAGGAGTACATAACACTTCGCAAATCATTTTATATCTTACCATGAAACATAGAAATGAGATGCGATATCGCGGTTTTAAGAATCATAAGAACTCTATTGCTACGATACGTAGACATCTGCAAACGCTCTTTCCTTGCAAGGAAGTGTCGCATTAGCATTCATTTGAAGTGTAGACGAGGAATACATAACACTTCGCAAATCATATTATACCTTACCATGAAACATAGAAATGAGATGCGATATCGCGGTTTAAGAAGCATTAGAACTCTATCGCTACGATACCTAGACATCTGCAAACGCTCTTTCCTTGCAAGGAAGTGTCGCATTAGCATTCATTTGAAGTGTAGACGAGGAATACATAACACTTCGCAAATCATATTATACCTAACCATGAAACATAGAAATGAGATGCGATATCGCGGTTTAAGAAGCATTAGAACTCTATCGCTACGATACCTAGACATCTGCAGACGCTATTTCCTAGCAGGGAAGTGTCGCATTTACATTCATTTGAATTGTAGACGAGGAATACATAACACTTCGCAAATCATATTATATCTTACCATGAAACATAGAAATGAGATAGGATATCGCGTTTTAAGAATCATAAGAACACTATTGCTACGATACCTAGACATCTGCAGACGCTATTTTCTAGCAAGGAAGTGTTGCATTTACATTCATTTGAAGTGTAGACGAGGAATACATGACACTTCGCAAATCATATTATATCTTACCATGAACCATAGAAATGAGATGCGATATCGCGTTTTAAGAAGCATTAGAAATCTATTGCTACGATACGTAGACATCTGCAAACGCTATTTCCTTGCTAGGAAGTGTCGCATTTACATTCATTTGAAGTGTAGACGAGGAATACATGACACTTCGCAAATCATATTATATCTTACCATGAAACATAGAAATGAGTTGCGATATCGCGTTTTAAGAATCATAAGAACTCTATTGCTACGATAGGTAGACATTTGCAAACCCTATTTCCTTGCAAGGAAGAGTCGCTTTTACATTCATATGAAGTGTAGACGAGGAATACATAACACTTCGCAAATCATATTATATCTTACCATGAAACATAGAAATGAGATGCGATATCGCGTTTTAAGAAGAGTTAGAACTCCATTGCTACGATACGTAGTCATCTGCAGACGCTATTTCCTTGCAAGGAAGTGTCGCATTTACATTCATTTGAATTGTAGACGAGAAATACATGACACTTCGCAAATCATATTATATCTTACCATGAAACATGGAAATGAGATGCGATATCGCATTTTAAGAAGCATTAGATATCTATTGCTACGATACGTAGACATCTGCAAACGCTATTTCTTTGCAAGGAAGTGTCGCATTTACAATCATATGAAGTGTAGACGAGGAATACATAACACTTCGCAAATCATATTATATCTTACCATGAAACATAGAAATGAGTTGCGATATCGCGTTTTAAGAATCATAAGAACTCTATTGCTACGATAGGTAGACATTTGCAAACCCTATTTCCTTGCAAGGAAGAGTCGCTTTTACATTCATATGAAGTGTAGACGAGGAATACATAACACTTCGCAAATCATATTATATCTTACCATGAAACATAGAAATGAGATGCGATATCGCGTTTTAAGAAGAGTTAGAACTCCATTGCTACGATACGTAGTCATCTGCAGACGCTATTTCCTTGCAAGGAAGTGTCGCATTTACATTCATTTGAAGTGTAGACGAGAAATACATGACACTTCGCAAATCATATTATATCTTACCATAAACCATAGAAATGAGATGCGATATCGCGTTTTAAGAATCATAAGAACTCTATTACTACGATACCTAGACATCTGCAAACGCTATTTCCTAGCGAGGAAGTGTCGCATTCACATTCATTTGAAGTGTAGACGAGGAATACATGACACTTCGCAAATCATATTATATCTTACCATGAAGCATAGAATTGAGATGCGATATCGCGTTTTGAGAAGCATTAGAAATCTATTGCTACGATACGTAGACATCTGCAAACGCTATTTCCTTGCTAGGAAGTGTCGCATTTACATTCATTTGAAGTGTAGACGAGGATTACATGACACCTCGCAAATCATATTATATCTTACCATAAACCATAGAAATGAGATGCGATATCGCGTTTTAAGAATCATAGGAACTCTATTACTACGATACCTAGACACCTGCAAACGCTATTTCCTAGCGAGGAAGTGTCGCATTCACATTCATTTGAAGTGTAGACTAGGAATACATAACACATCGCAAATCATATTATTTCTTACCATGAAACATAGAAATGAGTTGCGATATCGCGTTTTAAGAATCATAAGAACTCTATTGCTACGATAGGTAGACATCTGCAAACGCTATTTCCTAGCAAGGAAGAGTCGCTTTTACATTCATTTGAAGTGTAGACGAGGAATACATAACACACCGCAAATCATATTATATCTTACCATGAAACATAGAAATGAGATGCGATATCGCGTTTTAAGAAGCATTAGAACTCTATTGCTACGATAGGTAGACATCTGCAAACGCTATTTCCTTGCAAGGAAGTGTCGCATTTACATTCATTTGAATCGTAGACGAGGAATGCATAACACTTCGCAAATCACATTATATCTTGCCATGAAACATAGAAATGAGATTCGATATCGCGTTTTAAGAATCATAAGAACTCTATTGCTACGATACGTAGACATCTGCAAACGCTATTTCTTTGCAAGGAAGAGTCGCATTTACATTCATTTGAAGTGTAGACGAGGAATACATAACACTTCGCAAATCATATTATATCTTACCATGAAACATAGAAATGAGATGCGATATCGCGTTTTAAGAAGCATTAGAACTCTATTGCTACGATAGGTAGACATCAGCAAACGCTATTTCCTTGCAAGGAAGTGTCGCATTTACATACATTTGAATCGTAGACGAGGAATGCATAACACTTCGCATATCACATTATATCTTGCCATGAAACATAGAAATGAGATTCGATATCGCGTTTTAAGAATCATAAGAACTCTATTGCTACGATACGTAGACATCTGCAACCGCTATTTCCTAGCAAGGAAGTGTCGCATTTACATTCATTTGAAGTGTAGACGAGGAATACATAACACTTCGCAAATCATATTATATCTTACCATGAAACATAGAAATGAGATGCGATATCGCGTTTTAAGAATCATAAGATCACTATTGCTACGATACGTAGACATCTGCAAACGCTATTTCCTAGCGAGGAAGTGTCGCATTCACATTCATTTGAAGTGTAGACTAGGAATACATAACACATCGCAAATCATATTAATTCTTACCATGAAACATAGAAATGAGTTGCGATATCGCGTTTTAAGAATCATAAGATCTCTATTGCTACGATAGGTAGACATCTGCAAACGCTATTTCCTAGCAAGGAAGAGTCGCTTTTACATTCATTTGAAGCGTAGACGAGGAATACATAACACTCCGCAAATCATATTATATCTTACCATGAAACATAGAAATGAGATGCGATATCGCGTTTTAAGAAGCACTAGAACTCTATTGCTACGATAGGTAGACATCTGCAAATGCTATTTCCTTGCAAGGAAGTGTCGCATTTACATTCATTTGAATCGTAGACGAGGAATGCATAACACTTCGCAAATCACATTATATCTTGCCATGAAACATAGAAATGAGATTCGATATCGCGTTTTAAGAATCATAAGAACCCTATTGCTACGATACGTAGACATCTGCAAACGCTATTTCTTTGCAAGGAAGAGTCGCATTTACATTCATTTGAAGTGTAGACGAGGAATACATAACACTTCGCAAATCGTATTATATCTTACCATGAAACATAGAAATGAGATGCGATATCGCGTTTTAAGAAGCATTAGAAGTCTATTGCTACGATAGGTAGACATCAGCAAACGCTATTTCCTTGCAAGGAAGTGTCGCATTTACATTCATTTGAATCGTAGACGAGGAATGCATAACACTTCGCAAATCGTATTATATCTTACCATGAAACATAGAAATGAGATGCGATATCGCGTTTTAAGAAGCATTAGAAGTCTATTGCTACGATAGGTAGACATCAGCAAACGCTCTTTCCTTGCAAGGAAGTGTCGCATTAGCATTCATTTGAAGTGTAGACGAGGAATACATAACACTTCGCAAATCATATTATACCTAACCATGAAACATAGAAATGAGATGCGATATCGCGGTTTAAGAAGCATTAGAACTCTATCGCTACGATACCTAGACATCTGCAGACGCTATTTCCTAGCAGGGAAGTGTCGCATTTACATTCATTTGAATTGTAGACGAGGAATACATAACACTTCGCAAATCATATTATATCTTACCATGAAACATAGAAATGAGATAGGATATCGCGTTTTAAGAATCATAAGAACACTATTGCTACGATACCTAGACATCTGCAGACGCTATTTTCTAGCAAGGAAGTGTTGCATTTACATTCATTTGAAGTGTAGACGAGGAATACATGACACTTCGCAAATCATATTATATCTTACCATGAACCATAGAAATGAGATGCGATATCGCGTTTTAAGAAGCATTAGAAATCTATTGCTACGATACGTAGACATCTGCAAACGCTATTTCCTTGCTAGGAAGTGTCGCATTTACATTCATTTGAAGTGTAGACGAGGAATACATGACACTTCGCAAATCATATTATATCTTACCATGAAACATAGAAATGAGTTGCGATATCGCGTTTTAAGAATCATAAGAACTCTATTGCTACGATAGGTAGACATTTGCAAACCCTATTTCCTTGCAAGGAAGAGTCGCTTTTACATTCATATGAAGTGTAGACGAGGAATACATAACACTTCGCAAATCATATTATATCTTACCATGAAACATAGAAATGAGATGCGATATCGCGTTTTAAGAAGAGTTAGAACTCCATTGCTACGATACGTAGTCATCTGCAGACGCTATTTCCTTGCAAGGAAGTGTCGCATTTACATTCATTTGAAGTGTAGACGAGAAATACATGACACTTCGCAAATCATATTATATCTTACCATGAAACATGGAAATGAGATGCGATATCGCATTTTAAGAAGCATTAGATATCTATTGCTACGATACGTAGACATCTGCAAACGCTATTTCTTTGCAAGGAAGTGTCGCATTTACAATCATATGAAGTGTAGACGAGGAATACATAACACTTCGCAAATCATATTATATCTTACCATGAAACATAGAAATGAGTTGCGATATCGCGTTTTAAGAATCATAAGAACTCTATTGCTACGATAGGTAGACATTTGCAAACCCTATTTCCTTGCAAGGAAGAGTCGCTTTTACATTCATATGAAGTGTAGACGAGGAATACATAACACTTCGCAAATCATATTATATCTTACCATGAAACATAGAAATGAGATGCGATATCGCGTTTTAAGAAGAGTTAGAACTCCATTGCTACGATACGTAGTCATCTGCAGACGCTATTTCCTTGCAAGGAAGTGTCGCATTTACATTCATTTGAAGTGTAGACGAGAAATACATGACACTTCGCAAATCATATTATATCTTACCATAAACCATAGAAATGAGATGCGATATCGCGTTTTAAGAATCATAAGAACTCTATTACTACGATACCTAGACATCTGCAAACGCTATTTCCTAGCGAGGAAGTGTCGCATTCACATTCATTTGAAGTGTAGACGAGGAATACATGACACTTCGCAAATCATATTATATCTTACCATGAAGCATAGAATTGAGATGCGATATCGCGTTTTGAGAAGCATTAGAAATCTATTGCTACGATACGTAGACATCTGCAAACGCTATTTCCTTGCTAGGAAGTGTCGCATTTACATTCATTTGAAGTGTAGACGAGGATTACATGACACCTCGCAAATCATATTATATCTTACCATAAACCATAGAAATGAGATGCGATATCGCGTTTTAAGAATCATAGGAACTCTATTACTACGATACCTAGACACCTGCAAACGCTATTTCCTAGCGAGGAAGTGTCGCATTCACATTCATTTGAAGTGTAGACTAGGAATACATAACACATCGCAAATCATATTATTTCTTACCATGAAACATAGAAATGAGTTGCGATATCGCGTTTTAAGAATCATAAGAACTCTATTGCTACGATAGGTAGACATCTGCAAACGCTATTTCCTAGCAAGGAAGAGTCGCTTTTACATTCATTTGAAGTGTAGACGAGGAATACATAACACACCGCAAATCATATTATATCTTACCATGAAACATAGAAATGAGATGCGATATCGCGTTTTAAGAAGCATTAGAACTCTATTGCTACGATAGGTAGACATCTGCAAACGCTATTTCCTTGCAAGGAAGTGTCGCATTTACATTCATTTGAATCGTAGACGAGGAATGCATAACACTTCGCAAATCACATTATATCTTGCCATGAAACATAGAAATGAGATTCGATATCGCGTTTTAAGAATCATAAGAACTCTATTGCTACGATACGTAGACATCTGCAAACGCTATTTCTTTGCAAGGAAGAGTCGCATTTACATTCATTTGAAGTGTAGACGAGGAATACATAACACTTCGCAAATCATATTATATCTTACCATGAAACATAGAAATGAGATGCGATATCGCGTTTTAAGAAGCATTAGAACTCTATTGCTACGATAGGTAGACATCAGCAAACGCTATTTCCTTGCAAGGAAGTGTCGCATTTACATACATTTGAATCGTAGACGAGGAATGCATAACACTTCGCATATCACATTATATCTTGCCATGAAACATAGAAATGAGATTCGATATCGCGTTTTAAGAATCATAAGAACTCTATTGCTACGATACGTAGACATCTGCAACCGCTATTTCCTAGCAAGGAAGTGTCGCATTTACATTCATTTGAAGTGTAGACGAGGAATACATAACACTTCGCAAATCATATTATATCTTACCATGAAACATAGAAATGAGATGCGATATCGCGTTTTAAGAATCATAAGATCACTATTGCTACGATACGTAGACATCTGCAAACGCTATTTCCTAGCGAGGAAGTGTCGCATTCACATTCATTTGAAGTGTAGACTAGGAATACATAACACATCGCAAATCATATTAATTCTTACCATGAAACATAGAAATGAGTTGCGATATCGCGTTTTAAGAATCATAAGATCTCTATTGCTACGATAGGTAGACATCTGCAAACGCTATTTCCTAGCAAGGAAGAGTCGCTTTTACATTCATTTGAAGCGTAGACGAGGAATACATAACACTCCGCAAATCATATTATATCTTACCATGAAACATAGAAATGAGATGCGATATCGCGTTTTAAGAAGCACTAGAACTCTATTGCTACGATAGGTAGACATCTGCAAATGCTATTTCCTTGCAAGGAAGTGTCGCATTTACATTCATTTGAATCGTAGACGAGGAATGCATAACACTTCGCAAATCACATTATATCTTGCCATGAAACATAGAAATGAGATTCGATATCGCGTTTTAAGAATCATAAGAACCCTATTGCTACGATACGTAGACATCTGCAAACGCTATTTCTTTGCAAGGAAGAGTCGCATTTACATTCATTTGAAGTGTAGACGAGGAATACATAACACTTCGCAAATCGTATTATATCTTACCATGAAACATAGAAATGAGATGCGATATCGCGTTTTAAGAAGCATTAGAAGTCTATTGCTACGATAGGTAGACATCAGCAAACGCTATTTCCTTGCAAGGAAGTGTCGCATTTACATTCATTTGAATCGTAGACGAGGAATGCATAACACTTCGCAAATCACATTATATCTTGCCATGAAACATAGAAATGAGATTCGATATCGCGTTTTAAGAATCATAAGAACTCTATTGCTACGATACGTAGACATCTGCAACCGCTATTTCCTTGCAAGGAAGTGTCGCACTTACGCTCATTTGAATCGTAGACGAGGAATGCATAACACTTCGCAATGAATATTATATCTTATCATGAAACATAGATATGAGATGCAATATCTCGTTTTAAGAAGCATTTGAACTCTATTGCTTCGATACGTAGACATCTGCAAACGCTATTTAATTGCAAGGAAGTATCGCATTTACATTCGCTTGAAGTGTAGACGAGGAATACATGACACTTCGCAAATCATATTATATCTTACCATGAAACATAGAAATGAGATGCGATATCGCGTTTTAAGAAGCATTAGAAATCTATTGCTACGATACGTAGACATCTGCAAACGCTATTTCTTTGCAAGGAAGTGTCGCATTTACATTCCTTTGAAGTGTAGACGAGGAATACATAACACTTCGCATATCATATTATATCTTACCATAAAACATAGAAATGAGATGCGATATCGCGTTTTAAGAATCATAAGAACTCTATTGCTACGATACGTAGACATCTGCAAACGCTATTTCCTAGCGAGGAAGTGTCGCATTCACATTCATTTGAAGTGTAGACGAGGAATACATAACACTTCGCAAATCATATTATATCTTACCATGAAACATAGAAATGGGATGCGATATCGCGTTTTAAGAATCATAAGAACTCTATTGCTACGATACGTAGACAACCGCAAACGCTATTTCCTTGCAAGGAAATGTCGCATTTACACTCAGTTGAATCGTAGACGAGGAATGCATAACACTTCGCAATGAATATTATATCTTATCATGAAACATAGATATGAGATGCAATATCTCGTTTCAAGAAGCATTTGAACTCTATTGCTTCGATACGTAGACATCTGCAAACGCTATTTAATTGCAAGGAAGTATGGCATTTACATTCGTTTGAAGTGTAGACGAGGAATACATGACATTTCGCAAATCATATTATATCTTACCATGAAACATAGAAGTGAGATGCGATATCGCGTTTTAAGAAGCATTAGAAATCTATTGCTACGATACGTAGACATCTGCAAACGCTATTTCTTTGCAAGGAAGTGTCGCATTTACATTCCTTTGAAGTGTAGACGAGGAATACATAACACTTCGCAAATCATATTATATCTTACCATAAAACCTAGAAATGAGATGCGATATCGCGTTTTAAGAATCATAAGAACTCTATTGCTACGATACGTAGACATCTGCAAACGCTATTTCCTAGCGAGGAAGTGTCGCATTCACATTCATTTGATGTGTAGACGAGGAATACATGACACTTCGCAAATCAGATTATATCTTACCATAAACCATAGAAATGAGATGCGATATCGCGTTTTAAGAATCATAAGAATTCTATTGCTACGATACGTAGACATCTGCAAACGCTATTTCCTAGCGAGGAAGTGTCGCATTCACATTCATTTGAAGTGTAGACGAGGAATACATGACACTTCGCAGATCATATTATATCTTACCATGAAACATAGAAATGAGATGCGATATCGCGTTTTAAATATCATAAGAACTCCATTGCTACGATACGTAGACATCTGCAAACGCTATTTCCTTGCAAGGAAGTGTCGCATTTACGTTCATTTGAATCGTAGACGAGGAATACATAACACTTCGCAAATCATATTATATCTTACCATGAAACATAGAAATGAGATACGATATCGCGTTCTAAGAATCATAAGAACACTATTGCTACGATACGTAGACATCTGCAATCGCTATTTCCTAGCGAGGAAGTGTCGCATTCACATTCACTTGAAGTGTAGACGAGGAATACATAACACTTCGCAAATCATATTATATCTTACCATGAAACATAGAAATGAGTTGCGATATCGCGTTTTAAGAATCATAAGAACTCTATTGCTACGATACGTAGACATCTGCAGACGCTATTTCCTTGCAAGGAAGTGTCTCATTTACATTCATTTGAAGTGTAGACGAGGAATACATAACACTTGGCAAATCATATTATATCTTACCATGAAACATAGAAATGGGATGCGATATCGCGTTTTAAGAATCATAAGAACTCTATTGCTACGATACGTAGACAACCGCAAACGCTATTTCCTTGCAAGGAAATGTCGCATTTACACTCATTTGAATCGTAGACGAGGAATGCATAACACTTCGCAATGAATATTATATCTTATCATGAAACATAGATATGAGATGCAATATCTCGTTTTAAGAAGCATTTGAACTCTATTGCTTCGATACGTAGACATCTGCAAACGCTATTTAATTGCAAGGAAGTATCGCATTTACATTCGTTTGAAGTGTAGACGAGGAATACATGACACTTCGCAAATCATATTATATATTACCATGAAACATAGAAATGAGATGCGATATCGCGTTTTAAGAAGCATTAGAAATCTATTGCTACGATACGTAGACATCTGCAAACGCTATTTCCTTGCAAGGAAGTGTCGCATTTACATTCATTTGAATCGTAGACGAGGAATGCATAACACTTCGCAATCACATTATATCTTGCCATGAAACATAGAAATGAGATTCGATATCGCGTATTAAGAATCATAAGAACTCTATTGCTACGATACGTAGACATCTGCAAACGCTATTTCTTTGCAAGGAAGAGTCGCATTTACATTCATTTGAAGTGTAGACGAGGAATACATAACACTTCGCAAATCATATTATATCTTACCATGAAACATAGAAATGAGATGCGATATCGCGTTTTAAGAAGCATTAGAACTCTATTGCTACGATAGGTAGACATCAGCAAACGCTATTTCCTTGCAAGGAAGTGTCGCATTTACATACATTTGAATCGTAGACGAGGAATGCATAACACTTCGCAAATCACATTATATCTTGCCATGAAACATAGAAATGAGATTCGATATCGCGTTTTAAGAATCATAAGAACTCTATTGCTACGATACGTAGACATCTGCAACCGCTATTTCCTAGCAAGGAAGTGTCGCATTTACATTCACTTGAAGTGTAGACGAGGAATACATAACACTTCGCAAATCATATTATATCTTACCATGAAACATAGAAATGAGATGCGATATCGCGTTTTAAGAATCATAAGATCACTATTGCTACGATACGTAGACATCTGCAAACGCTATTTCCTAGCGAGGAAGTGTCGCATTTACACTCATTTGAATCGTAGACGAGGAATGCATAACACTTCGCAATGAATATTATATCTTACCATGAAACATGGAAATGAGTTGCGATATCGCGTTTTAAGAATCATAAGAACTCTATTACTACGATACCTAGACATCTGCAAACGCTCTTTCCTAGCGAGGAAGTGTCGCATTTACATTGATTTGAAGTGTAGACGAGGAATACATGACACTCCGCAAATCATATTATATCTTACCATGAAACATGGAAATGAGATGCGATATCGCGTTTTAAGAAGCATTAGAAATCTATTGCTACGATACGTAGACATCTGCAAACGCTATTTCTTTGCAAGGAAGTGTCGCATTTACATTCCTTTGAAGTGTAGACGAGGAATACATAACACTTCGCAAATCATATTATATCTTACCATAAAACATAGAAATGAGATGCGATATCGCGTTTTAAGAATCATAAGAACTCTATTGCTACGATACGTAGACATCTGCAAACGCTATTTCCTAGCGAGGAAGTGTCGCATTCACATTCATTTGAAGTGTAGACGAGGAATACATAACACTTCGCAAATCATATTATATCTTACCATGAAACATAGAAATGGGATGCGATATCGCGTTTTAAGAATCATAAGAACTCTATTGCTACGATACGTAGACAACCGCAAACGCTATTCCTTGCAAGGAAATGTCGCATTTACACTCAGTTGAATCGTAGACGAGGAATGCATAACACTTCGCAATGAATATTATATCTTATCATGAAACATAGATATGAGATGCAATATCTCGTTTCAAGAAGCATTTGAACTCTATTGCTTCGATACGTAGACATCTGCAAACGCTATTTAATTGCAAGGAAGTATCGCATTTACATTCGTTTGAAGTGTAGACGAGGAATACATGACATTTCGCAAATCATATTATATCTTACCATGAAACATAGAAATGAGATGCGATATCGCGTTTTAAGAAGCATTAGAAATCTATTGCTACGATACGTCGACATCTGCAAACGCTATTTCTTTGCAAGGAAGTGTCGCATTTACATTCCTTTGAAGTGTAGACGAGGAATACATAACACTTCGCAAATCATATTATATCTTACCATAAAACCTAGAAATGAGATGCGATAATCGCGTTTTAAGAATCATAAGAACTCTATTGCTACGATACGTAGACATCTGCAAACGCTATTTCCTAGCGAGGAAGTGTCGCACTCACATTCATTTGATGTGTAGACGAGGAATACATGACACTCCGCAAATCATATTATATCTTACCATGAAACATGGAAATGAGATGCGATATCGCGTTTTAAGAGTCATAAGAACTCTATTGCTACGATAGGTAGACATTTGCAAACCCTATTTCCTTGCAAGGAAGAGTCGCTTTTACATTCATATGAAGTGTAGACGAGGAATACATAACACTTCGCAAATCATATTATATCTTACCATGAAACATAGAAATGAGATGCGATATCGCGTTTTAAGAAGAGTTAGAACTCCATTGCTACGATACGTAGTCATCTGCAGACGCCATTTCCTTGCAAGGAAGTGTCGCATTTACATTCATTTGAAGTGTAGACGAGAAATACATGACACTTCGCAGATCATATTATATCTTACCATAAACCATAGAAATGAGATGCGATATCGCGTTTTAGGAATCATAAGAACTCTATTACTACGATACCTAGACATCTGCAAACGCTATTTCCTAGCGAGGAAGTGTCGCATTCACATTCATTTGAAGTGTAGACGAGGAATACATGACACTTCGCAAATCATATTATATCTTACCATGAAGCATAGAATTGAGATGCGATATCGCGTTTTGAGAAGCATTAGAAATCTATTGCTACGATACGTAGACATCTGCAAACGCTATTTCCTTGCTAGGAAGTGTCGCATTTACATTCATTTGAAGTGTAGACGAGGAATACATGACACTTCGCAAATCATATTATATCTTACCATGAAACATAGAAATGAGATGCGATATCGCGTTTTAAGAATCATAAGAACTCTATTGCTACGATAGGTAGACATTTGCAAACCCTATTTCCTTGCAAGGAAGAGTCGCTTTTACATTCATATGAAGTGTAGACGAGGAATACATAACACTTCGCAAATCATATTATATCTTACCATGAAACATAGAATTGAGATGCGATATCGCGTTTTGAGAAGCATTAGAAATCTATTGCTACGATACGTAGACATCTGCAAACGCTATTTCCTTGCTAGGAAGTGTCGCATTTACATTCATTTGAAGTGTAGACGAGGAATACATGACACTTCGCAAATCATATTATATCTTACCATGAAACATAGAAACGAGTTGCGATATCGCGTTTTAAGATTCATAAGAACTCTATTGCTACGATAGGTAGACATTTGCAAACGCTATTTCCTTGCAAGGAAGTGTCGCTTTTACATTCATATGAAGTGTAGACGAGGAATACATGACACTTCGCAAATCATATTATATCTTACCATGAAACATAGAAATGAGATGCGATATCGCGTTTTAAGAAGCATTAGAACTCTATCGCTACGATACCTAGACATCTGCAGACGCTATTTCCTAGCAAGGAAGAGTCGCATTTACATTCATTTGAAGTGTAGACTGGGAATACATGACACTTCGCAAATCATATTATATCTTACCATGAAACATAGAAACGAGTTGCGATATCGCGTTTTAAGATTCATAAGAACTCTATTGCTACGATAGGTAGACATTTGCAAACGCTATTTCCTTGCAAGGAAGTGTCGCTTTTACATTCATATGAAGTGTATACGAGGAATACATGACACTTCGCAAATCATATTATATCTTACCATGAAACATAGAAATGAGATGCGATATCGCGTTTTAAGATGCATTAGAACTCTATTTCTACGATACCTAGGCATCTGCAGACGCTATTTCCCAGCAAGGAAGTGTCGCATTTACATTCATTTGAAGTGTAGACGAGGAATACATGACACTCCGCAAATCATATTATATCTTACCATGAAACATGGAAATGAGATGCGATATCGCGTTTTAAGAATCATAAGAACTCTATTGCTACGATAGGTAGACATTTGCAAACGCTATTTCCTTGCAAGGAAGTGTCGCATTTACATTCATTTGAAGTGTAGACGAGGAGTACATAACACTTCGCAAATCATTTTATATCTTACCATGAAACATAGAAATGAGATGCGATATCGCGGTTTTAAGAATCATAAGAACTCTATTGCTACGATACGTAGACATCTGCAAACGCTCTTTCCTTGCAAGGAAGTGTCGCATTAACATTCATTTGAAGTATAGACGAGGAATACATAACACTTCGCAAATCATATTATATCTTACCATGAACCATAGAAATCAGATGCGATATCGCGTTTTAAGAATCATAGGAATTCTATTGCTACGATACGTAGACAACTGAAAACGCTATTTAATTGCAAGGAAGTGTCGCATTTACAATCATTTGAATCGTATACGAGGAATGCATAACACTTCGCAATGAATATTATATCTTATCATGAAACATAGATATGAGATGCAATATCTCGTTTTAAGAAGCATTTTACCTCTATTGCTACGATACCTAGACATCTGCAAACGCTATTTCCCAGCTAGGAAGTGTCGCATTTACATTCATTTGAAGTGTAGACGAGGAATACATGACACTTCGCAAATCATATTATATCTTACCATGAAACATAGAAATGAGATGCGATATCGCGTTTTAAGAAGCATTAGAACTCCATTGCTACGATACGTAGCCATCTGCAAACTCAATTTCCTTGCATGGAAGTGTCGCATTTACGTTCATTTGAATCGTAGACGAGGAATGCATAACACTTCGCAATGAATATTATATCTTATCATGAAACAAAAATATGATATGCAATATCTCGTTTTAAGAGGTGTTTGAACTCTATTGCTACGATACCTAGACATCTGCAGACGCTATTTCCTAGCGAGGAAGTGTCGCATTCACATTCATTTGAAGTGTAGACGAGGAATACATAACACTTCGCAAATCATATTATATGTTACCATGAAACATAGAAATGGGATGCGATATCGCGTTTTAAGAATCATAAGAACTCTATTGCTACGATACGTAGACAACCGTAAACGCTATTTCCTTGCAAGGAAATGTCGCATTTACACTCAGTTGAATCGTAGACGAGGAATGCATAACACTTCGCAATGAATATTATATCTTATCATGAAACATAGATATGAGATGCAATATCTCGTTTCAAGAAGCATTTGAACTCTATTGCTTCGATACGTAGACATCTGCAAACGCTATTTAATTGCAAGGAAGTATCGCATTTACATTCGTTTGAAGTGTAGACGAGGAATACATGACATTTCGCAAATCATATTATATCTTACCATGAAACATAGAAATGAGATGCGATATCGCGTTTTAAGAAGCATTAGAAATCTATTGCTACGATACGTAGACATCTGCAAACGCTATTTCTTTGCAAGGAAGTGTCGCATTTACATTCCTTTGAAATGTAGACGAGGAATACATAACACTTCGCAAATCATATTATATCTTACCATAAAACCTAGAAATGAGATGCGATATCGCGTTTTAAGAATCATAAGAACTCTATTGCTACGATACGTAGACATCTGCAAACGCTATTTCCTAGCGAGGAAGTGTCGCATTCACATTCATTTGATGTGTAGACGAGGAATACATGACACTTCGCAAATCATATTATATCTTACCATAAACCATAGAAATGAGATGCGATATCGCGTTTTAAGAATCATAAGAATTCTATTGCTACGATACGTAGACATCTGCAAACGCTATTTCCTAGCGAGGAAGTGTCGCATTCACATTCATTTGAAGTGTAGACGAGGAATACATGACACTTCGCAGATCATATTATATCTTACCATGAAACATAGAAATGAGATGCGATATCGCGTTTTAAATATCATAAGAACTCCATTGCTACGATACGTAGACATCTGCAAACGCTATTTCCTTGCAAGGAAGTGTCGCATTTACGTTCATTTGAATCGTAGACGAGGAATACATAACACTTCGCAAATCATATTATATCTTACCATGAAACATAGAAATGAGATACGATATCGCGTTTTAAGAATCATAAGAACACTACTGCTACGATACGTAGACAACCGCAAACGCTATTTCCTTGCAAGGAAATGTCGCATTTACACTCATTTGAATCGTAGACGAGGAATGCATAACACTTCGCAATGAATATTATATCTTATCATGAAACATAGATATGAGATGCAATATCTCGTTTTAAGAAGCATTTGAACTCTATTGCTTCGATACGTAGACATCTGCAAACGCTATTTAATTGCAAGGAAGTATCGCATTTACATTCGTTTGAAGTGTAGACGAGGAATACATGACACTTCGCAAATCATATTATATCTTACCATGAAACATAGAAATGAGATGCGATATCGCGTTTTAAGAAGCATTAGAAATCTATTGCTACGATACGTAGACATCTGCAAACGCTATTTCCTTGCTAGGAAGTATCGCATTTACATTCATTTGAAGTGTAGACGAGGAATACATGACACTTCGCAAATCATATTATATCTTACCATGAAACATAGAAATGAGATGCGATATCGCGTTTTAAGTATCATAAGAACTCCATTGCTACGATACGTAGACATCTGCAAACGCTATTTCCTTGCAAGGAAGTGTCGCATTTACGTTCATTTGAATCGTAGACGAGGAATACATAACACTTCGCAAATCATATTATATCTTACCATAAACCATAGAAATGAGATGCGATATCGCATTTTAAGAAGCATTAGATATCTATTGCTACGATACGTAGACATCTGCAAACGCTATTTCTTTGCAAGGAAGTGTCGCATTTACAATCATATGAAGTGTAGACGAGGAATACATAACACTTCGCAAATCATATTATATCTTACCATGAAACATAGAAATGAGATGCGATATCGCGTTTTAAGAAGCATTAGAACACTATCGCTACGATACCTGGACATCTGCAGACGCTATTTCCTTTCAAGGAAGTGTCGCATTTACATTCATTTGAAGTGTAGACGAGGAGTACATAACACTTCGCAAATCATTTTATATCTTACCATGAAACATAGAAATGAGATGCGATATCGCGGTTTTAAGAATCATAAGAACTCTATTGCTACGATACGTAGACATCTGCAAACGCTCTTTCCTTGCAAGGAAGTGTCGCATTAGCATTCATTTGAAGTGTAGACGAGGAATACATAACACTTCGCAAATCATATTATACCTTACCATGAAACATAGAAATGAGATGCGATATCGCGGTTTAAGAAGCATTAGAACTCTATCGCTACGATACCTAGACATCTGCAAACGCTCTTTCCTTGCAAGGAAGTGTCGCATTAGCATTCATTTGAAGTGTAGACGAGGAATACATAACACTTCGCAAATCATATTATACCTTACCATGAAACATAGAAATGAGATGCGATATCGCGGTTTAAGAAGCATTAGAACTCTATCGCTACGATACCTAGACATCTGCAGACGCTATTTCCTAGCAGGGAAGTGTCGCATTTACATTCATTTGAATTGTAGACGAGGAATACATAACACTTCGCAAATCATATTATATCTTACCATGAAACATAGAAATGAGATAGGATATCGCGTTTTAAGAATCATAAGAACACTATTGCTACGATACCTAGACATCTGCAGACGCTATTTTCTAGCAAGGAAGTGTTGCATTTACATTCATTTGAAGTGTAGACGAGGAATACATGACACTTCGCAAATCATATTATATCTTACCATGAACCATAGAAATGAGATGCGATATCGCGTTTTAAGAAGCATTAGAAATCTATTGCTACGATACGTAGACATCTGCAAACGCTATTTCCTTGCTAGGAAGTGTCGCATTTACATTCATTTGAAGTGTAGACGAGGAATACATGACACTTCGCAAATCATATTATATCTTACCATGAAACATAGAAATGAGTTGCGATATCGCGTTTTAAGAATCATAAGAACTCTATTGCTACGATAGGTAGACATTTGCAAACCCTATTTCCTTGCAAGGAAGAGTCGCTTTTACATTCATATGAAGTGTAGACGAGGAATACATAACACTTCGCAAATCATATTATATCTTACCATGAAACATAGAAATGAGATGCGATATCGCGTTTTAAGAAGAGTTAGAACTCCATTGCTACGATACGTAGTCATCTGCAGACGCTATTTCCTTGCAAGGAAGTGTCGCATTTACATTCATTTGAAGTGTAGACGAGAAATACATGACACTTCGCAAATCATATTATATCTTACCATAAACCATAGAAATGAGATGCGATATCGCGTTTTAAGAATCATAAGAACTCTATTACTACGATACCTAGACATCTGCAAACGCTATTTCCTAGCGAGGAAGTGTCGCATTCACATTCATTTGAAGTGTAGACGAGGAATACATGACACTTCGCAAATCATATTATATCTTACCATGAAGCATAGAATTGAGATGCGATATCGCGTTTTGAGAAGCATTAGAAATCTATTGCTACGATACGTAGACATCTGCAAACGCTATTTCCTTGCTAGGAAGTGTCGCATTTACATTCATTTGAAGTGTAGACGAGGAATACATGACACCTCGCAAATCATATTACATCTTACCATAAACCATAGAAATGAGATGCGATATCGCATTTTAAGAAGCATTAGATATCTATTGCTACGATACGTAGACATCTGCAAACGCTATGTCTTTGCAAGGAAGTGTCGCATTTACAATCATATGAAGTGTAGACGAGGAATACATAACACTTCGCAAATCATATTATATCTTACCATGAAACATAGAAATGAGATGCGATATCGCGTTTTAAGAAGGACTAGAACACTATCGCTACGATACCTGGACATCTGCAGACGCTACTTCCTTCCAAGGAAGTGTCGCATTTACATTCATTTGAAGTGTAGACGAGGAGTACATAACACTTCGCAAATCATTTTATATCTTACCATGAAACATAGAAATGAGATGCGATATCGCGGTTTTAAGAATCATAAGAACACTATTGCTACGATACCTAGACATCTGCAGACGCTATTTTCTAGCAAGGAAGTGTTGCATTTACATTCATTTGAAGTGTAGACGAGGAATACATGACACTTCGCAAATCATATTATATCTTACCATGAAACATAGAAATGAGATGCGATATCGCGTTTTAAGAATCATAAGAACTCTATTGCTACGATAGGTAGACATTTGCAAACCCTATTTCCTTGCAAGGAAGAGTCGCTTTTACATTCATATGAAGTGTAGACGAGGAATACATAACACTTCGCAAATCATATTATATCTTACCATGAAACATAGAAATGAGATGCGATATCGCGTTTTAAGAAGAGTTAGAACTCCATTGCTACGATACGTAGTCATCTGCAGACGCTATTTCCTTGCAAGGAAGTGTCGCATTTACATTCATTTGAAGTGTAGACGAGAAATACATGACACTTCGCAAATCATATTATATCTTACCATAAACCATAGAAATGAGATGCGATATCGCGTTTTAAGAATCATAAGAACTCTATTACTACGATACCTAGACATCTGCAAACGCTATTTCCTAGCGAGGAAGTGTCGCATTCACATTCATTTGAAGTGTAGACGAGGAATACATGACACTTCGCAAATCATATTATATCTTACCATGAAGCATAGAATTGAGATGCGATATCGCGTTTTGAGAAGCATTAGAAATCTATTGCTACGATACGTAGACATCTGCAAACGCTATTTCCTTGCTAGGAAGTGTCGCATTTACATCCATTTGAAGTGTAGACGAGGAATACATGACACCTCGCAAATCATATTATATCTTACCATAAACCATAGAAATGAGATGCGATATCGCGTTTTAAGAATCATAGGAACTCTATTACTACGATACCTAGACACCTGCAAACGCTATTTCCTAGCGAGGAAGTGTCGCATTTACATTCATTTGAAGTGTAGACGAGTAATACATGTCACTTCGCAAATCATATTATATCTTACCATGAAACATGGAAATGAGTTGCGATATCGCGTTTTAAGAATCATAAGAACTCTATTACTACGATACCTAGACATCTGCAAACGCTCTTTCCTAGCGAGGAAGTGTCGCATTCACATTCATTTGAAGTGTAGACGAGGAATACATAACACTTCGCAAATCATATTATATCTTACCATGAAACATAGAAATGAGATGCGATATCGCGTTTTAAGAAGCATTAGGACTCTATCGCTACGATACCTAGGCATCTGCAGACGCTATTTCCCAGCAAGGAAGTGTCGCATTTACATTCATTTGAAGTGTAGACGAGGAATACATGACACTTCGCAAATCATATTATATCTTACCATGAAACATGGAAATGAGATGCGATATCGCGTTTTAAGTATCATAAGAACTCCATTGCTACGATACGTAGACATCTGCAAACGCTATTTCCTTGCAAGGAAGTGTCGCATTTACGTTCATTTGAATCGTAGACGGGGAATACATGACACTTCGCAGATCATATTATATCTTACCATTAAACATAGAAATGAGATACGATATCGCGTTTTAAGAATCATAAGAACACTATTGCTATGATACGTAGACATCTGCAAGCGCTATTTCCTAGCGAGGAGGTGTCGCATTCACATTCATTTGAAGTGTAGTCGAGGAATATATAACACTTCGCAAATCATATTATATCTTACCATGAAACATAGAAATGAGATGCGATATCGCGTTTTAAGAAGCATTAGAACTCTATCGATACGATACCTAGACATCTGCAGACGCTATTTCCTAGCAAGGAAGTGTCACATTTACATTCATTTGAATTGTAGACGAGGAATACATAACACTTCGCAAATCATATTATATCTTACCATGAAACATAGAAATGAGATGCGATATCGCGTTTTAAGAAGAGTTAGAACTCCATTGCTACGATACGTAGTCATCTGCAGACGCTATTTCCTTGCAAGGAAGTGTCGCATTTACATTCATTTGAAGTGTAGACGAGAAATACATGACACTTCGCAAATCATATTATATCTTACCATAAACCATAGAAATGAGATGCGATATCGCGTTTTAAGAATCATAAGAACTCTATTACTACGATACCTAGACATCTGCAAACGCTATTTCCTAGCGAGGAAGTGTCGCATTCACATTCATTTGAAGTGTAGACGAGGAATACATGACACTTCGCAAATCATATTATATCTTACCATGAAACATCGAATTGAGATGCGATATCGCGTTTTGAGAAGCATTAGAAATCTATTGCTACGATACGTAGACATCTGCAAACGCTATTTCCTTGCTAGGAAGTGTCGCATTTACATTCATTTGAAGTGTAGACGAGGAATACATGACACTTCGCAAATCATATTATATCTTACCATGAAACATAGAAATGAGTTGCTATATCGCGTTTTAAGAATCATAAGAACTCTATTACTACGATACCTAGACATCTGCAATCGCTCTTTCCTAGCGAGGAAGTGTCGCATTCACATTCGTTTGAAGTGTAGACGAGGAATACATAACACTTCGCAAATCATATTATATCTTACCATGAAACATAGAAATGAGATGCGATATCGCGTTTTAAGAAGCATTAGAACTCTATCGCTACGATACCTAGGCATCTGCAGACGCTATTTCCCAGCAAGGAAGTGTCGCATTTACATTCATTTGAAGTGTAGACGAGGAAAACATGACACTTCGCAAATCATATTATATCTTACCATGAAACATAGAAATGAGATGCGATATCGCGTTTTAAGAAGAGTTAGAACTCCATTGCTACGATACGTAGTCATCTGCAGACGCTATTTCCTTGCAAGGAAGTGTCGCATTTACATTCATTTGAAGTGCAGACGAGAAATACATGACACTTCGCAAATCATATTATATCTTACCATAAACCATAGAAATGAGGTGCGATATCGCGTTTTAAGAATCATAAGAACTCTATTACTACGATACCTAGACATCTGCAAACGCTATTTCCTAGCGAGGAAGTGTCGCATTCACATTCATTTGAAGTGTAGACGAGGAATACATGACACCTCGCAAATCATATTATATCTTACCATAAACCATAGAAATGAGATGCGATATCGCGTTTTAAGAATCATAGGAACTCTATTACTACGATACCTAGACACCTGCAAACGCTATTTCCTAGCGAGGAAGTGTCGCATTTACATTCATTTGAAGTGTAGACGAGTAATACATGTCACTTCGCAAATCATATTATATCTTACCATGAAACATGGAAATGAGTTGCGATATCGCGTTTTAAGAATCATAAGAACTCTATTACTACGATACCTAGACATCTGCAAACGCTCTTTCCCAGCGAGGAAGTGTCGCATTCACATTCATTTGAAGTGTAGACGAGGAATACATAACACTTCGCAAATCATATTATATCTTACCATGAAACATAGAAATGAGATGCGATATCGCGTTTTAAGAAGCATTAGAACTCTATCGCTACGATACCTAGGCATCTGCAGACGCTATTTCCCAGCAAGGAAGTGTCGCATTTACATTCATTTGAAGTGTAGACGAGGAATACATGACACTTCGCAAATCATATTATATCTTACCATGAAACATGGAAATGAGATGCGATATCGCGTTTTAAGTATCATAAGAACTCCATTGCTACGATACGTAGACATCTGCAAACGCTATTTCCTTGCAAGGAAGTGTCGCATTTACGTTCATTTGAATCGTAGACGAGGAATACATAACACTTCGCAAATCATATTATATCTTACCATGAAACATAGAAATGAGACGTGATATCGCGTTTTAAGTATCATAAGAACTCCATTGCTACGATACGTAGACATCTGCAAACGCTATTTCCTTGCAAGGAAGTGTCGCATTTACGTTCATTTGAATCGTAGACGAGGAATACATGACACTTCGCAGATCATATTATATCTTACCATTAAACATAGAAATGAGATACGATATCGCGTTTTAAGAATCATAAGAACTCTATTACTACGATACCTAGACATCTGCAATCGCTCTTTCCTAGCGAGGAAGTGTCGCATTCACATTCGTTTGAAGTGTAGACGAGGAATACATAACACTTCGCAAATCATATTATATCTTACCATGAAACATAGAAATGAGATGCGATATCGCGTTTTAAGAAGCATTAGAACTCTATCGCTACGATACCTGGACATCTGCAGACGCTATTTCCTTTCAAGGAAGTGTCGCATTTACATTCATTTGAAGTGTAGACGAGGAGTACATAACACTTCGCAAATCATTTTATATCTTACCATGAAACATAGAAATGAGATGCGATATCGCGGTTTTAAGAATCATAAGAACTCTATTGCTACGATACGTAGACATCTGCAAACGCTCTTTCCTTGCAAGGAAGTGTCGCATTAGCATTCATTTGAAGTGTAGACGAGGAATACATAACACTTCGCAAATCATATTATACCTTACCATGAAACATAGAAATGAGATGCGATATCGCGGTTTAAGAAGCATTAGAACTCTATCGCTACGATACCTAGACATCTGCAAACGCTCTTTCCTTGCAAGGAAGTGTCGCATTAGCATTCATTTGAAGTGTAGACGAGGAATACATAACACTTCGCAAATCATATTATACCTTACCATGAAACATAGAAATGAGATGCGATATCGCGGTTTAAGAAGCATTAGAACTCTATCGCTACGATACCTAGACATCTGCAGACGCTATTTCCTAGCAGGGAAGTGTCGCATTTACATTCATTTGAATTGTAGACGAGGAATACATAACACTTCGCAAATCATATTATATCTTACCATGAAACATAGAAATGAGATAGGATATCGCGTTTTAAGAATCATAAGAACACTATTGCTACGATACCTAGACATCTGCAGACGCTATTTTCTAGCAAGGAAGTGTTGCATTTACATTCATTTGAAGTGTAGACGAGGAATACATGACACTTCGCAAATCATATTATATCTTACCATGAACCATAGAAATGAGATGCGATATCGCGTTTTAAGAAGCATTAGAAATCTATTGCTACGATACGTAGACATCTGCAAACGCTATTTCCTTGCTAGGAAGTGTCGCATTTACATTCATTTGAAGTGTAGACGAGGAATACATGACACTTCGCAAATCATATTATATCTTACCATGAAACATAGAAATGAGTTGCGATATCGCGTTTTAAGAATCATAAGAACTCTATTGCTACGATAGGTAGACATTTGCAAACCCTATTTCCTTGCAAGGAAGAGTCGCTTTTACATTCATATGAAGTGTAGACGAGGAATACATAACACTTCGCAAATCATATTATATCTTACCATGAAACATAGAAATGAGATGCGATATCGCGTTTTAAGAAGAGTTAGAACTCCATTGCTACGATACGTAGTCATCTGCAGACGCTATTTCCTTGCAAGGAAGTGTCGCATTTACATTCATTTGAAGTGTAGACGAGAAATACATGACACTTCGCAAATCATATTATATCTTACCATAAACCATAGAAATGAGATGCGATATCGCGTTTTAAGAATCATAAGAACTCTATTACTACGATACCTAGACATCTGCAAACGCTATTTCCTAGCGAGGAAGTGTCGCATTCACATTCATTTGAAGTGTAGACGAGGAATACATGACACTTCGCAAATCATATTATATCTTACCATGAAGCATAGAATTGAGATGCGATATCGCGTTTTGAGAAGCATTAGAAATCTATTGCTACGATACGTAGACATCTGCAAACGCTATTTCCTTGCTAGGAAGTGTCGCATTTACATTCATTTGAAGTGTAGACGAGGAATACATGACACCTCGCAAATCATATTACATCTTACCATAAACCATAGAAATGAGATGCGATATCGCATTTTAAGAAGCATTAGATATCTATTGCTACGATACGTAGACATCTGCAAACGCTATGTCTTTGCAAGGAAGTGTCGCATTTACAATCATATGAAGTGTAGACGAGGAATACATAACACTTCGCAAATCATATTATATCTTACCATGAAACATAGAAATGAGATGCGATATCGCGTTTTAAGAAGGATTAGAACACTATCGCTACGATACCTGGACATCTGCAGACGCTACTTCCTTCCAAGGAAGTGTCGCATTTACATTCATTTGAAGTGTAGACGAGGAGTACATAACACTTCGCAAATCATTTTATATCTTACCATGAAACATAGAAATGAGATGCGATATCGCGGTTTTAAGAATCATAAGAACACTATTGCTACGATACCTAGACATCTGCAGACGCTATTTTCTAGCAAGGAAGTGTTGCATTTACATTCATTTGAAGTGTAGACGAGGAATACATGACACTTCGCAAATCATATTATATCTTACCATGAAACATAGAAATGAGATGCGATATCGCGTTTTAAGAATCATAAGAACTCTATTGCTACGATAGGTAGACATTTGCAAACCCTATTTCCTTGCAAGGAAGAGTCGCTTTTACATTCATATGAAGTGTAGACGAGGAATACATAACACTTCGCAAATCATATTATATCTTACCATGAAACATAGAAATGAGATGCGATATCGCGTTTTAAGAAGAGTTAGAACTCCATTGCTACGATACGTAGTCATCTGCAGACGCTATTTCCTTGCAAGGAAGTGTCGCATTTACATTCATTTGAAGTGTAGACGAGAAATACATGACACTTCGCAAATCATATTATATCTTACCATAAACCATAGAAATGAGATGCGATATCGCGTTTTAAGAATCATAAGAACTCTATTACTACGATACCTAGACATCTGCAAACGCTATTTCCTAGCGAGGAAGTGTCGCATTCACATTCATTTGAAGTGTAGACGAGGAATACATGACACTTCGCAAATCATATTATATCTTACCATGAAGCATAGAATTGAGATGCGATATCGCGTTTTGAGAAGCATTAGAAATCTATTGCTACGATACGTAGACATCTGCAAACGCTATTTCCTTGCTAGGAAGTGTCGCATTTACATTCATTTGAAGTGTAGACGAGGAATACATGACACCTCGCAAATCATATTATATCTTACCATAAACCATAGAAATGAGATGCGATATCGCGTTTTAAGAATCATAGGAACTCTATTACTACGATACCTAGACACCTGCAAACGCTATTTCCTAGCGAGGAAGTGTCGCATTTACATTCATTTGAAGTGTAGACGAGTAATACATGTCACTTCGCAAATCATATTATATCTTACCATGAAACATGGAAATGAGTTGCGATATCGCGTTTTAAGAATCATAAGAACTCTATTACTACGATACCTAGACATCTGCAAACGCTCTTTCCTAGCGAGGAAGTGTCGCATTCACATTCATTTGAAGTGTAGACGAGGAATACATAACACTTCGCAAATCATATTATATCTTACCATGAAACATAGAAATGAGATGCGATATCGCGTTTTAAGAAGCATTAGAACTCTATCGCTACGATACCTAGGCATCTGCAGACGCTATTTCCCAGCAAGGAAGTGTCGCATTTACATTCATTTGAAGTGTAGACGAGGAATACATGACACTTCGCAAATCATATTATATCTTACCATGAAACATGGAAATGAGATGCGATATCGCGTTTTAAGTATCATAAGAACTCCATTGCTACGATACGTAGACATCTGCAAACGCTATTTCCTTGCAAGGAAGTGTCGCATTTACGTTCATTTGAATCGTAGACGGGGAATACATGACACTTCGCAGATCATATTATATCTTACCATTAAACATAGAAATGAGATACGATATCGCGTTTTAAGAATCATAAGAACACTATTGCTATGATACGTAGACATCTGCAAGCGCTATTTCCTAGCGAGGAGGTGTCGCATTCACATTCATTTGAAGTGTAGTCGAGGAATATATAACACTTCGCAAATCATATTATATCTTACCATGAAACATAGAAATGAGATGCGATATCGCGTTTTAAGAAGAGTTAGAACTCCATTGCTACGATACGTAGTCATCTGCAGACGCTATTTCCTTGCAAGGAAGTGTCGCATTTACATTCATTTGAAGTGCAGACGAGAAATACATGACACTTCGCAAATCATATTATATCTTACCATAAACCATAGAAATGAGGTGCGATATCGCGTTTTAAGAATCATAAGAACTCTATTACTACGATACCTAGACATCTGCAAACGCTATTTCCTAGCGAGGAAGTGTCGCATTCACATTCATTTGAAGTGTAGACGAGGAATACATGACACCTCGCAAATCATATTATATCTTACCATAAACCATAGAAATGAGATGCGATATCGCGTTTTAAGAATCATAGGAACTCTATTACTACGATACCTAGACACCTGCAAACGCTATTTCCTAGCGAGGAAGTGTCGCATTTACATTCATTTGAAGTGTAGACGAGTAATACATGTCACTTCGCAAATCATATTATATCTTACCATGAAACATGGAAATGAGTTGCGATATCGCGTTTTAAGAATCATAAGAACTCTATTACTACGATACCTAGACATCTGCAAACGCTCTTTCCCAGCGAGGAAGTGTCGCATTCACATTCATTTGAAGTGTAGACGAGGAATACATAACACTTCGCAAATCATATTATATCTTACCATGAAACATAGAAATGAGATGCGATATCGCGTTTTAAGAAGCATTAGAACTCTATCGCTACGATACCTAGGCATCTGCAGACGCTATTTCCCAGCTAGGAAGTGTCGCATTTACATTCATTTGAAGTGTAGACGAGGAATACATGACACTTCGCAAATCATATTATATCTTACCATGAACATAGAAATGAGATGCGATATCGCGTTTTAAGAAGCATTAGAACTCCATTGCTACGATACGTAGCCATCTGCAAACTCAATTTCCTTGCATGGAAGTGTCGCATTACGTTCATTTGAATCGTAGACGAGGAATGCATAACACTTCGCAATGAATATTATATCTTATCATGAAACAAAAATATGATATGCAATATCTCGTTTAAGAGGTGTTTGAACTCTATTGCTACGATACCTAGACATCTGCAGAAGTTATTTTCTAGCAAGGAAGTGTTGCATTTACATTCATTTGAAGTGTAGACGAGGAATACATGACACTTCGCAAATCATATTATATCTTACCATGAACCATAGAAATGAGATGCGATATCGCGTTTTATGAAGCATTAGAAATCTATTGCTACGATACGTAGACATCTGCAAACGCTATTTCCTAGCGAGGAAGTGTCGCATCACATTCATTTGAACTGTAGACGAGGAATACATGACACTTCGCAAATCATATTATATCTTACCATGAAACATAGAATTGAGATGCGATATCGCGTTTTGAGAAGCATTAGAAATCTATTGCTACGATACGTAGACATCTGCAAACGCTAATTCTTTGCAAGGAACTGTCGCATTTACATTCATATGAAGTGTAGACGAGGAATACATAACACTTCGCAAATCATATTATATCTTACCATGAAACATAGAAATGAGATGCGATATCGCGTTTTAAGAAGCATTAGAACACTATCGCTACGATACCTGGACATCTGCAGACGCTATTTCCTTTCAAGGAAGTGTCGCATTTACATTCATTTGAAGTGTAGACGAGTAGTACATAACACTTCGCAAATCATTTATATCTTACCACGAAACATAGAAATGAGATGCGATATCGCGGTTTTAAGAATCATAAGAACTCTATTGCTACGATACGTAGACATCTTCAAACGCTCTTTCCTTGCAAGGAAGTGTCGCATTTACATTCATTTGAAGTGTAGACGAGGAATACATAACACTTCGCAAATCATATTATATCTTACCATGAAACATAGAAATGAGATGCGATATCGCGTTTTAAGAAGCGTTAGAACACTATCGCTACGATACCTAGGCATCTGCAGACGCTATTTCCTAGCAAGGAAGTGTCGCATTTACATTCATTTGAAGTGTAGACGAGGAATACATAACACTTCGCAAATCATATTATATCTTACCATGAAACATAGAAATGAGTTGCGATATCGCGATTTAAGAATCATAAGAACTCTATTGCTACGATAGGTAGACATCTGCAAGCGCTATTCCTAGCAAGGAAATGTCGCATTTACATCCATTTGATGTGTAGACGAGGAATACATAACACTTCGCAAATCATATTATATCTTACCATAAACCATAGAAATGAGATGCGATGTCGCGTTTTAAGAAGCATTAGATATCTATTGCTACGATACGTAGACATCTGCAAACACTATTTCTTTGCAAGGAAGTGTCGCATTTACATTCATTTGAAGTGTAGACGAGGAATACATAACACTTCGCAAATCATATTATATCTTACCATGAAACATAGAAATGAGGTGCGATATCGCGTTTTAAGAAGCATTAGAACCCTATTGCTACGATAGGTAGACTTCTGCAAACGCTATTTCCTTGCTAGGAAGTGTCGCATTTACATTCATTTGAAGTGTAGACGAGGAATACATAACACTTCGCAAATCATATTATATCTTACCATGAAACATAGAAATGAGATGCGATATCGCGTTTTAAGAATCATAAGAACTCTATTGCTACAATACGCAGAAATCTGCAAACGCTATTTCCTTGCAAGGAAGTGTCGCATTTACATTCATTTGAAATGTAAACGAGGAATACATAACACTTCGCAAATCATATATATCTTACCATGAAACATAGGAATGAGATGCGATATCGCGTTTGAGAAGCATTAGAAATCTATTGCTACGATACGTAGACATCTTCAAACGCTATTTCCTTGCTAGGAAGTGTTGCATTTACATTCATTTGAAGTGTAGACGAAAAATACATAACACTTCGCAAATCATATTATATCTTACCATGAAACATAGAAATGAGATGCGATATCGCGTTCTAAGAATCACAAAAACTCTATTGCTACGATACTTAGACATCTGCAAACGCTATTTCCTTGCAAGGAAGTGTCGCATTTACATTCATTTGAATCGCAGACGAGGAATGCATAACACTTCGCAATGAATATTATATCTTATCATGAAACATGGAAATGAGAAGCGATATCGCGTTTTAAGAAGCATTAGAACTCTATTGCTACGATACGTAGACATCTGCAAACGCTATTTCCTTGAAGGAAGTGTCGCATTTACATTCATTTGAATCGTAGACGAGGAATGCATACACTTCGCAACGAATATTATATCTTATCATGAAACATAGAAATGAAGTGCGATATCGCGTTTTAAGAAAGCATTAGAACTCTAATCGCTACGATGCCTAGACATCTGCAGACGCTATTTCCTTGCAAGGAAGTGTCGCATTTACATTCATATGAAGTGTAGACGAGGAATACATAACACTTCGCAAATCATATTATATCTTACCATGAAACATAGAAATGAGATGCGATATCGCGTTTTAAGAAGCATTAGAACCATATTGCTACGATAGATAGACATCTGCAAACGCTATTTCCTAGCAAGGAAATGTCGCATTTACATTCATTTGAAGTGTAGACGAGGAATACATAACACTTCGCAAATCATATTATATCTTACCAAGAAACATGGAAATGAGGTGCGATATCGCGTTTTAAGAAGCATTAGAACTCTATCGCTACGATACCTAGACATCTGCAGACGCTATTCCTAGCAAGGAAGTGTCGCATTTACATTCATTGAAGTGTAGACGAGGAATACATAACACTTCGCAAATCATATTATATCTTACCATGAAACATAGAATGAGATACGATATCGCGTTGTAAGAATCATAGAACACTATTGCTACGATACGTAGATATCTGCAAACGCTATTTCCTACCAAGGAAGTGTCGCATTACATTCATCTGAAGTGTAGACGAGGAATACATAACACATCGCAAATCATATTATATCTTACCATGAAACATAGAAATGAGATGCGATATCGCGTTTTAAGAAGCATTAGAACACTATTGCTACGATAGGTAGACATCTGCAAACGCTATTTCCTAGGAAGGAAATTTCGCATTTACATTCAATTGAAGTGTAGACGAGGAATACATAACACTTCGCAAATCATATTATATCTTACAAGAAACATGGAAATGAGGTGCGATATCGCGTTTAAGAAGCATTAGAACTCTATCGCTACGATACCTAGACATCTGCAGACGCTATTTCCTAGCAAGGAAGTGTCGCACTTACATTCATTTGAAGTGTAGACGAGGAATACATAACACTTCGCAAATCATATTATATCTTACCATGAAACATAGAAATGAGATACGATATCGCGTTGTAAGAATCATAAGAACACTATTGCTACGATACGTAGATATCTGCAAACGCTATTTCCTACCAAGGAAGTGTCGCATTTACATTCATATGAAGTGTTAGCGAGGAATACATAACACTTCGCAAATCATATTATATCTTACCATGAAACATAGAAATGAGGTGCGATATCGCGTTTTAAGAAGCATTAGAACCCTATTGCTACGATAGGTAGACATCTGCAAACGCTATTTCCTTGCTAGGAAGTGTCGCATTTACATTCATTTGAAGTGTAGACGAGGAATACATAACACTTCGCAAATCATATTATATCTTACCATGAAACATAGAAATGAGATGCGATATCGCGTTTTAAGATTCATAAGAACTCTATTGCTACGATAGGTAGACATTTGCAAACGCTATTTCCTTGCAAGGAAGTGTCGCTTTTACATTCATATGAAGTGTATACGAGGAATATATGACACTTCGCAAATCATATTACATCTTACCATAAACCATAGAAATGAGATGCGATATCGCATTTTAAGAAGCATTAGATATCTATTGCTACGATACGTAGACATCTGCAAACGCTATTTCTTTGCAAGGAAGTGTCGCATTTACATTCATATGAAGTGTAGACGAGGAATACATAACACTTCGCAAATCATATTATATCTTACCATGAAACATAGAAATGAGATGCGATATCGCGTTTAAGAAGCATTAGAACACTATCGCTACGATACCTGGACATCTGCAGACGCTATTTCCTTCAAGGAAGTGTCGCATTTACATTCATTTGAAGTGTAGACGAGTAGTACATAACACTTCGCAAATCATTTTATATCTTACCATGAACATAGAAATGAGATGCGATATCGCGGTTTTAAGAATCATAAGAACTCTATTGCTACGATACGTAGACATCTTCAAACGCTCTTCCTTGCAAGGAAGTGTCGCATTAACATTCATTTGAAGTGTAGACGAGGAATACATAACACTTCGCAAATCATATTATATCTTACCATGAAACATAGAAATCAGATGCGATATCGCGTTTTAAGAATCATAGGAATTCTATTGCTACGATACGTAGACAACTGAAAACGCTATTTATTGCAAGGAAGTGTCGCATTTACAATCATTTGAATCGTATACGAGGAATGCATAACACTTCGCAATGAATATTATATCTTATCATGAAACATAGATATGAGATGCAATATCTCGTTTTAAGAAGCATTTTAACTCTATTGCTACGATACCTAGACATCTGCAAACGCTATTTCCCAGCTAGGAAGTGTCGCATTTACATTCATTTGAAGTGTAGACGAGGAATACATGACACTTCGCAAATCATATTATATCTTACCATGAAACATAGAAATGAGATGCGATATCGCGTTTTAATAAGCATTAGAACTCCATTGCTACGATACGTAGCCATCTGCAAACTCAATTTCCTTGCATGGAAGTGTCGCATTTACGTTCATTTGAATCGTAGACGAGGAATGCATAACACTTCGCAATGAATATTATATCTTATCATGAAACAAAAATATGATATGCAATATCTCGTTTTAAGAGGTGTTTGAACTCTATTGCTACGATACCTAGACATCTGCAGACGCTATTTTCTAGCAAGGAAGTGTTGCATTTACATTCATTTGAAGTGTAGACGTGGAATACATGACACTTCGCAAATCATATTATATCTTACCATGAACCATAGAAATGAGATGCGATATCGCGTTTTAAGAATCATAAGAACTCTATTGCTACGTTAGGTAGACATTTGCAAACGCTATTTCCTTGCAAGGAAGTGTCGCATTTACGTTCAATTGAATCGTAGACGAGGAATACATGACACTTCGCAAATCATATTATATCTTACCATGAAACATAGAAATGAGATGCGATATCGCGTTTTAAGAAGCATTAGAACTCTATCGCTACGATACCTAGGAATCTGCAGACGCTATTTCCCAGCAAGGAAGTGTCGCATTTACATTCATTTGAAGTGTAGACGAGGAATACATGACACTTCGCAAATCATATTATATCTTACCATGAAACATGGAAATGAGATGCGATATCGCGTTTTAAGTATCATAAGAACTCCATTGCTACGATACGTAGACATCTGCAAACGCTATTTCCTTGCAAGGAAGTGTCGCATTTACGTTCATTTGAATCGTAGACGAGGAATACATAACACTTCGCAAATCATATTATATCTTACCATGAAACATAGAAATGTGTTGCGATATCGCGTTTTAAGAAGCATTAGAACTCTATCGCTACGATACCTAGGCATCTGCAGACGCTATTTCCCAGCAAGGAAGTGTCGCATTTACATTCATTTGAAGTGTAGACGAGGAATACATGACACTTCGCAAATCATATTATATCTTACCATGAAACATGGAAATGGGATGCGATATCGCGATTTAAGTATCATAAGAACACCATTGCTACGATACGTAGACATCTGCAAACGCTATTTCCTTGCAAGGAAGTGTCGCATTTACGTTCATTTGAATCGTAGACGAGGAATACATAACACTTCGCAAATCATATTATATCTTACCATAAACCATAGAAATGATATGCGATATCGCGTTTTAAGAAGCATTAGATATCTATTGCTACGATACGTAGACATCTGCAAACGCTATTTCTTTGCAAGGAAGTGTCGCATTTACATTCATTTGAAGTGTAGACGAGGAATACATGACACTTCGCAAATCATATTATATCTTACCATGAAACATAGAAATGAGATGCGATATCGCGTTTTAATAAGCATTAGAACTCCATTGCTACGATACGTAGCCATCTGCAAACTCAATTTCCTTGCATGGAAGTGTCGCATTTACGTTCATTTGAATCGTAGACGAGGAATGCATAACACTTCGCAATGAATATTATATCTTATCATGAAACAAAAATATGATATGCAATATCTCGTTTTAAGAGGTGTTTGAACTCTATTGCTACGATACCTAGACATCTGCAGACGCTATTTTCTAGCAAGGAAGTGTTGCATTTACATTCATTTGAAGTGTAGACGAGGAATACATGACACTTCGCAAATCATATTATATCTTACCATGAACCATAGAAATGAGATGCGATATCGCGTTTTAAGAATCATAAGAACTCTATTGCTACGTTAGGTAGACATTTGCAAACGCTATTTCCTTGCAAGGAAGTGTCGCATTTACGTTCAATTGAATCGTAGACGAGGAATACATGACACTTCGCAAATCATATTATATCTTACCATGAAACATAGAAATGAGATGCGATATCGCGTTTTAAGAAGCATTAGAACTCTATCGCTACGATACCTAGGCATCTGCAGACGCTATTTCCCAGCAAGGAAGTGTCGCATTTACATTCATTTGAAGTGTAGACGAGGAATACATGACACTTCGCAAATCATATTATATCTTACCATGAAACATGGAAATGAGATGCGATATCGCGTTTTAAGTATCATAAGAACTCCATTGCTACGATACGTAGACATCTGCAAACGCTATTTCCTTGCAAGGAAGTGTCGCATTTACGTTCATTTGAATCGTAGACGAGGAATACATAACACTTCGCAAATCATATTATATCTTACCATGAAACATAGAAATGTGTTGCGATATCGCGTTTTAAGAAGCATTAGAACTCTATCGCTACGATACCTAGGCATCTGCAGACGCTATTTCCCAGCAAGGAAGTGTCGCATTTACATTCATTTGAAGTGTAGACGAGGAATACATGACACTTCGCAAATCATATTATATCTTACCATGAAACATGGAAATGGGATGCGATATCGCGATTTAAGTATCATAAGAACACCATTGCTACGATACGTAGACATCTGCAAACGCTATTTCCTTGCAAGGAAGTGTCGCATTTACGTTCATTTGAATCGTAGACGAGGAATACATAACACTTCGCAAATCATATTATATCTTACCATAAACCATAGAAATGATATGCGATATCGCGTTTTAAGAAGCATTAGATATCTATTGCTACGATACGTAGACATCTGCAAACGCTATTTCTTTGCAAGGAAGTGTCGCATTTACATTCATTTGAAGTGTAGACGAGGAATACATAACACTTCGCAAATCATATTATATCTTACCATGAAACATAGAAATGAGATGCGATATCGCGTTTTAAGAAGCATTAGAACACTATCGCTACGATACCTAGGCATCTGCAGACGCTATTTCCTAGCAAGGAAGTGTTGCATTTACATTCATTTGAAGTGTAGACTAGGAATACATAACACTTCGCAAATCATATTATATCTTACCATGAAACATAGAAATGAGTTGCGATATCGCGATTTAAGAATCATAAGAACTCTATTGCTACGATAGGTAGACATCTGCAAACGCTATTTCCTAGCAAGGAATTGTCGCATTTACATTCATTTGATGTGTAGACGAGGAATACATAACACTTCGCAAATCATATTATATCTTACCATGAAACATAGAAATGAGTTGCGATATCGCGTTTTAAGAAGCATTAGAACTCTATCGCTACGATACCTAGGCATCTGCAGACGCTATTTCCCAGCAAGGAAGTGTCGCACTTACATTCATTTGAAGTGTAGACGAGGAATACATGACACTTCGCAAATCATATTATATCTTACCATGAAACATGGAAATGGGATGCGATATCGCGATTTAAGTATCATAAGAACTCCATTGCTACGATACGTAGACATCTGCAAACGCTATTTCCTTGCAAGGAAGTGTCGCATTTACGTTCATTTGAATCGTAGACGAGGAATACATAACACTTCGCAAATCATATTATATCTTACCATAAACCATAGAAATGAGATGCGATATCGCGATTTAAGAAGCATTAGATATCTATTGCTACGATACGTAGACATCTGCAAACGCTATATCTTTGCAAGGAAGTGTCGCATTTACATTCATTTGAAGTGTAGACGAGGAATACATAACACTTCGCAAATCATATTATATCTTACCATGAAACATAGAAATGAGATGCGATATCGCGTTTTAAGAAGCATTAGAACACTATCGCTACGATACCTAGGCATCTGCAGACGCTATTTCCTAGCCAGGAAGTGTCGCATTTACATTCATTTGAAGTGTAGACTGGGAATACATAACACTTCGCAAATCATATTATATCTTACCATGAAACATAGAAATGAGTTGCGATATCGCGATTTAAGAATCATAAGAACTCTATTGCTACGATAGGTAGACATCTGCAAACGCTATTTCCTAGCAAGGAATTGTCGCATTTACATTCATTTGATGTGTAGACGAGGAATACATAACACTTCGCAAATCATATTATATCTTACCATGAAACATAGAAATGAGTTGCGATATCGCGTTTTAAGAAGCATTAGAACTCTATCGCTACGATACCTAGGCATCTGCAGACGCTATTTCCCAGCAAGGAAGTGTCGCCCTTACATTCATTTGAAGTGTAGACGAGGAATACATGACACTTCGCAAATCATATTATATCTTACCATGAAACATGGAAATGGGATGCGATATCGCGATTTAAGTATCATAAGAACTCCATTGCTACGATACGTAGACATCTGCAAACGCTATTTCCTTGCTAGGAAGTGTCGCATTTACATTCATTTGAATCGTAGACGAGGAATACATAACACTTCGCAAATCATATTATATCTTACCATGAAACATAGAAATGAGGTGCGATATCGCGTTTTAAGAATCATAAGAACTCTATTGCTACAATACGCAGAAATCTGCAAACGCTATTTCCTTGCAAGGAAGTGTCGCATTTACATTCATTTGAAATGTAAACGAGGAATACATAACACTTCGCAAATCATATTATATCTTACCATGAAACATAGGAATGAGATGCGATATCGCGTTTTAAGAAGCATTAGAAGTCTATTGCTACGATACGTGGACATCTGCAAACGCTATTTCCTTGCAAGGAAGTGTCGCATTTACATTCATGTGAAGTGTAGACGAGGAATACATAAGACTTCGCAAATCATATTATATCTTACCATGAAACATAGAAATGAGATGCGATATCGCGTTTTAAAAAGCATTAGAAATCTATTGCTACGATACGTAGACATCTTCAAACGCTATTTCCTTGCTAGGAAGTGTTGCATTTACATTCATTTGAAGTGTAGACGAAAAATACATAACACTTCGCAAATCATATTATATCTTACCATGAAACATAGAAATGAGATGCGATATCGCGTTTTAAGAATCATAAGAAATCTATAGCTACGATACGCAGAAATCTGCAGACGCTATTTCCTAGCAAGGAAGTGTCGCATTTACATTCATTTGAAGTGTAGACGAGGAATACATAACACTTCGCAAATCATATTACATCTTACCACGAAGCATAGAAATGAGGTGCGATATCGCGTTTTAAGAAGCATTAGAACTCTATCGCTACGATGCCTAGACATCTGCAGACGCTATTTCTTTGCAAGGAAGTGTCGCATTTACATTCATTTGAAGTGTAGACGAGGAATACATAACACTTCGCAAATCATATTATATCTTACCATGAAACATAGAAATGAGATACGATATCGCGATGTAAGAATCATAAGAACACTATTGCTACGATACGTAGACATCTGCGAACGCTATTTCTTACCAAGGAAGTGTCGCATTTACATTCATATGAAGTGTAGACGAGGAATACATAACACTTCGCAAATCATATTATATCTTACCATGAAACATAGAAATGAGGTGCGATATCGCGTTTTAAGAAGCATTAGAACCATATTGCTACGATAGGTAGACATCTGCAAACGCTATTTCCTTGCTAGGAAGTGTCGCATTAACATTCATTTGAAGTGTAGACGAGGAATACATAGCACTTCGCAAATCATATTATATCTTACCATGAAACATAGAAATGAGATGCGATATCGCGTTTTAAAATGCATTAGAAATCTATTCCTACGATACGTAGACATCTTCAAACGCTATTTTCTAGCGAGGAAGTGTCGCATTCACATTCATTTGAAGTGTAGACGAGGAATACATAACACTTCGCAAATCATATTATATCTTACCATGAAACATAGAAAAGAGATGCGATATCGCGTTCTAAGAATCACAAAAACTCTATTGCTACGATACTTAGACATCTGCAAACGCTATTTCCTTGCAAGGAAGTGTCGCATTTACATTCATTTGAATCGCAGACGAGGAATGCATAACACTTCGCAATGAATATTATATCTTACCATGAAACATGGAAATGAGATGCGATATCGCGTTTTAAGAAGCATTAGAACTCTATTGCTACGATACGTAGACATCTGCAAACGCTATTTCCTTGCAAGGAAGTGTCGCATTTACATTCATTTGAATCGTAGACGAGGAATGCATAACACTTCGCAACGAATATTATATCTTATCATGAAACATAGAAATGAGGTGCGATATCGCGTTTTAAGAAGCATTAGAACTCTATCGCTACGATGCCTAGACATCTGCAGACGCTATTTCCTTGCAAGGAAGTGTCGCATTTACATTCATATGAAGTGTAGACGAGGAATACATAACACTTCGCAAATCATATTATATCTTACCATGAAACATAGAAATGAGATGCGATATCGCGTTTTAAGAAGCATTAGAACACTATTGCTACGATAGGTAGACATCTGCAAACGCTATTTCCTAGCAAGGAAATGTCGCATTTACATTCATTTGAAGTGTAGACGAGGAATACATAACACTTCGCAAATCATATTATATCTTACCAAGAAACATGGAAATGAGGTGCGATATCGCGTTTTAAGAATCATAAGAACACTATTGCTACGATACGTAGACATCTGCAAACGCTATTTCCTTGCAAGGAAGTGTCGCATTTACATTCATTTGAAGTGTAGACGAGGAATACATAACACTTCGCAAATCAAATTATATCTTATCATGAAACATAGAATTGAGATCGATATCGCGTTTTAAGAATCATAAGAACTCCTTTGCTACGATACGTAGACATCTGCAAACGCTATTTCCTTGCAAGGAAGTGTCGCATTTACATTCATTTGAAGTGTAGACGAGGAATACATAGCACTTCGCAAATCATATTATATCTTACCATGAAACATAGAAATGAGATGCGATATCGCGTTTTAAAAAGCATTAGAAATCTATTGCTACGATACGTAGACATCTTCAAACGCTATTTTCTAGCGAGGAAATGTCGCATTCACATTCAATTGAAGTGTAGACGAGGAATACATAACACTTCGCAAATCATATTATATCTTACCATGAAACATAGAAGTGAGATGCGATATCGCGTTTTGAGAATCATAAGAACTCTATTGCTACGATATGTAGACATCTGCAAACGCTATTTCCTTGCAAGGATGTGTCGCATTTACATTCATTTGAAGTGTAGACGAGGAATACATAACACTTCGCAAATCATATTATATCTTACCATGAAACATAGAAATGAGATGCGATATCGCGTTTTAAGAAGCATTAGAAATCTATTGCTACGATATGTAGACATCTACAAACGCTATTTCCTAGCGAGGAAGTGTCGCATTCACATTCATTTGAAGTGTAGACGAGGAATACATAACACTTCGCAAATCATATTATATCTTACCATGAAACATAGAAATGAAATGCTATATCGCGTTTTAAGAATCATAAGAACTCTATTGCTACGATACGTAGACATCTGCAAACGCTATTTCTTTGCAAGGAAGTGTCGCATTTACATTCATTTGAAGTGTAGACGTGGAATACACACACTTCGCAAATCATATTATATATTACCATGAAACATAGAAGTGAGATGCGATATCGCGTTTTGAGAATCATAAGAACTCTATTGCTACGATATGTAGACATCTGCAAACGCTATTTCCTTGCAAGGATGTGTCGCATTTACATTCATTTGAAGTGTAGACGAGGAATACATAACACTTCGCAAATCATATTATATATTACCATGAAACATAGAAGTGAGATGCGATATCGCGTTTTAAGAAGCATTAGAAATCTATTGCTACGATACGTAGACATCTGCAAACGCTATTTCCTAGCGAGGAAGTGTCGCATTCACATTCATTTGAAGTGTAGACGAGGAATACATAACACTTCGCAAATCATATTATATCTTACCATGAAACATAGAAATGAGATGCTATATCGCGTTTTAAGAATCATAAGAACTCTATTGCTACGATACGTAGACATCTGCAAACGCTATTTCTTTGCAAGGAAGTGTCGCATTTACATTCATTTGAAGTGTAGACGTGGAATACACACACTTCGCAAATCATATTATATATTACCATGAAACATAGAAGTGAGATGCGATATCGCGTTTTGAGAATCATAAGAACTCTATTGCTACGATATGTAGACATCTGCAAACGCTATTTCCTTGCAAGGATGTGTCGCATTTACATTCATTTGAAGTGTAGACGAGGAATACATAACACTTCGCAAATCATATTATATCTTACCATGAAACATAGAAATGAGATGCGATATCGCGTTTTAAGAAGCATTAGAACACTATTGCTACGATAGGTAGACATCTGCAAACGCTATTTCCTAGCAAGGAAATGTCGCATTTACATTCATTTGAAGTGTAGACGAGGAATACATAACACTTCGCAAATCATATTATATCTTACCAAGAAACATGGAAATGAGGTGCGATATCGCGTTTTAAGAAGCATTAGAACCCTACCGCTACGATACCTAGACATCTGCAGACGCTATTTCCTAGCAAGGAAGTGTCGCACTTACATTCATTTGAAGTGTAGACGAGGAATACATAGCACTTCGCAAATCATATTATATCTTACCATGAAACATAGAAATGAGATACGATATCGCGTTGTAAGAATCATAAGAACACTATTGCTACGATACGTAGATATCTGCAAACGCTATTTCCTACCAAGGAAGTGTCGCATTTACATTCATACGAAGTGTAGACGAGGAATACATAACACTTCGCAAATCATATTATATCTTACCATGAAACATAGAAATGAGATGCGATATCGCGTTTTAAGAATCATAAGAACACTATTGCTACGATACGTAGACATCTGCAAACGCTATTTCCTTGCAAGGAAGTGTCGCATTTACATTCATTTGAAGTGTAGACGAGGAATACATAACACTTCGCAAATCAAATTATATCTTATCATGAAACATAGAATTGAGATCGATATCGCGTTTTAAGAATCATAAGAACTCCTTTGCTACGATACGTAGACATCTGCAAACGCTATTTCCTTGCAAGGAAGTGTCGCATTTACATTCATTTGAAGTGTAGACGAGGAATACATAGCACTTCGCAAATCATATTATATCTTACCATGAAACATAGAAATGAGATGCGATATCGCGTTTTAAAAAGCATTAGAAATCTATTGCTACGATACGTAGACATCTTCAAACGCTATTTTCTAGCGAGGAAATGTCGCATTCACATTCAATTGAAGTGTAGACGAGGAATACATAACACTTCGCAAATCATATTATATCTTACCATGAAACATAGAAGTGAGATGCGATATCGCGTTTTGAGAATCATAAGAACTCTATTGCTACGATATGTAGACATCTGCAAACGCTATTTCCTTGCAAGGATGTGTCGCATTTACATTCATTTGAAGTGTAGACGAGGAATACATAACACTTCGCAAATCATATTATATCTTACCATGAAACATAGAAATGAGATGCGATATCGCGTTTTAAGAAGCATTAGAAATCTATTGCTACGATATGTAGACATCTACAAACGCTATTTCCTAGCGAGGAAGTGTCGCATTCACATTCATTTGAAGTGTAGACGAGGAATACATAACACTTCGCAAATCATATTATATCTTACCATGAAACATAGAAATGAAATGCTATATCGCGTTTTAAGAATCATAAGAACTCTATTGCTACGATACGTAGACATCTGCAAACGCTATTTCTTTGCAAGGAAGTGTCGCATTTACATTCATTTGAAGTGTAGACGTGGAATACACACACTTCGCAAATCATATTATATATTACCATGAAACATAGAAGTGAGATGCGATATCGCGTTTTGAGAATCATAAGAACTCTATTGCTACGATATGTAGACATCTGCAAACGCTATTTCCTTGCAAGGATGTGTCGCATTTACATTCATTTGAAGTGTAGACGAGGAATACATAACACTTCGCAAATCATATTATATATTACCATGAAACATAGAAGTGAGATGCGATATCGCGTTTTAAGAAGCATTAGAAATCTATTGCTACGATACGTAGACATCTGCAAACGCTATTTCCTAGCGAGGAAGTGTCGCATTCACATTCATTTGAAGTGTAGACGAGGAATACATAACACTTCGCAAATCATATTATATCTTACCATGAAACATAGAAATGAGATGCTATATCGCGTTTTAAGAATCATAAGAACTCTATTGCTACGATACGTAGACATCTGCAAACGCTATTTCTTTGCAAGGAAGTGTCGCATTTACATTCATTTGAAGTGTAGACGTGGAATACACACACTTCGCAAATCATATTATATATTACCATGAAACATAGAAGTGAGATGCGATATCGCGTTTTGAGAATCATAAGAACTCTATTGCTACGATATGTAGACATCTGCAAGCGCTATTTCCTTGCAAGGATGTGTCGCATTTACATTCATTTGAAGTGTAGACGAGGAATATATAACACTTCGCAAATCATATTATATCTTACCATGAAACATAGAAATGAGATGCGATATCGCGTTTTAAGAATCATAAGAACTCTATTGCTACGATACGTAGACATCTGCAAACGCTATTTCCTTGCAAGGAAGTGTCGCATTTACGTTCATTTGAAGTGTAGACGAGGAATACATAACACTTCGCAAATCATATTATATCTTATCATGAAACATAGAATTGAGATCGATATCGCGTTTTAAGAATCATAAGAACTCCTTTGCTACGATACGTGGACATCTGCAAACGCTATTTCCTTGCAAGGAAGTGTCGGATTTACATTCATTTGAAGTGTAGACGAGGAATACATAGCACTTCGCAAATCATATTATATCTTACCATGAAACATAGAAATGAGATGCGATATCGCGTTTTAAAAAGCATTAGAAATCTATTGCTACGATACGTAGACATCTTCAAACGCTATTTTCTAGCGAGGAAGTGTCGCATTCACATTCATTTGAAGTGTAGACGAGGAATACATAACACTTCGCAAATCATATTATATCTTACCATGAAACATAGAAGTGAGATGCGATATCGCGTTTTGAGAATCATAAGAACTCTATTGCTACGATATGTAGACATCTGCAAACGCTATTTCCTTGCAAGGATGTGTCGCATTTACATTCATTTGAAGTGTAGACGAGGAATATATAACACTTCGCAAATCATATTATATCTTACCATGAAACATAGAAATGAGATGCGATATCGCGTTTTAAGAAGCATTAGAAATCTATTGCTACGATACGTAGACATCTGCAAACGCTATTTCCTAGCGAGGAAGTGTCGCATTCACATTCATTTGAAGTGTAGACGAGGAATACATAACACTTCGCAAATCATATTATATCTTACCATGAAACATAGAAATGAGATGCTATATCGCGTTTTGAGAATCATAAGAACTCTATTGCTACGATATGTAGACATCTGCAAACGCTATTTCCTTGCAAGGATGTGTCGCATTTACATTCATTTGAAGTGTAGACGAGGAATACATAACACTTCGCAAATCATATTATATCTTACCATGAAACATGGAAATGAGATGCGATATCGCGTTTTAAGGAGCATTAGAACACTATTGCTAAGATACGTAGACATCTGCAAACGATATATCCTTGCTAGGAAGTGTCACATTTACATTCATTTGAAGTGTAGACGAAGAATACATAACACTTCGCAAATCATATTATATCTTACCTTGAAACATAGAAATGAGATGCGATATCGCGTTTTAATAAGCATTAGAACTCTACTGCTACGACAGGTAGACATCTGCAAACGCTATTTCCTTGCAAGGAAGTGTCGCATTTACATTCATTTGAAGTGTAGACGAGGAATACATCACACTTCGCAAATCATATTATATCTTACCATGAAACATAGAAATGAGATGCGATATCGCGTTTTAAGAATCATAAGAACTCTATTGCTACGATACGTAGACATCTGCAAACGCTATTTCCTTGCAAGGAAGTGTCGCATTTACGTTCATTTGAAGTGTAGACGAGGAATACATAACACTTCGCAAATCATATTATATCTTATCATGAAACATAGAATTGAGATCGATATCGCGTTTTAAGAATCATAAGAACTCCTTTGCTACGATACGTGGACATCTGCAAACGCTATTTCCTTGCAAGGAAGTGTCGGATTTACATTCATTTGAAGTGTATACGAGGAATACATAATACTTCGCAAATTATATTATATCTTACCATGAAACATAGAAATGAGATGCTATATCGCGTTTAAGGATCATAAGAACTCTATTGCTACGATACGTAGACATCTGCAAACGCTATTTCCTTGCAATTAAGTGTCGCATTTACATTCATTTGAAGTGTAGACGAGGAATACATAACACTTCGCAAATCATATTATATCTTACCATGAAACATAGATATGAGATGCGATATCGCGTTTTAAGAAGCATTTGAAATCTATTGCTACGATACGTAGACATCTGCAAACGCTATTTCTTTGCAAGGAAGTGTCGCATTTACATTCATTTGAAGTGTAGACGTGGAATACACACACTTCGCAAATCATATTATATCTTACCATGAAACATAGAAATGAGATGCGATTTCGCGTTTTAAGAATCATAAGAACTCTATTGCTACGATACTTAGACATCTACAAACGCTCTTTCCTTGCAAGGAAGTGTCGCATTAACATTCATATGAAGTGTACACGAGGAATACATAACACTTCGCAAATCATAATATATCTTACCACGAAACATGGAAATGAGATCGCGTTCTAAGAAGCATTTGAAATCTATTGCTACGATACGTAGACATCTGCAAACGCTATTTCTTTGCAAGGAAGTGTCGCATTTACATTCATTTGAAGTGTAGACGTGGAATACACACACTTCGCAAATCATATTATATCTTACCATGAAACATAGAAATGAGATGCGATTTCGCGTTTTAAGAATCATAAGAACTCTATTGCTACGATACTTAGACATCTACAAACGCTCTTTCCTTGCAAGGAAGTGTCGCATTAACATTCATATGAAGTGTACACGAGGAATACATAACACTTCGCAAATCATAATATATCTTACCATGAAACATGGAAATGAGATGCGATATCGCGTTTTAAGAAGCATTAGAACACTATTGCTAAGATACGTAGACATCTGCAAACGATATTTCCTTGCTAGGATGTGTCGCATTTACATTCATTTGAAGTGTAGACGAAGAATACATAGCACTTCGCAAATCATATTATATCTTACCATGAAACATAGAAATGAGATGCGATATCGCATTCTAATAATCATTAGAACTCTACTGCTACGATAGGTAGACATCTGCAAACGCTATTTCCTTGCAAGGAAGTGTCGCATTTACATTCATGTGAAGTGTAGACGTGGAATACATAACACTTCGCAAATCATATTATATCTTACCATGAAACATAGAAATGAAGCATTAGATCTCTATTGCTACGACACGTAGACATCTGCAAACGCTATTTCCTAGCGAGGAAGTGTCGCATTTACATTCATTTGAAGTGTAGACGAGGAATACATAACACTTCGCAAATCATATTATATCTTACCATGAAACATAGAAATGAGATGCGATTTCGCGTTTTAAGAATCATAAGAACTCTATTGCTACGATACTTAGACATCTACAAACGCTCTTTCCTTGCAAGGAAGTGTCGCATTAACATTCATATGAAGTGTACACGAGGAATACATAACACTTCGCAAATCATAATATATCTTACCATGAAACATGGAAATGAGATGCGATATCGCGTTTTAAGAAGCATTAGAACACTATTGCTAAGATACGTAGACATCTTCAAACGCTATTTTCTAGCGAGGAAATGTCGCATTCACATTCAATTGAAGTGTAGACGAGGAATACATAACACTTCGCAAATCATATTATATCTTACCATGAAACATAGAAATGAGATGCTATATCGCGTTTTGAGAATCATAAGAACTCTATTGCTACGATATGTAGACATCTGCAAACGCTATTTCCTTGCAAGGATGTGTCGCATTTACATTCATTTGAAGTGTAGACGAGGAATACATAACACTTCGCAAATCATATTATATCTTACCATGAAACATGGAAATGAGATGCGATATCGCGTTTTAAGGAGCATTAGAACACTATTGCTAAGATACGTAGACATCTGCAAACGATATATCCTTGCTAGGAAGTGTCACATTTACATTCATTTGAAGTGTAGACGAAGAATACATAACACTTCGCAAATCATATTATATCTTACCTTGAAACATAGAAATGAGATGCGATATCGCGTTTTAATAAGCATTAGAACTCTACTGCTACGACAGGTAGACATCTGCAAACGCTATTTCCTTGCAAGGAAGTGTCGCATTTACATTCATTTGAAGTGTAGACGAGGAATACATCACACTTCGCAAATCATATTATATCTTACCATGAAACATAGAAATGAGATGCGATATCGCGTTTTAAGGAGCATTAGAAATCTATTGCTACGATACGTAGACATCTGCAAACGCTATTTCCTTGCTAGGAAGTGTCGCATTTACATTCATTTGAAGTGTAGACGAGGAATACATAACACTTCGCAAATCATATTATATCTTACCATGAAACATAGAAATGAGATGCGATATCGCGTTTTAAGAATCATAAGAACTCTATTGCTACGATACGTAGACATCTGCAAACGCTATTTCCTTGCAAGGAAGTGTCGCATTTACGTTCATTTGAAGTGTAGACGAGGAATACATAACACTTCGCAAATCATATTATATCTTATCATGAAACATAGAATTGAGATCGATATCGCGTTTTAAGAATCATAAGAACTCCTTTGCTACGATACGTGGACATCTGCAAACGCTATTTCCTTGCAAGGAAGTGTCGGATTTACATTCATTTGAAGTGTATACGAGGAATACATAATACTTCGCAAATTATATTATATCTTACCATGAAACATAGAAATGAGATGCTATATCGCGTTTAAGGATCATAAGAACTCTATTGCTACGATACGTAGACATCTGCAAACGCTATTTCCTTGCAATTAAGTGTCGCATTTACATTCATTTGAAGTGTAGACGAGGAATACATAACACTTCGCAAATCATATTATATCTTACCATGAAACATAGAAATGAGATGCGATTTCGCGTTTTAAGAATCATAAGAACTCTATTGCTACGATACTTAGACATCTACAAACGCTCTTTCCTTGCAAGGAAGTGTCGCATTAACATTCATATGAAGTGTACACGAGGAATACATAACACTTCGCAAATCATAATATATCTTACCATGAAACATGGAAATGAGATGCGATATCGCGTTTTAAGAAGCATTAGAACACTATTGCTAAGATACGTAGACATCTGCAAACGATATTTCCTTGCTAGGATGTGTCGCATTTACATTCATTTGAAGTGTAGACGAAGAATACATAGCACTTCGCAAATCATATTATATCTTACCATGAAACATAGAAATGAGATGCGATATCGCATTCTAATAATCATTAGAACTCTACTGCTACGATAGGTAGACATCTGCAAACGCTATTTCCTTGCAAGGAAGTGTCGCATTTACATTCATGTGAAGTGTAGACGTGGAATACATAACACTTCGCAAATCATATTATATCTTACCATGAAACATAGAAATGAAGCATTAGATCTCTATTGCTACGACACGTAGATATCTGCAAACGCTATTTCCTAGCGAGGAAGTGTCGCATTTACATTCATTTGAAGTGTAGACGAGGAATACATAACACTTCGCAAATCATATTATATCTTACCATGAAACATAGAAATGAGATGCGATTTCGCGTTTTAAGAATCATAAGAACTCTATTGCTACGATACTTAGACATCTACAAACGCTCTTTCCTTGCAAGGAAGTGTCGCATTAACATTCATATGAAGTGTACACGAGGAATACATAACACTTCGCAAATCATAATATATCTTACCATGAAACATGGAAATGAGATGCGATATCGCGTTTTAAGAAGCATTAGAACACTATTGCTAAGATACGTAGACATCTGCAAACGATATTTCCTTGCTAGGAAGTGTCGCATTTACATTCATTTGAAGTGTAGACGAGGAGTACATAACACTTCGCAAATCATATTATATCTTACCATGAAACATAGAAATGAGATGCTATATCGCATTCTAATAATCATTAGAACTCTACTGCTACGATAGGTAGACATCTGCAAACGCTATTTCCTTGCAAGGAAGTGTCGCATTTACATTCATGTGAAGTGTAGACGTGGAATACATAACACTTCGCAAATCATATTATATCTTACCATGAAACATAGAAATGAAGCATTAGATCTCTATTGCTACGACACGTAGACATCTGCAAACGCTATTTCCTAGCGAGGAAGTGTCGCATTTACATTCATTTGAAGTGTAGACGAGGAATACATAACACTTCGCAAATCATATTATATCTTACCATGAAACATAGAAATGAGATGCGATATCGCGTTTTAATGAGCATTAGAACTCTACTGCTACGATAGGTAGACATCTGCAAACGCTATTTCCTTGCAAGGAAGTGTCGCATTTACATTCATTTGAAGTGTAGACGAGGAATACATAACACTTCGCAAATCATATTATATCTTAGAATGAAACATAGAAATGAGATGCGATATCGCGTTTTAATAAGCATTAGAAGTCTATTGCTACGATACCTAGACATCTGCAGACGCTATTTCCTAGCAAGGAAGTGTCGCATTTACATTCATTTGAAGTGTAGACGAGGTATACATGACACTTCGAAAATCATATTATATCTTACAATGAAACATAGAAATAAGATGCGATATCGCGTTTTAAGAAGCATTAGAAATCTATTGCTACGATACGTAGACTTCTGCAAACGCTATTTCCTTGCATGGAAGAGTCGTATTTACATTCATTTGAAGTGTAGATGAGGAATACATAACACTTCGCAAATCATATTATATCTTACCATGAAACATAGAATTGAAATGCGATATCGCGTTTTAACAATCATAAGAACTCCATTGCTACGATACGTAGACATCTGCAAACGCTATTTCCTAGCAATGAAGTGTCGCATTTACATTCATTTGAAGTGTAGACGAGGAATACATAACACTTCGCAAATCATATTATATCTTACAATGAAACATAGAATTGACATGCGATATCGCGTTTTAAGAAGCATTAGAAATCTATTGCTACGATACGTAGACATCTGCAAACGCTATTTCCTTGCAAGGAAGCGTCGCATTTACATTCATTTGAAGTGTAGGCGAGGAATACATAACACTCCTCAAATTATATAATATCTTTCCATGAAACATAGAAATGAGATGCGATTTCGCGTTTTAAGAATCATAAGAACTCTATTGCTACGATACTTAGACATCTGCAAACGCTCTTTCCTTGCAAGAAAGTGTCGCATTTACATTCCTTTGAAGTGTATACGAAGAATACATAACACTTCGCAAGTCATATTATATCTTACCATGAAACATAGAAATGAGATGCGATATCGCATTTTAAGAATGATAAGAACTCTATCGCTACGATACCTAGACATCTGCAGACGCTATTTCCTTGCAAGGATGTGTCGCATTTACATTCATTTGAAGTGTAGACGAGGAATACATAACACTTCGCAAATCATATTATATCTTACCATGAAGCATAGAAATGAAATGCGATATCGCGTTTTAAGAAGCATTAGAACTCTATTGCTACTATAGGTAGACATCTGCAAACGCAATTTCCTTGCAATGTAGTGTCGCATTTACATTCATTTGAATCGTAGACGAGGAATACATAACACTTCGCAATGAATATTATATCTTATCATTAAACATAGATATGAGATGCAATATATCGTTTTAAGAAGCATTTGAACTCTATTGCTACGATACCTAGACATCTGCAGACGCTATTTCCTAGCAATGAAGTGTCGCATTTACATTCATTTGAAGTGTAGACGAGGAGTACATAACACTTCGCAAATCATATTATATCTTACCATGAAACATAGAAATGAGATGCGATATCGCGTTTTAAGAATCACAAGAACTCTATTGCTACGATACGTAGACATCTGCAAACGCAATTTCCTTGCATGAAAGTGTCGCATTTACATTCATTTGAATCGTATACTAGGAATGCATAACACTTCGCAATGAATATTATATCTTATCATTAAACATAGATATGAGATGCAAAATATCGTTTTAAGAAGCATTTGAACACTATTGCTACGATACCTAGACATCTGCAGACGCTATTTCCTAGCAATGAAGTGTCGCATTTACATTCATTTGAAGTGTAGACGAGGAATACATAACACTTGGCAAATCATATTATATCTTACAATGAAACATAGAATTGAGATGCGATATCGCGTTTTAAGAAGCATTAGAACTCTATCGCTACGATACCTAGACATCTGCAGACGCTATTTCCTTGCAAGGATGTGTCGCATTTACGTTCATTTGAAGTGTAGACGAGGAATACATAACACTTCGCAAATCATATTATATCTTACCATGAAACATAGAATTGAGATGCGATATCGCGTTTTAAGAATCATAAGAACTCCATTGCTACGATACGTAGACATCTGCAAACGCTATTTCCTTGCAAGGAAGGGTCGCATTTACATTCACTTGAAGTGTAGGCGAGGAATACATAACACTCCTCAAATTATATAATATCTTTCCATGAAACATAGAAATGAGATGCGATATCGCGTTTTAAGAATCATAAGAACTCTATTGCTACGATTCGTAGACATCTGCAAACGCTATTTCCTTGCAAGGAAGTGTCGCATTTACATTCATTTGAAGTGTAGACGAGGAATACATAACACTTCGCAAATCATATTATAGCTTACCATGAAACATAGAAATGAAATGCGATATCGCGTTATAATAAGCATTAGAGCTCTACTGCTACGATAGGTAGACATCTGCAAACGCTATTTCCTTGCAAGGAAGTGTCGCATTTACATTCATTTGAAGTGTAGACGAGGAATACATCACACTTCGCAAATCATATTATATCTTACCATGAAACATAGAAATGAGATGCGATATTGTGCTTTGAAAAGCATTAGAACCCTATCGCTACGATACCTAGACATCTGCAGATGCTATTTCCATTCAAGGAAGTGTCGCATTTACATTCATTTGAAGTGTAGACGAGGAGTACATAACACTTCGCAAATCATATTATGTCTTACCATGAAACATGGAAATGAGATGCGATATCGCGTTTTAAGAAGCATTAGAACACTATTGCTACGATACGTAGACATCTGCAAACGCTATTTCCTTGCTAGGAAGTGTCGCATTTACATTCATTTGAAGCGTAGGCGAGGAATACATAACACTTCGCAAATCATACTATATCTTACCATGAAACATAGAAATGAGATGCGATATCGCGTTTTAAGAATCATAAGAACTCCTTTCCTACGATACGTAGACATCTGCAAACGCTATTTCCTTGCAAGGAAGTGTCGCATTTACATTCATTTGAATTGTGGACGAAGAATACATAACACTTCGCAAATCATATTATATCTTACCATGAAGCATAGAAATGAGATGCGATATCGCGTTTTAAGAAGCATAAGAACTCTATTGCTACTATAGGTAGACATCTGCAAACGCTCTTTCCTTGCAAGGAAGTGTCGCATTTACATTCATTTGGAGTGTAGACGAGGAATACATAACACTTCGCAAATCATATTATATCTTACCTTGAAACATAGAAATGAAGCATTAGAACTCTATTGCTACGATACGTAGACATCTGCAAACGCTATTTCCTAGCGAGGAAGTGTCGCATTTACATTCATTTGAAGCGTAGGCGAGGAATACATAACACTTCGCAAATCATATTATATCTTACCATGAAACATAGAAATGAGATGCGATATCGCGTTTTAGGAATCATAAGAACTCTAATGCTACGATACGTAGCCATCTGCAAACGCTATTTCCTTGCAAGGTAGTGTCGCATTTACATTCATTTGAATCGTAGACGAGGAATGCATAACACTTCGCAATGAATATTATATCTTATCATTAAACTAGATATGAGATGCAATACATCGTTTTAAGAAGCATTTGAACTCTATTGCTACGATACCTAGACATCTGCAGACGATATTTCCTAGCAATGAAGTGTCGCATTTACATTCATTTGAAGTGTAGACGAGGAATACATGACACTTCGCAAATCATATTATATCTTACCATGAAACATAGAAATAAGATGCGATATCGCGTTTTAAGAAGCATCAGAATTCTATTGCTACGATACGTAGACATCTGCAGATGCTATTTCCATTCAAGGAAGTGTCGCATTTACATTCATTTGAAGTGTAGACGAGGAGTACATAACACTTCGCAAATCATATTATATCTTATCATGAAACATAGAAATGAGATGCGATATCGCGTTTTAAGAATCATAAGAACTCTATTGCTACGATACATAGACATCTGCAAACGCTATTTCCTTGCAAGGAAGTGTCGCATTTACATTCATTTGAATCGTAGACGCGGAATGCATAACACTTCGCAATGAATATTATATCTTATCATGAAACATAGATATGAGATGCTATATCTCGTTTTAAGAATCATTTGAACTCTATTGCTACGATACCTAGACATCTGCAGACGCTATTTCCTAGCTAGGAAGTGTCGCATTTACATTCATTTGAAGTATAGACGAGGATACGTGACACTTCGCAAATCATATTATATCTTACCATGAAACATAGAAATGAGATGCGATATCGCGTTTTAACAAGCATTAGAAATCTATTGCTACGATACGTAGACATCTGCAAACGCTATTTCTTTCCAAGGAAGTGTCGCATTTACATTCATTTGAAGTGCAGACGAGGAGTACATAACACTTCGCAAATCATATTATATCTTACCATGAAACATAGAAATGAGATGCGACATCGCGTTTTAAGAATCATAAGAACTCTATTGCTACGATTCGTAGACATCTGCAAACGCTATTTCTTTGCAAGGAAGTGTCGCATTTACATTCATTTGAAGTGTAGACGAGGAATACATAACACTTCGCAAATCATATTATATCTTACCATGAAACATAGAAATGTGGTGCTATATCGCGTTTTAAGAAGCATTAGAACCCTATCGCTACGATACCTAGATATCTGCAGACGCTATTTCCTAGCAAGGAAGTGTCGCATTTACATTCATTTGAAGTGTAGACGAGGAATACATAACACTTCGCAATTCATATTATATCTTACCACGAAACATAGAAATGAGATGCGATATCGCGTTTTAAGAAGCATTAGAATCCTATTGCTGCGAAACCTGGAAATCTGCAAACGCTATTTCCTTGCAAGGAAGTGACGCATTTACATTCATTTGAATCGTAGACGAGGAATGCATAACACTTCGCAATTAATATTATATCTCATCATGGAACATAGTATTGAGATGCGATATCGCGTTTTAAGAATCATAAGAACTCCATAGCTACGATACGTAGACATCTGCAAACGCTATTTCCTTGCAAGGAAGCGTCGCATTACATTCATTTGAAGTGTAGGCGAGGAATACATAACACTCCTCAAATTATATAATATCTTTCCATGAAACATAGAAATGAGATGCGATACCGCGTTTTAATAAGCATTAGAACTCTACTGCTACGATAGGTAGACATCTGCAAACGCTATTTCCTTGCAAGGAAGTGTCGCATTTACATTCATTTGAAGTGTAGACGAGGAATACATAACACTTCGCAAATAATATTATATCTTACCATGAAACATAGAAATGAAATGCGATATCGCGTTTTAATAAGCATTAGAACTCTACTGCTACGATAGGTAGACATCTGCAGATGCTATTTCCATTCAAGGAAGTGTCGCATTTACATTCATTTGAAGTGTAGACGAGGAGTACATAAACACTTCGCAAATCATATTATATCTTACCATGAAACATGGAAATGAGATGCGATATCGCGTTTTAAGAAGCATTAGAACACTATTGCTACGATACGTAGACATCTGCAATCGCTATTTCCTTGCTAGGAAGTGTCGCATTTACATTCATTTGAAGTGTATACGAAGAATACATAACACTTCGCAAGTCATATTATATCTTACCATGAAACATAGAAATGAGATGCGATATCGCGTTTTAAGAATCATAAGAACTCCTTTCCTACGATACGTAGACATCTGCAAACGCTATTTCCTTGCAAGGAAGTGTCGCATTTACATTCGTTTGAAGTGTGGACGAGGAATACATAACACTTCGCAAATCATATTATATCTTACCATGAAGCATAGAAATGAGATGCGATATCGCGTTTGAAGAAGCATAAGAACTCTATTGCTACTATAGGTAGACATCTGCAAACGCTCTTTCCTTGCAAGGAAGTGTCGCATTTACATTCATTTGAAGTGTAGACGAGGAATACATATCACTTCGCAAATCATATTATATCTTACCATGAAACATAGAAATGAAGCATTAGAACTCTATTGCTACGATACGTAGACATCTGCAAACGCTATTTCCTAGCGAGGAAGTGTCGCATTTACATACATTTGAAGCGTAGGCGAGGAATACATAACACTTCGCAAATCATATTATATCTTACCATGAAACATAGAAATGAGATGCGATATCGCGTTTTAAGAATCATAAGAACTCCTTTCCTACGATACGTAGACATCTGCAAACGCTATTCCTTGCAAGGAAGTGTCGCATTTACATTCATTTGAAGTGTGGACGAGGAATACATAACACTTCGCAAATCATATTATATCTTACCATGAAGCATAGAAATGAGATGCGATATCGCGTTTTAAGAAGCATAAGAACTCTATTGCTACTATAGGTAGACATCTGCAAACGCTCTTTCCTTGCAAGGAAGTGTCGCATTTACATTCATTTGGAGTGCAGACGAGGAATACATAACACTTCGCAAATCATATTATATCTTACCTTGAAACATAGAAATGAAGCATTAGAACTCTATTGCTACGATACGTAGACATCTGCAAACGCTATTTCCTAGCGAGGAAGTGTCGCATTTACATTCATTTGAAGTGTAGACGAGGAATACATAACACTTCGCAAATAATATTATATCTTACCATGAAACATAGAAATGAAATGCGATATCGCGTTTTAATAAGCATATAGAACTCTACTGCTACGATAGGTAGACATCTGCAGATGCTATTTCCATTCAAGGAAGTGTCGCATTTACATTCATTTGAAGTGTAGACGAGGAGTACATAACACTTCGCAAATCATATTATATCTTACCATGAAACATGGAAATGAGATGCGATATCGCGTTTTAAGAAGCATTAGAACACTATTGCTACGATACGTAGACATCTGCAATCGCTATTTCCTTGCTAGGAAGTGTCGCATTTACATTCATTTGAAGTGTATACGAAGAATACATAACACTTCGCAAGTCATATTATATCTTACCATGAAACATAGAAATGAGATGCGATATCGCGTTTAAGAATCATAAGAACTCCTTTCCTACGATACGTAGACATCTGCAAACGCTATTTCCTTGCAAGGAAGTGTCGCATTTACATTCGTTTGAAGTGTGGACGAGGAATACATAACACTTCGCAAATCATATTATATCTTACCATGAAGCATAGAAATGAGATGCGATATCGCGTTTGAAGAAGCATAAGAACTCTATTGCTACTATTAGGTAGACATCTGCAAACGCTCTTTCCTTGCAAGGAAGTGTCGCATTTACATTCATTTGAAGTGTAGACGAGGAATACATAACACTTCGCAAATCATATTATATCTTACCATGAAACATAGAAATGAAGCATTAGAACTCTATTGCTACGATACGTAGACATCTGCAAACGCTATTTCCTAGCGAGGAAGTGTCGCATTTACATTCATTTGAAGCGTAGGCGAGGAATACATAACACTTCGCAAATCATGTTATATCTTACCATGAAACATAGAAATGAGATGCGATATCGCGTTTTAAGAATCATAAGAACTCCTTTCCTACGATACGTAGACATCTGCAAACGCTATTTCCTTGCAAGGAAGTGTCGCATTTACATTCATTTGAAGTGTGGACGAGGAATACATAACACTTCGCAAATCATATTATATCTTACCATGAAGCATAGAAATGAGATGCGATATCGCGTTTTAAGAAGCATAAGAACTCTATTGCTACTATAGGTAGACATCTGCAAACGCTCTTTCCTTGCAAGGAAGTGTCGCATTTACATTCATTTGGAGTGTAGACGAGGAATACATAACACTTCGCAAATCATATTATATCTTACCTTGAAACATAGAAATGAAGCATTAGAACTCTATTGCTACGATACGTAGACATCTGCAAACTCTATTTCCTAGCGAGGAAGTGTCGCATTTACATTCATTTGAAGCGTAGGCGAGGAATACATAACACTTCGCAAATCATATTATATCTTACCATGAAACATAGAAATGAGATGCGATATCGCGTTTTAAGAATCATAAGAACTCTAATGCTACGATACGTAGCCATCTGCAAACGCTATTTCCTTGCAAGGTAGTGTCGCATTTACATTGATTTGAATCGTAGACGAGGAATGCATAACACTTCGTAATGAATATTATATCTTATCATTAAACATAGATATGAGATGCAATACATCGTTTTAAGAAGCATTTGAACTCTATTGCTACGATACCTAGACATCTGCAGACGCTATTTCCTAGCAATGAAGTGTCGCATTTACATTCATTTGAAGTGTAGACAAGGAATACATGACACTTCGCAAATCATATTATATCTTACCATGAAACATAGAAATGAGATGCGCTATCGCGTTTTAAAAACCATTAGAACACTATTGCTACGATACCTAGACATCTGCAGACGCTATTTCCTAGCAAGGAAGTGTCGCATTTACATTCATTTGAAGTGTAGACGAGGTATACATGACACTTCGAAAATCATATTATATCTTACAATGAAACATAGAAATGAGATGCGATATCGCGTTTTAAGAAGCATTAGAAATCTATTGCTACGATACGTAGACTTCTGCAAACGCTATTTCCTTGCAAGGAAGAGTGGCATTTACATTCATTTGAAGTGTAGACGAGGAATACATAACACTTCGCAAATCATATTATAACTTACCATGAAACATAGAATTGAGATGCGATATCGCGTTTTAAGAATCATAAGAACTCCATTGCTACGATACGTAGACATCTGCAAACGCTATTTCCTTGCAAGGAAGTGTCGCATTTACATTCATTTGAAGTGTAGGCGAGGAATACATAACACTCCTCAAATTATATAATATCTTTCCATGAAACATAGAAATGAGGATGCGATATCGCGTTTTAAGAAGCATTAGAACTCTACTGCTACGATACCTAGACATCTACAGACGCTATTTCCTAGCAAGGAAGTGTCGCATTCACATTCATTTCAAGTGTAGGCGAGGAATACATAACACTCCACAAATTATATAATATCTTTCCATGAACATAGAAATGAGATGCGATACCGCGTTTTAATAAGCATTAGAACTCTACTGCTACGATAGGTAGACATCTGCAAACGCTATTTCCTTGCAAGGAAGTGTCGCAATTTACATTCATTGAAGTGTAGACGAGGAATACATAACAACTTCGCAAATCATGTTATATCTTACCATGAAACATAGAAATGAGATGCGATATCGCGTTTTAAGAAGCATTAGAACACTATTGCTACGGTACGTAGACATCTGCAAACGCTATTTCCTTGCAAGGAAGTGTCGCATTTACATTCATTTGAATCGCAGACGCGGAATGCATAACACTTCGCAATGAATATTATATCTTATCATGAAACATATATGTGAGATGCTATATCTCGTTTTAAGAAGCATTTGAACTCTATTGCTACGATACCAAGACATCTGCAGACGCTATTTCCTAGCTAGGAAGTGTCGCATTTACATTCATTTGAAGTGTAGACGAGGAATACGTGACACTTCGCAAATCATATTATATCTTACCATGAACATAGAAATGAGATGCGGTATCGCGTTTTAACAAGCATTAGAAATCTATTGCTACGATACGTAGACATCTGCAAACGCTATTTCCTTGCAAGGAAGTGTCGCATTTACATTCATTTGAAGTGTAGACGAGGAATACATCACACTTCGCAAATCATATTATATCTTACCATGAAACATAGAAATGATATGCGATATTGTGCTTTGAGAAGCATTAGAACCCTATCGCTACGATACCTAGACATCTGCAGATGCTATTTCCATTCAAGGAAGTGTCGCATCTACATTCATTTGAAGTGTAGACAAGGAGTACATAACACTTCGCAAATCATATTATATCTTACCATGAAACATAGAAATGAAATGCGATATCGCGTTTTAAGAATCATAAGAACTCTATTGCTACGATACGTAGACATATGCAAACGCTATTTCTTTGCAAGGCAGTGTCGCATTTACATTCATTTGAAGTGTAGACGAGGAATACATAACACTTCACAAATCATATTATATCTTACCATGAAACATAGAAATGAGGTGCGATATCGCGTTTTAAGAAGCATTAGAACTCTATCGCTACGATACCTAGACATATGCAGACGCTATTTCCTAGCAAGGAAGTGTCGCATTTACATTCACTTGAAGTGTAGACGAGGAATACATAACACTTCGCAAATCATATTATAATCTTACCATGAAACATAGAAATGGAGATAAGATATTGTGTTTTGAGAAGCATTAGAACCCTATCGCTACGATACCTAGACATCTGCAGACGCTATTTCCTTTCAAGGAAGTGTCGCATTTACATTCATTTGAAGTGTAGACGAGGAGTACATAACACTTCGCAAATCATATTATATCTTACCATGAAGCATAGAAATGAGATGCGATATCGCGTTTTAAGAAGCATAAGAACTCTATTGCTACTATAGGTAGACATTTGCAAACGCTATTTCCTTGCAAGGAAGTGTCGCATTTACATTCATTTGAAGTGTAGACGAGGAATACATAACACTTCGCAAATCATATTATATCTTACCATGAAACATAGAAATGAGATGCGATATCGCGTTTTAAGAATCATAAGAACTCTAATGCTACGATACGTACCCATCTGCAAACGCTATTTCCTTGCAAGGTAGTGTCGCATTTACATTCATTTGAATCGTAGACGAGGAATGCATAACACTTCGCAATGAATATTATATCTTATCATTAAACATAGATATGAGATGCAATATATCGTTTTAAGAAGCATTTGAACTCTATTGCTACGATACCTAGACATCTGCAGACGCTATTTCCTAGCAATGAAGTGTCGCATTTACATTCATTTGAAGTGTAGACAAGGAATACATGACACTTCCGCAAATCATATTATATCTTACCCTGAAACATAGAAATGAGATGCGATATCGCGTTTTAAGAAGCATTAGAACACTATTGCTACGATACCTAGACATCTGCAGACGCTATTTCCTAGCAAGAAAGTTTCGCATTTACATTCATTTGAAGTGTAGACGAGGTATACATGACACTTCGAAAATCATATTATAACTTACAATGAAACATAGAAATGAGATGCGATATCGCGTTTTAAGAAGCATTAGAAATCTATTGCTACGATACGTAGACTTCTGCAAACGCTATTTCCTTGCAAGGAAGAGTCGCATTTACATTCATTTGAAGTGTAGACGAGGAATACATAACACTTCGCAAATCATATTATAACTTACCATGAAACATAGAATTGAGATGCGATATCGCGTTTTAAGAATCATAAGAACTCCATTGCTACGATACGTAGACATCTGCAAACGTTATTTCCTTGCAAGGAAGTGTGGCATTTACATTCATTTGAATTGTAGGCGAGGAATACATAACACTCCTCAAATTATATAATATCTTTCCATGAAACATAGAAATGAGATGCGATATCGCGTTTTAAGAAGCATTAGAACTCTACTGCTACGATACCTAGACATCTGCAGACGCTATTTCCTAGCAAGGAAGTGTCGCATTTACATTCATTTCAAGTGTAGGCGAGGAATACATAACACTCCTCAAATTATATAATATCTTTCCATGAAACATAGAAATGAGATGCGATATCGCGTTTTAATAAGCATTAGAACTCTACTGCTACGATAGGTAGACATCTGCAAACGCTATTTCCTTGCAAGGAAGTGTCGCATTTACATTCATTTGAAGTGTAGATGAGGAGTACATAACACTTCGCAAATCATATTATATCTTACCATGAAGCATAGAAATGAGATGCGATATCGCGTTTTAAGAAGCATAAGAACTCTATTGCTACTATAGGTAGACACTTGCAAACGCTATTCCTTGCAAGGAAGTGTCGCATTTACATTCATTTGAAGTGTAGACGAGGAATACATAACACTTCGCAAATCATATTATATCTTACCATGAAACATAGAAATGAGATGCGATATCGCGTTTTAAGAATCATAAGAACTCTAATGCTACGATACGTACCCATCTGCAAACGCTATTTCCTTGCAAGGTAGTGTCGCATTTACATTCATTTGAATCGTAGACGAGGAATGCATAACACTTCGCAATGAATATTATATCTTATCATTAAACATAGATATGAGATGCAATATATCGTTTTAAGAAGCATTTGAACTCTATTGCTACGATACCTAGACATCTGCAGACGCTATTTCCTAGCAATGAAGTGTCGCATTTACATTCATTTGAAGTGTAGACAAGGAATACATGACACTTCGCAAATCATATTATATCTTACCCTGAAACATATAAATGAGATGCGATATCGCGTTTTAAGAAGCATTAGAAATCTATTGCTACGATACGTAGACTTCTGCAAACGCTATTTCCTTGCAAGGAAGAGTCGCATTTACATTCATTTGAAGTGTAGACGAGGTATACATAACACTTCGCAAATCATATTATAACTTACCATGAAACATAGAATTGAGATGCGATATCGCGTTTTAAGAATCATAAGAACTCCATTGCTACGATACGTAGACATCTGCAAACGTTATTTCCTTGCAAGGAAGTGTCGCATTTACATTCATTTGAAGTGTAGGCGAGGAATACATAACACTCCTCAAATTATATAATATCTTTCCATGAAACATAGAAATGAGATGCGATATCGCGTTTTAAGAAGCATTAGAACTCTACTGCTACGATACCTAGACATCTGCAGACGCTATTTCCTAGCAAGGAAGTGTCGCATTTACATTCATTTCAAGTGTAGGCGAGGAATACATAACACTCCTCAAATTATATAATATCTTTCCATGAAACATAGAAATGAGATGCGATATCGCGTTTTAATAAGCATTAGAACTCTACTGCTACGATAGGTAGACATCTGCAAACGCTATTTCCTTGCAAGGAAGTGTCGCATTTACATTCATTTGAAGTGTAGACGAGGAATACATAACACTTCGCAAATCGTGTTATATCTTACCATGAAACATAGAATTGAGATGCGATATCGCGTTTTAAGAAGCATTAGAACTCTATTGCTACGATACCTAGACATCTGCAGACGCTATTTCCTACCAAGGAAGTGTCGCATTTACTTTCATTTGAAGTGTAGACGAGGAATACATAACACTTCGCAAATCATATTATATCTTACCATGAAACATAGAAATGAGATGCGATATCGCGTTTTAAGAAGCATTAGAACTCTATTGCTACGATACCTAGACATCTGCAGACACTATTTCGTAGCAAGGAAGTGTCGCATTTATATTCATTTGAAGTGTAGACGAGGAATACATAAGACTTCGCAAATCATATTATATCTTACCATGAGACATAGAAATGAGATGCGATATCGCGTTTTAAGAAGCATTAGAACACTATTGCTACGATACCTAGACATCTGCAGACGCTATTTCCTAGCAAGGAAGTGTCGCATTTACATTCATTTGAAGTGTAGACGAGGAATACATGACACTTCGCAAATCATATTATATCTTACCATGAAACATAGAAATGAGATGCGATATCGCGTTTTAAGAAGCATCAGAATTCTATTGCTACGATACGTAGACATCTGCAGATGCTATTTCCATTCAAGGAAGTGTCGCATTTACATTCATTTGAAGTGTAGACGAGGAGTACATAACACTTCGCAAATCATATTATATCTTACCATGAAACATAGAAATGAGATGCGATATCGCGTTTTAAGAAGCATAAGAACTCTATTGCTACGATACCTAGACATCTGCAGACGCTATTTCCTAGCAAGGAAGTTTCGCATTTACATTCATTTGAAGTGTAGACGAGGTATACATGACACTTCGAAAATCATATTATATCTTACAATGAAACATAGAAATGAGATGCGATATCGCGTTTTAAGAAGCATTAGAAATCTATTGCTACGATACGTAGACTTCTGCAAACGCTATTTCCTTGCAAGGAAGAGTCGCATTTACATTCATTTGAAATGTAGACGAGGAATACATAACACTTCGCAAATCATATTATAACTTACCATGAAACATAGAATTGAGATGCGATATCGCGTTTTAAGAATCATAAGAACTCCATTGCTACGATACGTAGACATCTGCAAACGTTATTTCCTTGCAAGGAAGTGTCGCATTTACATTCATTTGAAGTGTTGGCGAGGAATACATAACACTCCTCAAATTATATAATATCTTTCCATGAAACATAGAAATGAGATGCGATATCGCGTTTTAAGAAGCATTAGAACTCTACTGCTACGATACCTAGACATCTGCAGACGCTATTTCCTAGCAAGGAAGTGTCGCATTTACATTCATTTCAAGTGTAGGCGAGGAATACATAAGACTTCGCAAATCGTGTTATATCTTACCATGAAACATAGAATTGAGATGCGATATCGCGTTTTAAGAAGCATTAGAACTCTATTGCTACGATACCTAGACATCTGCAGACGCTATTTCCTACGAAGGAAGTGTCGCATTTACTTTCATTTGAAGTGTAGACGAGGAATACATAACACTTCGCAAATCATATTATATCTTACCATGAAACATAGAAATGAGATGCGATATCGCGTTTTAAGAAGCATTAGAACTCTATTGCTACGATACCTAGACATGTGCAGACACTATTTCGTAGCATGGAAGTGTCGCATTTATATTCATTTGAAGTGTAGACGAGGAATACATAAGACTTCGCAAATCATATTATATCTTACCATGAGACATAGAAATGAGATGCGATATCGCGTTTTAAAAAGCATTAGAACACTATTGCTACGATACCTAGACATCTGCAGACGCTATTTCCTAGCAAGGAAGTGTCGCATTTACATTCATTTGAAGTGTAGACGAGGAATACATGACACTTCGCAAATCATATTATATCTTACCATGAAACATAGAAATGAGATGCGATATCGCGTTTTAAGAAGCATCAGAATTCTATTGCTACGATACGTAGACATCTGCAGATGCTATTTCCATTCAAGGAAGTGTCGCATTTACATTCATTTGAAGTGTAGACGAGGAGTACATAACACTTCGCAAATCATATTATATCTTACCATGAAACATAGAAATGAGATGCGATATCGCGTTTTAAGAATCATAAGAACTCTATTGCTACGATACATAGACATCTGCAAACGCTATTTCCTTGCAAGGAAGTGTCGCATTTTCATTCATTTGAATCGTAGACGCGGAATGCATAACACTTCGCAATGAATATTATATCTTATCATGAAACATAGATATGCGATGCTATATCTCGTTTTAAGAATCATTTGAACTCTATTGCAACGATACCTAGACATCTGCATACGCTATTTCCTAGCTAGGAAGTGTCGCATTTACATTCATTTGAAGTGTAGACGAGGAATGCGTGACACTTCGCAAATCATATTATATCTTACCATGAAACATAGAAATGAGATGCGATATCGCGTTTTAACAAGCATTAGAAATCTATTGCTACGATACGTAGACATCTGCAAACGCTATTTCTTTCCAAGGAAGTGTCGCATTTACATTCATTTGAAGTGTAGACGAGGAATACATAACACTTCGCAAATCATATTATATCTTACCATGAAACATAGAAATGAAATGCGATATCGCGTTTTAATAAGCATTAGAACTCTACTGCTACGATAGGTAGACATCTGCAAACGCTATTTCCTTGCAAGGAAGTGTCGCATTCACATTCATTTGAAGTGTAGACGAGGAATACATCACACTTCGCAAATCATATTATATCTTACCATGAAACATAGAAATGAGATGCGATATTGTGCTTTGAGAAGCATTAGAACCCTATCACTACGATACCTAGACATCTGCAGATGCTATTTCCATTCAAGGAAGTGTCGCATTTACATTCATTTGAAGTGTAGACGAGGAGTACATAACACTTCGCAAATCATATTATATCTTACCATGAAACATAGAAATGAAGCATTAGAACTCTATTGCTGCGATACGTAGACATCTGCAAACGCTATTTCCTTGCAAGGAAGTGTCGCATTTTCATTCATTTGAATCGTAGACGCGGAATGCATAACACTTCGCAAATCATATTATATCTTACCATGAAACATAGAAATGAGACGCGATATTGTGCTTTGAGAAGCATTAGAACCCTATCACTACGATACCTAGACATCTGCAGATGCTATTTCCATTCAAGGAAGTGTCGCATTTACATTCATTTGAAGTGTAGACGAGGAGTACATAACACTTCGCAAATCATATTATATCTTACCATGAAACATAGAAATGAAGCATTAGAACCCTATTGCTGCGATACGTAGACATCTGCAAACGCTATTTCCTAGCGAGGAAGTGTCGCATTTACATTCATTTGAAGCGTAGGCGAGGAATACATAACACTTCGCAAATCATATTATATCTTACCATGAAACATAGAAATGAGATGCGATATCGCGTTTTAAGAATCATAAGAACTCTAATGCTACGATACGTAGCCATCTGCAAACGCTATTTCCTTGCAAGGTAGTGTCGCATTTACATTCATTTGAATCGTAGACGAGGAATGCATAACACTTCGCAATGAATATTATATCTTATCATTAAACATAGATATGAGATGCAATATATCGTTTTAAGAAGCATTTGAACTCTATTGCTACGATACCTAGACATCTGCAGACGCTATTTCCTAGCAATGAAGTGTCGCATTTACATTCATTTGAAGTGTAGACAAGGAATACATGACACTTCGCAAATCATATTATATCTTACCATGAAACATAGAAATGAGATGCGATATCGCGTTTTAAGAAGCATTAGAACACTATTGCTACGATACCTAGACATCTGCAGACGCTATTTCCTAGCAAGGAAGTGTCGCATTTACATTCATTTGAAGTGTAGACGAGGAATACATGACACTTCGCAAATCATATTATATCTTACCATGAGACATAGAAATGAGATGCGATATCGCGTTTTAAAAAGCATTAGAACACTATTGCTACGATACCTAGACATCTGCAGACGCTATTTCCTAGCAAGGAAGTGTCGCATTTACATTCATTTGAAGTGTAGACGAGGAATACATGACACTTCGCAAATCATATTATATCTTACCATGAAACATAGAAATGAGATGCGATATCGCGTTTTAAGAAGCATCAGAATTCTATTGCTACGATACGTAGACATCTGCAGATGCTATTTCCATTCAAGGAAGTGTCGCATTTACATTCATTTGAAGTGTAGACGAGGAGTACATAACACTTCGCAAATCATATTATATCTTACCATGAAACATAGAAATGAGATGCGATATCGCGTTTTAAGAATCATAAGAACTCTATTGCTACGATACATAGACATCTGCAAACGCTATTTCCTTGCAAGGAAGTGTCGCATTTTCATTCATTTGAATCGTAGACGCGGAATGCATAACACTTCGCAATGAATATTATATCTTATCATGAAACATAGATATGCGATGCTATATCTCGTTTTAAGAATCATTTGAACTCTATTGCAACGATACCTAGACATCTGCATACGCTATTTCCTAGCTAGGAAGTGTCGCATTTACATTCATTTGAAGTGTAGACGAGGAATGCGTGACACTTCGCAAATCATATTATATCTTACCATGAAACATAGAAATGAGATGCGATATCGCGTTTTAACAAGCATTAGAAATCTATTGCTACGATACGTAGACATCTGCAAACGCTATTTCTTTCCAAGGAAGTGTCGCATTTACATTCATTTGAAGTGTAGACGAGGAATACATAACACTTCGCAAATCATATTATATCTTACCATGAAACATAGAAATGAAATGCGATATCGCGTTTTAATAAGCATTAGAACTCTACTGCTACGATAGGTAGACATCTGCAAACGCTATTTCCTTGCAAGGAAGTGTCGCATTCACATTCATTTGAAGTGTAGACGAGGAATACATCACACTTCGCAAATCATATTATATCTTACCATGAAACATAGAAATGAGATGCGATATTGTGCTTTGAGAAGCATTAGAACCCTATCACTACGATACCTAGACATCTGCAGATGCTATTTCCATTCAAGGAAGTGTCGCATTTACATTCATTTGAAGTGTAGACGAGGAGTACATAACACTTCGCAAATCATATTATATCTTACCATGAAACATAGAAATGAAGCATTAGAACTCTATTGCTGCGATACGTAGACATCTGCAAACGCTATTTCCTTGCAAGGAAGTGTCGCATTTTCATTCATTTGAATCGTAGACGCGGAATGCATAACACTTCGCAAATCATATTATATCTTACCATGAAACATAGAAATGAGACGCGATATTGTGCTTTGAGAAGCATTAGAACCCTATCACTACGATACCTAGACATCTGCAGATGCTATTTCCATTCAAGGAAGTGTCGCATTTACATTCATTTGAAGTGTAGACGAGGAGTACATAACACTTCGCAAATCATATTATATCTTACCATGAAACATAGAAATGAAGCATTAGAACCCTATTGCTGCGATACGTAGACATCTGCAAACGCTATTTCCTAGCGAGGAAGTGTCGCATTTACATTCATTTGAAGCGTAGGCGAGGAATACATAACACTTCGCAAATCATATTATATCTTACCATGAAACATAGAAATGAGATGCGATATCGCGTTTTAAGAATCATAAGAACTCTAATGCTACGATACGTAGCCATCTGCAAACGCTATTTCCTTGCAAGGTAGTGTCGCATTTACATTCATTTGAATCGTAGACGAGGAATGCATAACACTTCGCAATGAATATTATATCTTATCATTAAACATAGATATGAGATGCAATATATCGTTTTAAGAAGCATTTGAACTCTATTGCTACGATACCTAGACATCTGCAGACGCTATTTCCTAGCAATGAAGTGTCGCATTTACATTCATTTGAAGTGTAGACAAGGAATACATGACACTTCGCAAATCATATTATATCTTACCATGAAACATAGAAATGAGATGCGATATCGCGTTTTAAGAAGCATTAGAACACTATTGCTACGATACCTAGACATCTGCAGACGCTATTTCCTAGCAAGGAAGTGTCGCATTTACATTCATTTGAAGTGTAGACGAGGAATACATGACACTTCGCAAATCATATTATATCTTACCATGAAACATAGAAATGAGATGCGATATCGCGTTTTAAGAAGCATCAGAATTCTATTGCTACGATACGTAGACATCTGCAGATGCTATTTCCATTCAAGGAAGTGTCGCATTTACATTCATTTGAAGTGTAGACGAGGAGTACATAACACTTCGCAAATCATATTATATCTTACCATGAAACATAGAAATGAGATGCGATATCGCGTTTTAAGAATCATAAGAACTCTATTGCTACGATACATAGACATCTGCAAACGCTATTTCCTTGCAAGGAAGTGTCGCATTTACATTCATTTGAATCGTAGACGCGGAATGCATAACACTTCGCAATGAATATTATATCTTATCATGAAACATAGATATGAGATGCTATATCTCGTTTTAAGAATCATTTGAACTCTATTGCTACGATACCTAGACATCTGCAGACGCTATTTCCTAGCTAGGAAGTGTCGCATTTACATTCATTTGAAGTGTAGACGAGGAATACGTGACACTTCGCAAATCATATTATATCTTACCATGAAACATAGAAATGAGATGCGATATCGCGTTTTAACAAGCATTAGAAATCTATTGCTACGATACGTCGACATCTGCAAACGCTATTTCTTTCCAAGGAAGTGTCGCATTTACATTCATTTGAAGTGTATACGAAGAATACATAACACTTCGCAAGTCATATTATATCTTACCATGAAACATAGAAATGAAATGCGATATCGTGTTTTAATAAGCATTAGAACACTATTGCTACGATACCTAGACATCTGCAGATGCTATTTCCTAGCAAGGAAGTTTCGCATTTACATTCATTTGAAGTGTAGACGAGGTATACATGACACTTCGAAAATCATATTATATCTTACAATGAAACATAGAAATGAGATGCGATATCGCGTTTTAAGAAGCATTAGAAATCTATTGCTACGATACGTAGACTTCTGCAAACGCTATTTCCTTGCAAGGAAGAGTCGCATTTAGATTCATTTGAAGTGTAGACGAGGAATACATAACACTTCGCAAATCATATTATATCTTACCATGAAACATAGAAATGAAGCATTAGAACTCTATTGCTGCGATACGTAGACATCTGCAAACGCTATTTCCTAGCGAGGAAGTGTCGCATTTACATTCATTTGAAGCGTAGGCGAGGAATACATAACACTTCGCAAATCATATTATATCTTACCATGAAACATAGAAATGAGATGCGATATCGCGTTTTAAGGATCATAAGAACTCTAATGCTACGATACGTAGCCATCTGCAAACGCTATTTCCTTGCAAGGTAGTGTCGCATTTACATTCATTTGAATCGTAGACGAGGAATGCATAACACTTCGCAATGAATATTATATCTTATCATTAAACATAGATATGAGATGCAATATATCGTTTTAAGAAGCATTTGAACTCTATTGCTACGATACCTAGACATCTGCAGACGCTATTTCCTAGCAATGAAGTGTCGCATTTACATTCATTTGAAGTGTAGACAAGGAATACATGACACTTCTCAAATCATATTATATCTTACCATGAAACATAGAAATGAGATGCGATATCGCGTTTTAAGAAGCATTAGAACACTATTGCTACGATACCTAGACATCTGCAGACGCTATTTCCTAGCAAGGAAGTTTCGCATTTACATTCATTTGAAGTGTAGACGAGGTATACATGACACTTCGAAAATCATATTATATCTTACAATGAAACATAGAAATGAGATGCGATATCGCGTTTTAAGAAGCATTAGAAATCTATTGCTACGATACGTAGACTTCTGCAAACGCTATTTCCTTGCAAGGAAGAGTCGCATTTACATTCATTTGAAATGTAGACGAGGAATACATAACACTTCGCAAATCATATTATAACTTACCATGAAACATAGAATTGAGATGCGATATCGCGTTTTAAGAATCATAAGAACTCCATTGCTACGATACGTAGACATCTGCAAACGTTATTTCCTTGCAAGGAAGTGTCGCATTTACAATCATTTGAAGTGTAGGCGAGGAATACATAACACTCCTCAAATTATATAATATCTTTCCATGAAACATAGAAATGAGATGCGATATCGCGTTTTAAGAAGCATTAGAACTCTACTGCTACGATACCTAGACATCTGCAGGCGCTATTTCCTAGCAAGGAAGTGTCGCATTTACATTCATTTCAAGTGTAGGCGAGGAATACATAAGACTTCGCAAATCGTGTTATATCTTACCATGAAACATAGAAGTGAGATGCGATATCGCGTTTTAAGAAGCATTAGAACTCTATTGCTACGATACCTAGACATCTGCAGACGCTATTTCCTACGAAGGAAGTGTCGCATTTACTTTCATTTGAAGTGTAGACGAGGAAAACATAACACTTCGCAAATCATATTATATCTTACCATGAAACATAGAAATGAGATGTGATATCGCGTTTTAAGGAGCATTAGAACTCTATTGCTATGATACCTAGACATCTGCACACACTATTTCCTAGCAAGGAAGTGTCGCATTTATATTCATTTGAAGTGTAGACGAGGAATACATAAGACTTCGCAAATCATATTATATCTTACCATGAAACATAGAAATGAGATGCGATATCGCGTTTTAAGAAGCATTAGAACACTATTGCTACGATACCTAGACATCTGCAGGCGCTATCTCCTAGCAAGGAAGTGTCGCATTTACATTCATTTGAAGTGTAGACGAGGAGTACATAACACTTCGCAAATCATATTATATCTTACCATGAAACATAGAAATGAGATGCGATATCGCGTTTTAAGAATCATAAGAACTCTATTGCTACGATACATAGACATCTGCAAACGCTATTTCCTTGCAAGGAAGTGTCGCATTTACATTCATTTGAATCGTAGACGCGGAATGCATAACACTTCGCAATGTATATTATATCTTATCATGAAACATAGATATGAGATGCTATATCTCGTTTTAAGAATCATTTGAACTCCATTGCTACGATACCTAGACATCTGCAGACGCTATTTCCTAGCTAGGAAGTGCCGCATTTACATTCATTTGAAGTGTAGACGAGGAATACGTGACACTTCGCAAATCATATTATATCTTACCATGAAACATAGAAATGAGATGCGATATCGCGTTTTAACAAGCATTAGAAATCTATTGCTACGATACGTAGACATCTGCAAACGCTATTTCTTTCCAAGGAAGTGTCGCATTTACATTCATTTGAAGTGTAGACGAGGAATACATAACACTTCGCAAATCATATTATATCTTACCATGAAACATAGAAATGAAATGCGATATCGCGTTTTAATAAGCATTAGAACTCTACTGCTACGATAGGTAGACATCTGCAAACGCTATTTCCTTGCAAGGAAGTGTCGCATTTACATTCATTTGAAGTGTAGACGAGGAATACATCACACTTCGCAAATCATATTATATCTTACCATGAAACATAGAAATGAGATGCGATATTGTGCTTTGAGAAGCATTAGAACCCTATCGCTACGATACCTAGACATCTGCAGATGCTATTTCCATTCAAGGAAGTGTCGCATTTACATTCATTTGAAGTGTAGACGAGGAGTACATAACACTTCGCAAATCATATTATATCTTACCATGAAACATAGAAATGAGATGCGATATCGCGTTTTAAGAATCGTAAGAACTCTATTGCTACGATAAGTAGACATCTGCAAACGCTATTTCTTTGCAAGGAAGTGTCGCATTTACATTCATTTGAAGTGTAGACTAGGAATACATAACACTTCGCAAATCATATTATATCTTACCATGAAACATAGAAATGAGGTGCGATATCGCGTTTTAAGAAGCATTAGAACTCTATCGCTACGATACCTAGACATGTGCAGACGCTATTTCCTAGCAAGGAAGTGTCGCATTTACATTCATTTGAAGTGTAGACGAGGAATACATAACACTTCGCAAATCATATTATATCTTACCATGAAACATAGAAATGAGATGCGATACCGCGTTTTAAGAATCATAAGAACTCTATTGCTACGATACGTAGACAACTGCAAACGCACTTTCCTTGCAAGGAAGTGTCGCATTAACATTCATATGAAGTGTAGACGAGGGATACATAACACTTCGCAAATCATATTATATCTTACCATGAAACATAGAAATGAGATGCGATATCGCGTTTTAAGAATCATGAGAACCCTATTGCTACGATACGTAGAAATCTGCAGACGCCATTTCCTTGCAAGGAAGTGTCGCATTTACATTCATTTGAAGTGTAGACGAGGAATACATATCACTTCGCAAATCATATAATATCTTACCATGAAACATAGAAATGAGATGCGATATCGTGTTTTAAGAAGCATTAGAACACTATGCTACGATACCTAGACATCTGCAGACGCTATTTCCTGGGAAGGAAGTGTCGCATTTACGTTCATTTGAATCGTAGACGTAGAATGCATAACAATTCGCAATGAATAATATATCTTATCATGAAACATAGATATGTGATGCAATATTTCGTTTTAAGAAGCATTTGAACTCTATTGCTTCGATACGTAGACATCTGCAAACGCTATTTCCTTGCAAGGAAGTGTCGCATTTACATTCATTTGAAGTATAGACGAGGAATACTTAACACTTCGCAAATCATATTATATTCTGCCATGGAACATAGAAATGAGATGCGATATCGCGTTTTAAGGAGCATTAGAACTCCATTGCTACGATACGTAGACATCTGCAAACGCTATTTCCTTGCAAGGAAGTGTCGCATTTACATTCAATTGAATCGTAGACGCGGAATGCATAACACTTCGCAAAGAATATTATATCTTATCATGAAACATAGATATGAGATATTATATCTCGTTTTAAGAAGCATTTGAACTCTATTGCTACGATACCTAGACATCTGCAGACGTTATTTCCTAGCAAGGAAGTGTCTCATTTACATTCATTTGAAGTGTAGACGAGGAATACATGACACTTCGCAAATCATATTATATCTTACCATGATACATAGAAATGAGATGCGATATCGCGTTTTAAGAAGCATTAGAAATCTATTGCTACGATACGTAGGCATCTGCAAACGCTATTTCTTTGCAAGGAAGTGTCGCATTTACATTCATTTTAAGTGTAGACGAGAATACATAACACTTCGCAAATCATATTATATCTTACCATGAAACATAGAAATGAGATGCGATATCGCGTTTTAAGAATCATAAGAACTCTATTGCTACGATACGTAGACATCTGCAAACGCACTTTCCTTGCAGGGAAGTGTCGCATTAACATTCATATGAAGTGTAGACGAGGAATACATAACACTTCGCAAATCATATTATATCTTACCACGAATCATAGAAATGAGATGCGATATCGCGTTTTAAGAATCATAAGAACTCTATTGCTACGATACGTAGACATCTGCAGACGCTATTTCCTTGCAAGGAAGTGTCGCATTCGCATTCATTTGAAGTGTAGACGAGGAATACATAACACTTCGCAAATCATATTATATCTTACCATGGAACATAGAAATGAGATGCCATATCGCGTTTTAAGAAGCATTAAAACTCTACTGCTACGATAGGTAGACATCTGCAAACGCTATTTCCTTGCAAGGAAGTGTCGCATTTACATTCATTTGAAGTGTAGACGAGGAATACATCACATTTCGCAAATCATATTATATCTTACCATGAAACATAGAAATGAGATGCGATATTGCGTTTTGAGAAGCATCAGAACTCTATCGCTGCGATACCTAAACATCTGCAGACGCTATTTCCTTTCAAGGGAGTGTCGCATTTACAATCATTTGAAGTGTAGACGAGGAGTACATAACACTACGCAAATCACATTATATCTTACCATGAAACATAGAAATGAGATGCGATATCGTGTTTTAAGAAGCATTAGAACACTATGCTACGATACCTAGACATCTGCAGACGCTATTTCCTGGGAAGGAAGTGTCGCATTTACGTTCATTTGAATCGTAGACGTAGAATGCATAACAATTCGCAATGAATAATATATCTTATCATGAAACATAGATATGTGATGCAATATTTCGTTTTAAGAAGCATTTGAACTCTATTGCTTCGATACGTAGACATCTGCAAACGCTATTTCCTTGCAAGGAAGTGTCGCATTTACATTCATTTGAAGTATAGACGAGGAATACTTAACACTTCGCAAATCATATTATATTCTGCCATGAAACATAGAAATGAGATGCGATATCGCGTTTTAAGGAGCATTAGAACTCCATTGCTACGATACGTAGACATCTGCAAACGCTATTTCCTTGCAAGGAAGTGTCGCATTTACATTCATTTGAAATGTAGACGAGGAATACATAACACTTCGCAAATCATATTATAACTTACCATGAAACATAGAATTGAGATGCGATATCGCGTTTTAAGAATCATAAGAACTCCATTGCTACGATACGTAGACATCTGCAAACGTTATTTCCTTGCAAGGAAGTGTCGCACTTACATTCATTTGAAGTGTAGGCGAGGAATACATAACACTCCTCAAATTATATAATATCTTTCCATGAAACATAGAAATGAGATGCGATATCGCGTTTTAATAAGCATTAGAACTCTACTGCTACGATAGGTAGACATCTGCAAACGCTATTTCCTTGCAAGGAAGTGTCGCATTTACATTCATTTGAAGTGTAGACGAGGAATACATAACACTTCGCAAATCGTGTTATATCTTACCATGAAACATAGAATTGAGATGCGATATCGCGTTTTAAGAAGCATTAGAACTCTATTGCTACGATACCTAGACATCTGCAGACGCTATTTCCTACCAAGGAAGTGTCGCATTTACTTTCATTTGAAGTGTAGACGAGGAATACATAACACTTCGCAAATCATATTATATCTTACCATGAAACATAGAAATGAGATGCGATATCGCGTTTTAAGAAGCATTAGAACTCTATTGCTACGATACCTAGACATCTGCAGACACTATTTCGTAGCAAGGAAGTGTCGCATTTATATTCATTTGAAGTGTAGACGAGGAATACATAAGACTTCGCAAATCATATTATATCTTACCATGAGACATAGAAATGAGATGCGATATCGCGTTTTAAGAAGCATTAGAACACTATTGCTACGATACCTAGACATCTGCAGACGCTATTTCCTAGCAAGGAAGTGTCGCATTTACATTCATTTGAAGTGTAGACGAGGAATACATGACACTTCGCAAATCATATTATATCTTACCATGAAACATAGAAATGAGATGCGATATCGCGTTTTAAGAAGCATCAGAATTCTATTGCTACGATACGTAGACATCTGCAGATGCTATTTCCATTCAAGGAAGTGTCGCATTTACATTCATTTGAAGTGTAGACGAGGAGTACATAACACTTCGCAAATCATATTATATCTTACCATGAAACATAGAAATGAGATGCGATATCGCGTTTTAAGAAGCATAAGAACTCTATTGCTACGATACCTAGACATCTGCAGACGCTATTTCCTAGCAAGGAAGTTTCGCATTTACATTCATTTGAAGTGTAGACGAGGTATACATGACACTTCGAAAATCATATTATATCTTACAATGAAACATAGAAATGAGATGCGATGTAGCGTTTTAAGAAGCATTAGAAATCTATTGCTACGATACGTAGACTTCTGCAAACGCTATTTCCTTGCAAGGAAGAGTCGCATTTACATTCATTTGAAATGTAGACGAGGAATACATAACACTTCGCAAATCATATTATAACTTACCATGAAACATAGAATTGAGATGCGATATCGCGTTTTAAGAATCATAAGAACTCCATTGCTACGATACGTAGACATCTGCAAACGTTATTTCCTTGCAAGGAAGTGTCGCATTTACATTCATTTGAAGTGTAGGCGAGGAATACATAACACTCCTCAAATTATATAATATCTTTCCATGAAACATAGAAATGAGATGCGATATCGCGTTTTAAGAAGCATTAGAAATCTATTGCTACGATACGTAGACATCTGCAAACGCTATTTCTTTCCAAGGAAGTGTCGCATTTACATTCATTTGAAGTGTAGACGAGGAATACATAACACTTCGCAAATCATATTATATCTTACCATGAAACATAGAAATGAAATGCGATATCGCGTTTTAATAAGCATTAGAACTCTACTGCTACGATAGGTAGACATCTGCAAACGCTATTTCCTTGCAAGGAAGTGTCGCATTTACATTCATTTGAAGTGTAGACGAGGAATACATCACACTTCGCAAATCATATTATATCTTACCATGAAACATAGAAATGAGATGCGATATTGTGCTTTGAGAAGCATTAGAACCCTATCGCTACGATACCTAGACATCTGCAGATGCTATTTCCATTCAAGGAAGTGTCGCATTTACATTCATTTGAAGTGTAGACGAGGAGTACATAACACTTCGCAAATCATATTATATCTTACCATGAAACATAGAAATGAGATGCGATATCGCGTTTTAAGAATCGTAAGAACTCTATTGCTACGATAAGTAGACATCTGCAAACGCTATTTCTTTGCAAGGAAGTGTCGCATTTACATTCATTTGAAGTGTAGACTAGGAATACATAACACTTCGCAAATCATATTATATCTTACCATGAAACATAGAAATGAGGTGCGATATCGCGTTTTAAGAAGCATTAGAACTCTATCGCTACGATACCTAGACATGTGCAGACGCTATTTCCTAGCAAGGAAGTGTCGCATTTACATTCATTTGAAGTGTAGACGAGGAATACATAACACTTCGCAAATCATATTATATCTTACCATGAAACATAGAAATGAGATGCGATACCGCGTTTTAAGAATCATAAGAACTCTATTGCTACGATACGTAGACAACTGCAAACGCACTTTCCTTGCAAGGAAGTGTCGCATTAACATTCATATGAAGTGTAGACGAGGGATACATAACACTTCGCAAATCATATTATATCTTACCATGAAACATAGAAATGAGATGCGATATCGCGTTTTAAGAATCATGAGAACCCTATTGCTACGATACGTAGAAATCTGCAGACGCCATTTCCTTGCAAGGAAGTGTCGCATTTACATTCATTTGAAGTGTAGACGAGGAATACATATCACTTCGCAAATCATATAATATCTTACCATGAAACATAGAAATGAGATGCGATATCGTGTTTTAAGAAGCATTAGAACACTATGCTACGATACCTAGACATCTGCAGACGCTATTTCCTGGGAAGGAAGTGTCGCATTTACGTTCATTTGAATCGTAGACGTAGAATGCATAACAATTCGCAATGAATAATATATCTTATCATGAAACATAGATATGTGATGCAATATTTCGTTTTAAGAAGCATTTGAACTCTATTGCTTCGATACGTAGACATCTGCAAACGCTATTTCCTTGCAAGGAAGTGTCGCATTTACATTCATTTGAAGTATAGACGAGGAATACTTAACACTTCGCAAATCATATTATATTCTGCCATGGAACATAGAAATGAGATGCGATATCGCGTTTTAAGGAGCATTAGAACTCCATTGCTACGATACGTAGACATCTGCAAACGCTATTTCCTTGCAAGGAAGTGTCGCATTTACATTCAATTGAATCGTAGACGCGGAATGCATAACACTTCGCAAAGAATATTATATCTTATCATGAAACATAGATATGAGATATTATATCTCGTTTTAAGAAGCATTTGAACTCTATTGCTACGATACCTAGACATCTGCAGACGTTATTTCCTAGCAAGGAAGTGTCTCATTTACATTCATTTGAAGTGTAGACGAGGAATACATGACACTTCGCAAATCATATTATATCTTACCATGATACATAGAAATGAGATGCGATATCGCGTTTTAAGAAGCATTAGAAATCTATTGCTACGATACGTAGGCATCTGCAAACGCTATTTCTTTGCAAGGAAGTGTCGCATTTACATTCATTTTAAGTGTAGACGAGAATACATAACACTTCGCAAATCATATTATATCTTACCATGAAACATAGAAATGAGATGCGATATCGCGTTTTAAGAATCATAAGAACTCTATTGCTACGATACGTAGACATCTGCAAACGCACTTTCCTTGCAGGGAAGTGTCGCATTAACATTCATATGAAGTGTAGACGAGGAATACATAACACTTCGCAAATCATATTATATCTTACCACGAATCATAGAAATGAGATGCGATATCGCGTTTTAAGAATCATAAGAACTCTATTGCTACGATACGTAGACATCTGCAGACGCTATTTCCTTGCAAGGAAGTGTCGCATTCGCATTCATTTGAAGTGTAGACGAGGAATACATAACACTTCGCAAATCATATTATATCTTACCATGGAACATAGAAATGAGATGCCATATCGCGTTTTAAGAAGCATTAAAACTCTACTGCTACGATAGGTAGACATCTGCAAACGCTATTTCCTTGCAAGGAAGTGTCGCATTTACATTCATTTGAAGTGTAGACGAGGAATACATCACATTTCGCAAATCATATTATATCTTACCATGAAACATAGAAATGAGATGCGATATTGCGTTTTGAGAAGCATCAGAACTCTATCGCTGCGATACCTAAACATCTGCAGACGCTATTTCCTTTCAAGGGAGTGTCGCATTTACAATCATTTGAAGTGTAGACGAGGAGTACATAACACTACGCAAATCACATTATATCTTACCATGAAACATAGAAATGAGATGCGATATCGTGTTTTAAGAAGCATTAGAACACTATGCTACGATACCTAGACATCTGCAGACGCTATTTCCTGGGAAGGAAGTGTCGCATTTACGTTCATTTGAATCGTAGACGTAGAATGCATAACAATTCGCAATGAATAATATATCTTATCATGAAACATAGATATGTGATGCAATATTTCGTTTTAAGAAGCATTTGAACTCTATTGCTTCGATACGTAGACATCTGCAAACGCTATTTCCTTGCAAGGAAGTGTCGCATTTACATTCATTTGAAGTATAGACGAGGAATACTTAACACTTCGCAAATCATATTATATTCTGCCATGAAACATAGAAATGAGATGCGATATCGCGTTTTAAGGAGCATTAGAACTCCATTGCTACGATACGTAGACATCTGCAAACGCTATTTCCTTGCAAGGAAGTGTCGCATTTACATTCATTTGAAATGTAGACGAGGAATACATAACACTTCGCAAATCATATTATAACTTACCATGAAACATAGAATTGAGATGCGATATCGCGTTTTAAGAATCATAAGAACTCCATTGCTACGATACGTAGACATCTGCAAACGTTATTTCCTTGCAAGGAAGTGTCGCACTTACATTCATTTGAAGTGTAGGCGAGGAATACATAACACTCCTCAAATTATATAATATCTTTCCATGAAACATAGAAATGAGATGCGATATCGCGTTTTAATAAGCATTAGAACTCTACTGCTACGATAGGTAGACATCTGCAAACGCTATTTCCTTGCAAGGAAGTGTCGCATTTACATTCATTTGAAGTGTAGACGAGGAATACATAACACTTCGCAAATCGTGTTATATCTTACCATGAAACATAGAATTGAGATGCGATATCGCGTTTTAAGAAGCATTAGAACTCTATTGCTACGATACCTAGACATCTGCAGACGCTATTTCCTACCAAGGAAGTGTCGCATTTACTTTCATTTGAAGTGTAGACGAGGAATACATAACACTTCGCAAATCATATTATATCTTACCATGAAACATAGAAATGAGATGCGATATCGCGTTTTAAGAAGCATTAGAACTCTATTGCTACGATACCTAGACATCTGCAGACACTATTTCGTAGCAAGGAAGTGTCGCATTTATATTCATTTGAAGTGTAGACGAGGAATACATAAGACTTCGCAAATCATATTATATCTTACCATGAGACATAGAAATGAGATGCGATATCGCGTTTTAAGAAGCATTAGAACACTATTGCTACGATACCTAGACATCTGCAGACGCTATTTCCTAGCAAGGAAGTGTCGCATTTACATTCATTTGAAGTGTAGACGAGGAATACATGACACTTCGCAAATCATATTATATCTTACCATGAAACATAGAAATGAGATGCGATATCGCGTTTTAAGAAGCATCAGAATTCTATTGCTACGATACGTAGACATCTGCAGATGCTATTTCCATTCAAGGAAGTGTCGCATTTACATTCATTTGAAGTGTAGACGAGGAGTACATAACACTTCGCAAATCATATTATATCTTACCATGAAACATAGAAATGAGATGCGATATCGCGTTTTAAGAAGCATAAGAACTCTATTGCTACGATACCTAGACATCTGCAGACGCTATTTCCTAGCAAGGAAGTTTCGCATTTACATTCATTTGAAGTGTAGACGAGGTATACATGACACTTCGAAAATCATATTATATCTTACAATGAAACATAGAAATGAGATGCGATGTAGCGTTTTAAGAAGCATTAGAAATCTATTGCTACGATACGTAGACTTCTGCAAACGCTATTTCCTTGCAAGGAAGAGTCGCATTTACATTCATTTGAAATGTAGACGAGGAATACATAACACTTCGCAAATCATATTATAACTTACCATGAAACATAGAATTGAGATGCGATATCGCGTTTTAAGAATCATAAGAACTCCATTGCTACGATACGTAGACATCTGCAAACGTTATTTCCTTGCAAGGAAGTGTCGCATTTACATTCATTTGAAGTGTAGGCGAGGAATACATAACACTCCTCAAATTATATAATATCTTTCCATGAAACATAGAAATGAGATGCGATATCGCGTTTTAAGAAGCATTAGAACTCTACTGCTACGATACCTAGACATCTGCAGACGCTATTTCCTAGCAAGGAAGTGTCGCATTTACATTCATTTCAAGTGTAGGCGAGGAATACATAAGACTTCGCAAATCATATTATATCTTACCATGAGACATAGAAATGAGATGCGATATCGCGTTTTAAAAAGCATTAGAACACTATTGCTACGATACCTAGACATCTGCAGACGCTATTTCCTAGCAAGGAAGTGTCGCATTTACATTCATTTGAAGTGTAGACGAGGAATACATGACACTTCGCAAATCATATTATATCTTACCATGAAACATAGAAATGAGATGCGATATCGCGTTTTAAGAAGCATCAGAATTCTATTGCTACGATACGTAGACATCTGCAGATGCTATTTCCATTCAAGGAAGTGTCGCATTTACATTCATTTGAAGTGTAGACGAGGAGTACATAACACTTCGCAAATCATATTATATCTTACCATGAAACATAGAAATGAGATGCGATATCGCGTTTTAAGAATCATAAGAACTCTATTGCTACGATACATAGACATCTGCAAACGCTATTTCCTTGCAAGGAAGTGTCGCATTTTCATTCATTTGAATCGTAGACGCGGAATGCATAACACTTCGCAATGAATATTATATCTTATCATGAAACATAGATATGCGATGCTATATCTCGTTTTAAGAATCATTTGAACTCTATTGCAACGATACCTAGACATCTGCATACGCTATTTCCTAGCTAGGAAGTGTCGCATTTACATTCATTTGAAGCGTAGACGAGGAATACGTGACACTTCGCAAATCATATTATATCTTACCATGAAACATAGAAATGAGATGCGATATCGCGTTTTAACAAGCATTAGAAATCTATTGCTACGATACGTAGACATCTGCAAACGCTATTTCTTTCCAAGGAAGTGTCGCATTTACATTCATTTGAAGTGTAGACGAGGAATACATAACACTTCGCAAATCATATTATATCTTACCATGAAACATAGAAATGAAATGCGATATCGCGTTTTAATAAGCATTAGAACTCTACTGCTACGATAGGTAGACATCTGCAAACGCTATTTCCTTGCAAGGAAGTGTCGCATTCACATTCATTTGAAGTGTAGACGAGGAATACATCACACTTCGCAAATCATATTATATCTTACCATGAAACATAGAAATGAGATGCGATATTGTGCTTTGAGAAGCATTAGAACCCTATCACTACGATACCTAGACATCTGCAGATGCTATTTCCATTCAAGGAAGTGTCGCATTTACATTCATTTGAAGTGTAGACGAGGAGTACATAACACTTCGCAAATCATATTATATCTTACCATGAAACATAGAAATGAAGCATTAGAACTCTATTGCTGCGATACGTAGACATCTGCAGACGCTATTTCCTAGCAAGGAAGTGTCGCATTTACATTCATTTGAAGTGTAGACGAGGAATACATGACACTTCGCAAATCATATTATATCTTACCATGAAACATAGAAATGAGATGCGATATCGCGTTTTAAGAAGCATCAGAATTCTATTGCTACGATACGTAGACATCTGCAGATGCTATTTCCATTCAAGGAAGTGTCGCATTTACATTCATTTGAAGTGTAGACGAGGAGTACATAACACTTCGCAAATCATATTATATCTTACCATGAAACATAGAAATGAGATGCGATATCGCGTTTTAAGAATCATAAGAACTCTATTGCTACGATACATAGACACCTGCAAACGCTATTTCCTTGCAAGGAAGTGTCGCATTTACATTCATTTGAATCGTAGACGCGGAATGCATAACACTTCGCAATGTATATTATATCTTATCATGAAACATAGATATGAGATGCTATATCTCGTTTTAAGAATCATTTGAACTCTATTGCTACGATACCTAGACATCTGCAGACGCTATTTCCTAGCTAGGAAGTGTCGCATTTACATTCATTTGAAGTGTAGACGAGGAATACGTGACACTTCGCAAATCATATTATATCTTACCATGAAACATAGAAATGAGATGCGATATCGCGTTTTAACAAGCATTAGAAATCTATTGCTACGATACGTAGACATCTGCAAACGCTATTTCTTTCCAAGGAAGTGTCGCATTTACATTCATTTGAAGTGTATACGAAGAATACATAACACTTCGCAAGTCATATTATATCTTACCATGAAACATAGAAATGAAATGCGATATCGTGTTTTAATAAGCATTAGAACACTATTGCTACGATACCTAGACATCTGCAGATGCTATTTCCTAGCAAGGAAGTTTCGCATTTACATTCATTTGAAGTGTAGACGAGGTATACATGACACTTCGAAAATCATATTATATCTTACAATGAAACATAGAAATGAGATGCGATATCGCGTTTTAAGAAGCATTAGAAATCTATTGCTACGATACGTAGACTTCTGCAAACGCTATTTCCTTGCAAGGAAGAGTCGCATTTACATTCATTTGAAATGTAGACGAGGAATACATAACACTTCGCAAATCATATTATAACTTACCATGAAACATAGAATTGAGATGCGATATCGCGTTTTAAGAATCATAAGAACTCCATTGCTACGATACGTAGACATCTGCAAACGTTATTTCCTTGCAAGGAAGTGTCGCATTTACAATCATTTGAAGTGTAGGCGAGGAATACATAACACTCCTCAAATTATATAATATCTTTCCATGAAACATAGAAATGAGATGCGATATCGCGTTTTAAGAAGCATTAGAACTCTACTGCTACGATACCTAGACATCTGCAGGCGCTATTTCCTAGCAAGGAAGTGTCGCATTTACATTCATTTCAAGTGTAGGCGAGGAATACATAAGACTTCGCAAATCGTGTTATATCTTACCATGAAACATAGAATTGAGATGCGATATCGCGTTTTAAGAAGCATTAGAACTCTATTGCTACGATACCTAGACATCTGCAGACGCTATTTCCTACGAAGGAAGTGTCGCATTTACTTTCATTTGAAGTGTAGACGAGGAAAACATAACACTTCGCAAATCATATTATATCTTACCATGAAACATAGAAATGAGATGCGATATCGCGTTTTAAGGAGCATTAGAACTCTATTGCTACGATACCTAGACATCTGCAGACACTATTTCCTAGCAAGGAAGTGTCGCATTTATATTCATTTGAAGTGTAGACGAGGAATACATAAGACTTCGCAAATCATATTATATCTTACCATGAAACATAGAAATGAGATGCGATATCGCGTTTTAAGAAGCATTAGAACACTATTGCTACGATACCTAGACATCTGCAGGCGCTATTTCCTAGCAAGGAAGTGTCGCATTTACATTCATTTGAAGTGTAGACGAGGAGTACATAACACTTCGCAAATCATATTATATCTTACCATGAAACATAGAAATGAGATGCGATATCGCGTTTTAAGAATCATAAGAACTCTATTGCTACGATACATAGACATCTGCAAACGCTATTTCCTTGCAAGGAAGTGTCGCATTTACATTCATTTGAATCGTAGACGCGGAATGCATAACACTTCGCAATGTATATTATATCTTATCATGAAACATAGATATGAGATGCTATATCTCGTTTTAAGAATCATTTGAACTCCATTGCTACGATACCTAGACATCTGCAGACGCTATTTCCTAGCTAGGAAGTGCCGCATTTACATTCATTTGAAGTGTAGACGAGGAATACGTGACACTTCGCAAATCATATTATATCTTACCATGAAACATAGAAATGAGATGCGATATCGCGTTTTAACAAGCATTAGAAATCTATTGCTACGATACGTAGACATCTGCAAACGCTATTTCTTTCCAAGGAAGTGTCGCATTTACATTCATTTGAAGTGTAGACGAGGAATACATAACACTTCGCAAATCATATTATATCTTACCATGAAACATAGAAATGAAAGGCGATATCGCGTTTTAATAAGCATTAGAACTCTACTGCTACGATAGGTAGACATCTGCAAACGCTATTTCCTTGCAAGGAAGTGTCGCATTTACATTCATTTGAAGTGTAGACGAGGAATACATCACACTTCGCAAATCATATTATATCTTACCATGAAACATAGAAATGAGATGCGATATTGTGCTTTGAGAAGCATTAGAACCCTATCGCTACGATACCTAGACATCTGCAGATGCTATTTCCATTCAAGGAAGTGTCGCATTTACATTCATTTGAAGTGTAGACGAGGAGTACATAACACTTCGCAAATCATATTATATCTTACCATGAAACATAGAAATGAGATGCGATATCGCGTTTTAAGAATCGTAAGAACTCTATTGCTACGATAAGTAGACATCTGCAAACGCTATTTCTTTGCAAGGAAGTGTCGCATTTACATTCATTTGAAGTGTAGACTAGGAATACATAACACTTCGCAAATCATATTATATCTTACCATGAAACATAGAAATGAGGTGCGATATCGCGTTTTAAGAAGCATTAGAACTCTATCGCTACGATACCTAGACATGTGCAGACGCTATTTCCTAGCAAGGAAGTGTCGCATTTACATTCATTTGAAGTGTAGACGAGGAATACATAACACTTCGCAAATCATATTATATCTTACCATGAAACATAGAAATGAGATGCGACATCGCGTTTTAAGAATCATAAGAACTCTATTGCTACGATACGTAGACAACTGCAAACGCACTTTCCTTGCAAGGAAGTGTCGCATTAACATTCATATGAAGTGTAGACGAGGGATACATAACACTTCGCAAATCATATTATATCTTACCATGAAACATAGAAATGAGATGCGATATCGCGTTTTAAGAATCATGAGAACCCTATTGCTACGATACGTAGAAATCTGCAGACGCCATTTCCTTGCAAGGAAGTGTCGCATTTACATTCATTTGAAGTGTAGACGAGGAATACATATCACTTCGCAAATCATATAATATCTTACCATGAAACATAGAAATGAGATGCGATATCGTGTTTTAAGAAGCATTAGAACACTATGCTACGATACCTAGACATCTGCAGACGCTATTTCCTGGGAAGGAAGTGTCGCATTTACGTTCATTTGAATCGTAGACGTAGAATGCATAACAATTCGCAATGAATAATATATCTTATCATGAAACATAGATATGTGATGCAATATTTCGTTTTGAGAAGCATTTGAACTCTATTGCTTCGATACGTAGACATCTGCAAACGCTATTTCCTTGCAAGGAAGTGTCGCATTTACATTCATTTGAAGTATAGACGAGGAATACTTAACACTTCGCAAATCATATTATATTCTGCCATGAAACATAGAAATGAGATGCGATATCGCGTTTTAAGGAGCACTAGAACTCCATTGCTACGATACGTAGACATCTGCAAACGCTATTTCCTTGCAAGGAAGTGTCGCATTTACATTCAATTGAATCGTAGACGCGGAATGCATAACACTTCGCAAAGAATATTATATCTTATCATGAAACATAGATATGAGATATTATATCTCGTTTTAAGAAGCATTTGAACTCTATTGCTACGATACCTAGACATCTGCAGACGTTATTTCCTAGCAAGGAAGTGTCTCATTTACATTCATTTGAAGTGTAGACGAGGAATACATGACACTTCGCAAATCATATTATATCTTACCATGATACATAGAAATGAGATGCGATATCGCGTTTTAAGAAGCATTAGAAATCTATTGCTACGATACGAAGGCATCTGCAAACGCTATTTCTTTGCAAGGAAGTGTCGCATTTACATTCATTTTAAGTGTAGACGAGGAATACATAACACTTCGCAAATCATATTATATCTTACCATGAAACATAGAAATGAGATGCGATATCGCGTTTTAAGAATCATAAGAACTCTATTGCTACGATACGTAGACATCTGCAAACGCACTTTCCTTGCAGGGAAGTGTCGCATTAACATTCATATGAAGTGTAGACGAGGAATACATAACACTTCGCAAATCATATTATATCTTACCACGAATCATAGAAATGAGATGCGATATCGCGTTTTAAGAATCATAAGAACTCTATTGCTACGATACGTAGACATCTGCAGACGCTATTTCCTTGCAAGGAAGTGTCGCATTCGCATTCATTTGAAGTGTAGACGAGGAATACATAACACTTCGCAAATCATATTATATCTTACCATGGAACATAGAAATGAGATGCCATATCGCGTTTTAAGAAGCATTAAAACTCTACTGCTACGATAGGTAGACATCTGCAAACGCTATTTCCTTGCAAGGAGGTGTCGCATTTACATTCATTTGAAGTGTAGACGAGGAATACATCACATTTCGCAAATCATATTATATCTTACCATGAAACATAGAAATGAGATGCGATATTGCGTTTTGAGAAGCATCAGAACTCTATCGCTGCGATACCTAAACATCTGCAGACGCTATTTCCTTTCAAGGGAGTGTCGCATTTACAATCATTTGAAGTGTAGACGAAGAGTACATAACACTACGCAAATCATATTATATCTTACCATGAAACATAGAAATGAGATGCGATATCGTGTTTTAAGAAGCATTAGAACACTATGCTACGATACCTAGACATCTGCAGACGCTATTTCCTGGGAAGGAAGTGTCGCATTTACGTTCATTTGAATCGTAGACGTAGAATGCATAACAATTCGCAATGAATAATATATCTTATCATGAAACATAGATATGTGATGCAATATTTCGTTTTAAGAAGCATTTGAACTCTATTGCTTCGATACGTAGACATCTGCAAACGCTATTTCCTTGCAAGGAAGTGTCGCATTTACATTCATTTGAAGTATAGACGAGGAATACTTAACACTTCGCAAATCATATTATATTCTGCCATGAAACATAGAAATGAGATGCGATATCGCGTTTTAAGGAGCATTAGAACTCCATTGCTACGATACGTAGACATCTGCAAACGCTATTTTCTTGCAAGGAAGTGTCGCATTTACATTCAATTGAATCGTAGACGCGGAATGCATAACACTTCGCAAAGAATATTATATCTTATCATGAAACATAGATATGAGATATTATATCTCGTTTTAAGAAGCATTTGAACTCTATTGCTACGATACCTAGACATCTGCAAACGCTATTTCCTAGCAAGGAAGTGTCTCATTTACATTCATTTGAAGTGTAGACGAGGAATACATGACACTTCGCAAATCATATTATATCTTACCATGATACATAGAAATGAGATGCGATATCGCGTTTTAAGAAGCATTAGAAATCTATTGCTACGATACGTAGGCATCTGCAAACGCTATTTCTTTGCAAGGAAGTGTCGCATTTACATTCATTTGAAGTGTAGACGAGGAATACATAACACTTCGCAAATCATATTATATCTTACCATGAAACATAGAAATGAGATGCGATATCGCGTTTTAAGAATCATAAGAACTCTATTGCTACGATACGTAGACATCTGCAAACGCACTTTCCTTGCAGGGAAGTGTCGCACTAACATTCATATGAAGTGTAGACGAGGAATACATAACACTTCGCAAATCATATTATATCTTACCACGAATCATAGAAATGAGATGCGATATCGCGTTTTAAGAATCATAAGAACTCTATTGCTACGATACGTAGACATCTGCAGACGCTATTTCCTTGCAAGGAAGTGTCGCATTCGCATTCATTTGAAGTGTAGACGAGGAATACATAACACTTCGCAAATCATATTATATCTTACCATGGAACATAGAAATGAGATGCCATATCGCGTTTTAAGAAGCATTAAAACTCTACTGCTACGATAGGTAGACATCTGCAAACGCTATTTCCTTGCAAGGAGGTGTCGCATTTACATTCATTTGAAGTGTAGACGAGGAATACATCACATTTCGCAAATCATATTATATCTTACCATGAAACATAGAAATGAGATGCGATATTGCGTTTTGAGAAGCATCAGAACTCTATCGCTGCGATACCTAAACATCTGCAGACGCTATTTCCTTTCAAGGGAGTGTCGCATTTACAATCATTTGAAGTGTAGACGAAGAGTACATAACACTACGCAAATCATATTATATCTTACCATGAAACATAGAAATGAGATGCGATATCGTGTTTTAAGAAGCATTAGAACACTATGCTACGATACCTAGACATCTGCAGACGCTATTTCCTGGGAAGGAAGTGTCGCATTTACGTTCATTTGAATCGTAGACGTAGAATGCATAACAATTCGCAATGAATAATATATCTTATCATGAAACATAGATATGTGATGCAATATTTCGTTTTAAGAAGCATTTGAACTCTATTGCTTCGATACGTAGACATCTGCAAACGCTATTTCCTTGCAAGGAAGTGTCGCATTTACATTCATTTGAAGTATAGACGAGGAATACTTAACACTTCGCAAATCATATTATATTCTGCCATGAAACATAGAAATGAGATGCGATATCGCGTTTTAAGGAGCATTAGAACTCCATTGCTACGATACGTAGACATCTGCAAACGCTATTTTCTTGCAAGGAAGTGTCGCATTTACATTCAATTGAATCGTAGACGCGGAATGCATAACACTTCGCAAAGAATATTATATCTTATCATGAAACATAGATATGAGATATTATATCTCGTTTTAAGAAGCATTTGAACTCTATTGCTACGATACCTAGACATCTGCAGACGCTATTTCCTAGCAAGGAAGTGTCTCATTTACATTCATTTGAAGTGTAGACGAGGAATACATGACACTTCGCAAATCATATTATATCTTACCATGATACATAGAAATGAGATGCGATATCGCGTTTTAAGAAGCATTAGAAATCTATTGCTACGATACGTAGGCATCTGCAAACGCTATTTCTTTGCAAGGAAGTGTCGCATTTACATTCATTTGAAGTGTAGACGAGGAATACATAACACTTCGCAAATCATATTATATCTTACCATGAAACATAGAAATGAGATGCGATATCGCGTTTTAAGAATCATAAGAACTCTATTGCTACGATACGTAGACATCTGCAAACGCACTTTCCTTGCAGGGAAGTGTCGCACTAACATTCATATGAAGTGTAGACGAGGAATACATAACACTTCGCAAATCATATTATATCTTACCACGAATCATAGAAATGAGATGCGATATCGCGTTTTAAGAATCATAAGAACTCTATTGCTACGATACGTAGACATCTGCAGACGCTATTTCCTTGCAAGGAAGTGTCGCATTCGCATTCATTTGAAGTGTAGACGAGGAATACATAACACTTCGCAAATCATATTATATCTTACCATGGAACATAGAAATGAGATGCAATATCGCGTTTTAAGAAGCATTAAAACTCTACTGCTACGATAGGTAGACATCTGCAAACGCTATTTCCTTGCAAGGAAGTGTCGCATTTACATTCATTTGAAGTGTAGACGAGGAATACATCACATTTCGCAAATCATATTATATCTTACCATGAAACATAGAAATGAGATGCGATATTGCGTTTTGAGAAGCATCAGAACTCTATCGCTGCGATACCTAAACATCTGCAGACGCTATTTCCTTTCAAGGGAGTGTCGCATTTACATTCATTTGAAGTGTAGACGAGGAGTACATAACACTTCGCAAATCATATTATATCTTACCATGAAACATAGAAATGAGATGCGATATCGCGTTTTAAGAATCATAAGAACTCTATTGCTACGATACATAGACATCTGCAAACGCTATTTCCTTGCAAGGAAGTGTCGCATTTACATTCATTTGAATCGTAGACGCGGAATGCATAACACTTCGCAATGTATATTATATCTTATCATGAAACATAGATATGAGATGCTATATCTCGTTTTAAGAATCATTTGAACTCCATTGCTACGATACCTAGACATCTGCAGACGCTATTTCCTAGCTAGGAAGTGCCGCATTTACATTCATTTGAAGTGTAGACGAGGAATACGTGACACTTCGCAAATCATATTATATCTTACCATGAAACATAGAAATGAGATGCGATATCGCGTTTTAACAAGCATTAGAAATCTATTGCTACGATACGTAGACATCTGCAAACGCTATTTCTTTCCAAGGAAGTGTCGCATTTACATTCATTTGAAGTGTAGACGAGGAATACATAACACTTCGCAAATCATATTATATCTTACCATGAAACATAGAAATGAAATGCGATATCGCGTTTTAATAAGCATTAGAACTCTACTGCTACGATAGGTAGACATCTGCAAACGCTATTTCCTTGCAAGGAAGTGTCGCATTTACATTCATTTGAAGTGTAGACGAGGAATACATCACACTTCGCAAATCATATTATATCTTACCATGAAACATAGAAATGAGATGCGATATTGTGCTTTGAGAAGCATTAGAACCCTATCGCTACGATACCTAGACATCTGCAGATGCTATTTCCATTCAAGGAAGTGTCGCATTTACATTCATTTGAAGTGTAGACGAGGAGTACATAACACTTCGCAAATCATATTATATCTTACCATGAAACATAGAAATGAGATGCGATATCGCGTTTTAAGAATCGTAAGAACTCTATTGCTACGATAAGTAGACATCTGCAAACGCTATTTCTTTGCAAGGAAGTGTCGCATTTACATTCATTTGAAGTGTAGACTAGGAATACATAACACTTCGCAAATCATATTATATCTTACCATGAAACATAGAAATGAGGTGCGATATCGCGTTTTAAGAAGCATTAGAACTCTATCGCTACGATACCTAGACATGTGCAGACGCTATTTCCTAGCAAGGAAGTGTCGCATTTACATTCATTTGAAGTGTAGACGAGGAATACATAACACTTCGCAAATCATATTATATCTTACCATGAAACATAGAAATGAGATGCGACATCGCGTTTTAAGAATCATAAGAACTCTATTGCTACGATACGTAGACAACTGCAAACGCACTTTCCTTGCAAGGAAGTGTCGCATTAACATTCATATGAAGTGTAGACGAGGGATACATAACACTTCGCAAATCATATTATATCTTACCATGAAACATAGAAATGAGATACGATATCGCGTTTTAAGAATCATGAGAACCCTATTGCTACGATACGTAGAAATCTGCAGACGCCATTTCCTTGCAAGGAAGTGTCGCATTTACATTCATTTGAAGTGTAGACGAGGAATACATATCACTTCGCAAATCATATAATATCTTACCATGAAACATAGAAATGAGATGCGATATCGTGTTTTAAGAAGCATTAGAACACTATGCTACGATACCTAGACATCTGCAGACGCTATTTCCTGGGAAGGAAGTGTCGCATTTACGTTCATTTGAATCGTAGACGTAGAATGCATAACAATTCGCAATGAATAATATATCTTATCATGAAACATAGATATGTGATGCAATATTTCGTTTTAAGAAGCATTTGAACTCTATTGCTTCGATACGTAGACATCTGCAAACGCTATTTCCTTGCAAGGAAGTGTCGCATTTACATTCATTTGAAGTATAGACGAGGAATACTTAACACTTCGCAAATCATATTATATTCTGCCATGAAACATAGAAATGAGATGCGATATCGCGTTTTAAGGAGCATTAGAACTCCATTGCTACGATACGTAGACATCTGCAAACGCTATTTCCTTGCAAGGAAGTGTCGCATTTACATTCAATTGAATCGTAGACGCGGAATGCATAACACTTCGCAAAGAATATTATATCTTATCATGAAACATAGATATGAGATATTATATCTCGTTTTAAGAAGCATTTGAACTCTATTGCTACGATACCTAGACATCTGCAGACGTTATTTCCTAGCAAGGAAGTGTCTCATTTACATTCATTTGAAGTGTAGACGAGGAATACATGACACTTCGCAAATCATATTATATCTTACCATGATACATAGAAATGAGATGCGATATCGCGTTTTAAGAAGCATTAGAAATCTATTGCTACGATACGTAGGCATCTGCAAACGCTATTTCTTTGCAAGGAAGTGTCGCATTTACATTCATTTTAAGTGTAGACGAGGAATACATAACACTTCGCAAATCATATTATATCTTACCATGAAACATAGAAATGAGATGCGATATCGCGTTTTAAGAATCATAAGAACTCTATTGCTACGATACGTAGACATCTGCAAACGCACTTTCCTTGCAGGGAAGTGTCGCATTAACATTCATATGAAGTGTAGACGAGGAATACATAACACTTCGCAAATCATATTATATCTTACCACGAATCATAGAAATGAGATGCGATATCGCGTTTTAAGAATGATAAGAACTCTATTGCTACGATACGTAGACATCTGCAGACGCTATTTCCTTGCAAGGAAGTGTCGCATTCGCATTCATTTGAAGTGTAGACGAGGAATACATAACACTTCGCAAATCATATTATATCTTACCATGGAACATAGAAATGAGATGCCATATCGCGTTTTAAGAAGCATTAAAACTCTACTGCTACGATAGGTAGACATCTGCAAACGCTATTTCCTTGCAAGGAAGTGTCGCATTTACATTCATTTGAAGTGTAGACGAGGAATACATCACATTTCGCAAATCATATTATATCTTACCATGAAACATAGAAATGAGATGCGATATTGCGTTTTGAGAAGCATCAGAACTCTATCGCTGCGATACCTAAACATCTGCAGACGCTATTTCCTTTCAAGGGAGTGTCGCATTTACAATCATTTGAAGTGTAGACGAGGAGTACATAACACTACGCAAATCATATTATATCTTACCATGAAACATAGAAATGAGATGCGATATCGTGTTTTAAGAAGCATTAGAACACTATGCTACGATACCTAGACATCTGCAGACGCTATTTCCTGGGAAGGAAGTGTCGCATTTATGTTCATTTGAATCGTAGACGTAGAATGCATAACAATTCGCAATGAATAATATATCTTATCATGAAACATAGATATGTGATGCAATATTTCGTTTTAAGAAGCATTTGAACTCTATTGCTTCGATACGTAGACATCTGCAAACGCTATTTCCTTGCAAGGAAGTGTCGCATTTACATTCATTTGAAGTATAGACGAGGAATACTTAACACTTCGCAAATCATATTATATTCTGCCATGAAACATAGAAATGAGATGCGATATCGCGTTTTAAGGAGCATTAGAACTCCATTGCTACGATACGTAGACATCTGCAAACGCTATTTTCTTGCAAGGAAGTGTCGCATTTACATTCAATTGAATCGTAGACGCGGAATGCATAACACTTCGCAAAGAATATTATATCTTATCATGAAACATAGATATGAGATATTATATCTCGTTTTAAGAAGCATTTGAACTCTATTGCTACGATACCTAGACATCTGCAGACGCTATTTCCTAGCAAGGAAGTGTCTCATTTACATTCATTTGAAGTGTAGACGAGGAATACATGACACTTCGCAAATCATATTATATCTTACCATGATACATAGAAATGAGATGCGATATCGCGTTTTAAGAAGCATTAGAAATCTATTGCTACGATACGTAGGCATCTGCAAACGCTATTTCTTTGCAAGGAAGTGTCGCATTTACATTCATTTGAAGTGTAGACGAGGAATACATAACACTTCGCAAATCATATTATATCTTACCATGAAACATAGAAATGAGATGCGATATCGCGTTTTAAGAATCATAAGAACTCTATTGCTACGATACGTAGACATCTGCAAACGCACTTTCCTTGCAGGGAAGTGTCGCACTAACATTCATATGAAGTGTAGACGAGGAATACATAACACTTCGCAAATCATATTATATCTTACCACGAATCATAGAAATGAGATGCGATATCGCGTTTTAAGAATCATAAGAACTCTATTGCTACGATACGTAGACATCTGCAGACGCTATTTCCTTGCAAGGAAGTGTCGCATTCGCATTCATTTGAAGTGTAGACGAGGAATACATAACACTTCGCAAATCATATTATATCTTACCATGGAACATAGAAATGAGATGCCATATCGCGTTTTAAGAAGCATTAAAACTCTACTGCTACGATAGGTAGACATCTGCAAACGCTATTTCCTTGCAAGGAAGTGTCGCATTTACATTCATTTGAAGTGTAGACGAGGAATACATTACATTTCGCAAATCATATTATATCTTACCATGAAACATAGAAATGAGATGCGATATTGCGTTTTGAGAAGCATCAGAACTCTATCGCTGCGATACCTAAACATCTGCAGACGCTATTTCCTTTCAAGGGAGTGTCGCATTTACATTCATTTGAAGTGTAGACGAGGAGTACATAACACTTCGCAAATCATATTATATCTTACCATGAAACATAGAAATGAGATGCGATATCGCGTTTTAAGAATCATAAGAACTCTATTGCTACGATACATAGACATCTGCAAACGCTATTTCCTTGCAAGGAAGTGTCGCATTTACATTCATTTGAATCGTAGACGCGGAATGCATAACACTTCGCAATGTATATTATATCTTATCATGAAACATAGATATGAGATGCTATATCTCGTTTTAAGAATCATTTGAACTCCATTGCTACGATACCTAGACATCTGCAGACGCTATTTCCTAGCTAGGAAGTGCCGCATTTACATTCATTTGAAGTGTAGACGAGGAATACGTGACACTTCGCAAATCATATTATATCTTACCATGAAACATAGAAATGAGATGCGATATCGCGTTTTAACAAGCATTAGAAATCTATTGCTACGATACGTAGACATCTGCAAACGCTATTTCTTTCCAAGGAAGTGTCGCATTTACATTCATTTGAAGTGTAGACGAGGAATACATAACACTTCGCAAATCATATTATATCTTACCATGAAACATAGAAATGAAATGCGATATCGCGTTTTAATAAGCATTAGAACTCTACTGCTACGATAGGTAGACATCTGCAAACGCTATTTCCTTGCAAGGAAGTGTCGCATTTACATTCATTTGAAGTGTAGACGAGGAATACATCACACTTCGCAAATCATATTATATCTTACCATGAAACATAGAAATGAGATGCGATATTGTGCTTTGAGAAGCATTAGAACCCTATCGCTACGATACCTAGACATCTGCAGATGCTATTTCCATTCAAGGAAGTGTCGCATTTACATTCATTTGAAGTGTAGACGAGGAGTACATAACACTTCGCAAATCATATTATATCTTACCATGAAACATAGAAATGAGATGCGATATCGCGTTTTAAGAATCGTAAGAACTCTATTGCTACGATACGTAGACAACTGCAAACGCACTTTCCTTGCAAGGAAGTGTCGCATTAACATTCATATGAAGTGTAGACGAGGGATACATAACACTTCGCAAATCATATTATATCTTACCATGAAACATAGAAATGAGATGCGATATCGCGTTTTAAGAATCATGAGAACCCTATTGCTACGATACGTAGAAATCTGCAGACGCCATTTCCTTGCAAGGAAGTGTCGCATTTACATTCATTTGAAGTGTAGACGAGGAATACATATCACTTCGCAAATCATATAATATCTTACCATGAAACATAGAAATGAGATGCGATATCGTGTTTTAAGAAGCATTAGAACACTATGCTACGATACCTAGACATCTGCAGACGCTATTTCCTGGGAAGGAAGTGTCGCATTTACGTTCATTTGAATCGTAGACGTAGAATGCATAACAATTCGCAATGAATAATATATCTTATCATGAAACATAGATATGTGATGCAATATTTCGTTTTAAGAAGCATTTGAACTCTATTGCTTCGATACGTAGACATCTGCAAACGCTATTTCCTTGCAAGGAAGTGTCGCATTTACATTCATTTGAAGTATAGACGAGGAATACTTAACACTTCGCAAATCATATTATATTCTGCCATGAAACATAGAAATGAGATGCGATATCGCGTTTTAAGGAGCACTAGAACTCCATTGCTACGATACGTAGACATCTGCAAACGCTATTTCCTTGCAAGGAAGTGTCGCATTTACATTCAATTGAATCGTAGACGCGGAATGCATAACACTTCGCAAAGAATATTATATCTTATCATGAAACATAGATATGAGATATTATATCTCGTTTTAAGAAGCATTTGAACTCTATTGCTACGATACCTAGACATCTGCAGACGTTATTTCCTAGCAAGGAAGTGTCTCATTTACATTCATTTGAAGTGTAGACGAGGAATACATGACACTTCGCAAATCATATTATATCTTACCATGATACATAGAAATGAGATGCGATATCGCGTTTTAAGAAGCATTAGAAATCTATTGCTACGATACGTAGGCATCTGCAAACGCTATTTCTTTGCAAGGAAGTGTCGCATTTACATTCATTTTAAGTGTAGACGAGGAATACATAACACTTCGCAAATCATATTATATCTTACCATGAAACATAGAAATGAGATGCGATATCGCGTTTTAAGAATCATAAGAACTCTATTGCTACGATACGTAGACATCTGCAAACGCACTTTCCTTGCAGGGAAGTGTCGCATTAACATTCATATGAAGTGTAGACGAGGAATACATAACACTTCGCAAATCATATTATATCTTACCACGAATCATAGAAATGAGATGCGATATCGCGTTTTAAGAATCATAAGAACTCTATTGCTACGATACGTAGACATCTGCAAACGCTATTTCCTTGCAAGGAAGTGTCGCATTTACATTCAATTGAATCGTAGACGCGGAATGCATAACACTTCGCAAAGAATATTATATCTTATCATGAAACATAGATATGAGATATTATATCTCGTTTTAAGAAGCATTTGAACTCTATTGCTACGATACCTAGACATCTGCAGACGTTATTTCCTAGCAAGGAAGTGTCTCATTTACATTCATTTGAAGTGTAGACGAGGAATACATGACACTTCGCAAATCATATTATATCTTACCATGATACATAGAAATGAGATGCGATATCGCGTTTTAAGAAGCATTAGAAATCTATTGCTACGATACGTAGGCATCTGCAAACGCTATTTCTTTGCAAGGAAGTGTCGCATTTACATTCATTTTAAGTGTAGACGAGGAATACATAACACTTCGCAAATCATATTATATCTTACCATGAAACATAGAAATGAGATGCGATATCGCGTTTTAAGAATCATAAGAACTCTATTGCTACGATACATAGACATCTGCAAACGCTATTTCCTTGCAAGGAAGTGTCGCATTTACATTCATTTGAATCGTAGACGCGGAATGCATAACACTTCGCAATGTATATTATATCTTATCATGAAACATAGATATGAGATGCTATATCTCGTTTTAAGAATCATTTGAACTCCATTGCTACGATACCTAGACATCTGCAGACGCTATTTCCTAGCTAGGAAGTGCCGCATTTACATTCATTTGAAGTGTAGACGAGGAATACGTGACACTTCGCAAATCATATTATATCTTACCATGAAACATAGAAATGAGATGCGATATCGCGTTTTAACAAGCATTAGAAATCTATTGCTACGATACGTAGACATCTGCAAACGCTATTTCTTTCCAAGGAAGTGTCGCATTTACATTCATTTGAAGTGTAGACGAGGAATACATAACACTTCGCAAATCATATTATATCTTACCATGAAACATAGAAATGAAATGCGATATCGCGTTTTAATAAGCATTAGAACTCTACTGCTACGATAGGTAGACATCTGCAAACGCTATTTCCTTGCAAGGAAGTGTCGCATTTACATTCATTTGAAGTGTAGACGAGGAATACATCACACTTCGCAAATCATATTATATCTTACCATGAAACATAGAAATGAGATGCGATATTGTGCTTTGAGAAGCATTAGAACCCTATCGCTACGATACCTAGACATCTGCAGATGCTATTCCCATTCAAGGAAGTGTCGCATTTACATTCATTTGAAGTGTAGACGAGGAGTACATAACACTTCGCAAATCATATTATATCTTACCATGAAACATAGAAATGAGATGCGATATCGCGTTTTAAGAATCGTAAGAACTCTATTGCTACGATACGTAGACAACTGCAAACGCACTTTCCTTGCAAGGAAGTGTCGCATTAACATTCATATGAAGTGTAGACGAGGGATACATAACACTTCGCAAATCATATTATATCTTACCATGAAACATAGAAATGAGATGCGATATCGCGTTTTAAGAATCATGAGAACCCTATTGCTACGATACGTAGAAATCTGCAGACGCCATTTCCTTGCAAGGAAGTGTCGCATTTACATTCATTTGAAGTGTAGACGAGGAATACATATCACTTCGCAAATCATATAATATCTTACCATGAAACATAGAAATGAGATGCGATATCGTGTTTTAAGAAGCATTAGAACACTATGCTACGATACCTAGACATCTGCAGACGCTATTTCCTGGGAAGGAAGTGTCGCATTTACGTTCATTTGAATCGTAGACGTAGAATGCATAACAATTCGCAATGAATAATATATCTTATCATGAAACATAGATATGTGATGCAATATTTCGTTTTAAGAAGCATTTGAACTCTATTGCTTCGATACGTAGACATCTGCAAACGCTATTTCCTTGCAAGGAAGTGTCGCATTTACATTCATTTGAAGTATAGACGAGGAATACTTAACACTTCGCAAATCATATTATATTCTGCCATGAAACATAGAAATGAGATGCGATATCGCGTTTTAAGGAGCACTAGAACTCCATTGCTACGATACGTAGACATCTGCAAACGCTATTTCCTTGCAAGGAAGTGTCGCATTTACATTCAATTGAATCGTAGACGCGGAATGCATAACACTTCGCAAAGAATATTATATCTTATCATGAAACATAGATATGAGATATTATATCTCGTTTTAAGAAGCATTTGAACTCTATTGCTACGATACCTAGACATCTGCAGACGTTATTTCCTAGCAAGGAAGTGTCTCATTTACATTCATTTGAAGTGTAGACGAGGAATACATGACACTTCGCAAATCATATTATATCTTACCATGATACATAGAAATGAGATGCGATATCGCGTTTTAAGAAGCATTAGAAATCTATTGCTACGATACGTAGGCATCTGCAAACGCTATTTCTTTGCAAGGAAGTGTCGCATTTACATTCATTTTAAGTGTAGACGAGGAATACATAACACTTCGCAAATCATATTATATCTTACCATGAAACATAGAAATGAGATGCGATATCGCGTTTTAAGAATCATAAGAACTCTATTGCTACGATACGTAGACATCTGCAAACGCACTTTCCTTGCAGGGAAGTGTCGCATTAACATTCATATGAAGTGTAGACGAGGAATACATAACACTTCGCAAATCATATTATATCTTACCACGAATCATAGAAATGAGATGCGATATCGCGTTTTAAGAATCATAAGAACTCTATTGCTACGATACGTAGACATCTGCAGACGCTATTTCCTTGCAAGGAAGTGTCGCATTCGCATTCATTTGAAGTGTAGACGAGGAATATATAACACTTCGCAAATCATATAATATCTTACCATGAAACATAGAAATGAGATGCGATATCGTGTTTTAAGAAGCATTAGAACACTATGCTACGATACCTAGATATCTGCAGACGCTATTTCCTGGGAAGGAAGTGTCGCATTTACGTTCATTTGAATCGTAGACGTAGAATGCATAACAACTCGCAATGAATAATATATCTTATCATGAAACATAGATATGTGATGCAATATTTCGTTTTAAGAAGCATTTGAACTCTATTGCTTCGATACGTAGACATCTGCAAACGCTATTTCCTTGCAAGGAAGTGTCGCATTTACATTCATTTGAAGTATAGACGAGGAATACTTAACACTTCGCAAATCATATTATATTCTGCCATGAAACATAGAAATGAGATGCGATATCGCGTTTTAAGGAGCATTAGAACTCCATTGCTACGATACGTAGACATCTGCAAACGCTATTTCCTTGCAAGGAAGTGTCGCATTTACATTCAATTGAATCGTAGTCGCGGAATGCATAACACTTCGCAAAGAATATTATATCTTATCATGAAACATAGATATGAGATATTATATCTCGTTTTAAGAAGCATTTGAACTCTATTGCTACGATACCTAGACATCTGCAGACGTTATTTCCTAGCAAGGAAGTGTCTCATTTACATTCATTTGAAGTGTAGACGAGGAATACATGACACTTCGCAAATCATATTATATCTTACCATGATACATAGAAATGAGATGCGATATCGCGTTTTAAGAAGCATTAGAAATCTATTGCTACGATACGTAGGCATCTGCAAACGCTATTTCTTTGCAAGGAAGTGTCGCATTTACATTCATTTTAAGTGTAGACGAGGAATACATAACACTTCGCAAATCATATTATATCTTACCATGAAACATAGAAATGAGATGCGATATCGCGTTTTAAGAATCATAAGAACTCTATTGCTACGATACGTAGACATCTGCAAACGCACTTTCCTTGCAGGGAAGTGTCGCATTAACATTCATATGAAGTGTAGACGAGGAATACATAACACTTCGCAAATCATATTATATCTTACCACGAATCATAGAAATGAGATGCGATATCGCGTTTTAAGAATCATAAGAACTCTATTGCTACGATACGTAGACATCTGCAGACGCTATTTCCTTGCAAGGAAGTGTCGCATTCGCATTCATTTGAAGTGTAGACGAGGAATACATAACACTTCGCAAATCATATTATATCTTACCATGGAACATAGAAATGAGATGCCATATCGCGTTTTAAGAAGCATTAAAACTCTACTGCTACGATAGGTAGACATCTGCAAACGCTATTTCCTTGCAAGGAAGTGTCGCATTTACATTCATTTGAAGTGTAGACGAGGAATACATCACATTTCGCAAATCATATTATATCTTACCATGAAACATAGAAATGAGATGCGATATTGCGTTTTGAGAAGCATCAGAACTCTATCGCTGCGATACCTAAACATCTGCAGACGCTATTTCCTTTCAAGGGAGTGTCGCATTTACAATCATTTGAAGTGTAGACGAGGAGTACATAACACTACGCAAATCATATTATATCTTACCATGAAACATAGAAATGAGATGCGATATCGTGTTTTAAGAAGCATTAGAACACTATGCTACGATACCTAGACATCTGCAGACGCTATTTCCTGGGAAGGAAGTGTCGCATTTACGTTCATTTGTATCGTAGACGTAGAATGCATAACAATTCGCAATGAATAATATATCTTATCATGAAACATAGATATGTGATGCAATATTTCGTTTTAAGAAGCATTTGAACTCTATTGCTTCGATACGTAGACATCTGCAAACGCTATTTCCTTGCAAGGAAGTGTCGCATTTACATTCATTTGAAGTATAGACGAGGAATACTTAACACTTCGCAAATCATATTATATTCTGCCATGAAACATAGAAATGAGATGCGATATCGCGTTTTAAGGAGCATTAGAACTCCATTGCTACGATACGTAGACATCTGCAAACGCTATTTTCTTGCAAGGAAGTGTCGCATTTACATTCAATTGAATCGTAGACGCGGAATGCATAACACTTCGCAAAGAATATTATATCTTATCATGAAACATAGATATGAGATATTATATCTCGTTTTAAGAAGCATTTGAACTCTATTGCTACGATACCTAGACATCTGCAGACGCTATTTCCTAGCAAGGAAGTGTCTCATTTACATTCATTTGAAGTGTAGACGAGGAATACATGACACTTCGCAAATCATATTATATCTTACCATGATACATAGAAATGAGATGCGATATCGCGTTTTAAGAAGCATTAGAAATCTATTGCTACGATACGTAGGCATCTGCAAACGCTATTTCTTTGCAAGGAAGTGTCGCATTTACATTCATTTGAAGTGTAGACGAGGAATACATAACACTTCGCAAATCATATTATATCTTACCATGAAACATAGAAATGAGATGCGATATCGCGTTTTAAGAATCATAAGAACTCTATTGCTACGATACGTAGACATCTGCAAACGCACTTTCCTTGCAGGGAAGTGTCGCACTAACATTCATATGAAGTGTAGACGAGGAATACATAACACTTCGCAAATCATATTATATCTTACCACGAATCATAGAAATGAGATGCGATATCGCGTTTTAAGAATCATAAGAACTCTATTGCTACGATACGTAGACATCTGCAGACGCTATTTCCTTGCAAGGAAGTGTCGCATTCGCATTCATTTGAAGTGTAGACGAGGAATACATAACACTTCGCAAATCATATTATATCTTACCATGGAACATAGAAATGAGATGCCATATCGCGTTTTAAGAAGCATTAAAACTCTACTGCTACGATAGGTAGACATCTGCAAACGCTATTTCCTTGCAAGGAAGTGTCGCATTTACATTCATTTGAAGTGTAGACGAGGAATACATCACATTTCGCAAATCATATTATATCTTACCATGAAACATAGAAATGAGATGCGATATTGCGTTTTGAGAAGCATCAGAACTCTATCGCTGCGATACCTAAACATCTGCAGACGCTATTTCCTTTCAAGGGAGTGTCGCATTTACAATCATTTGAAGTGTAGACGAGGAGTACATAACACTACGCAAATCATATTATATCTTACCATGAAACATAGAAATGAGATGCGATATCGTGTTTTAAGAAGCATTAGAACACTATGCTACGATACCTAGACATCTGCAGACGCTATTTCCTGGGAAGGAAGTGTCGCATTTACGTTCATTTGAATCGTAGACGTAGAATGCATAACAATTCGCAATGAATAATATATCTTATCATAAAACATAGATATGTGATGCAATATTTCGTTTTAAGAAGCATTTGAACTCTATTGCTTCGATACGTAGACATCTGCAAACGCTATTTCCTTGCAAGGAAGTGTCGCATTTACATTCATTTGAAGTATATACGAGGAATACTTAACACTTCGCAAATCATATTATATTCTGCCATGAAACATAGAAATGAGATGCGATATCGCGTTTTAAGGAGCATTAGAACTCCATTGCTACGATACGTAGACATCTGCAAACGCTATTTCCTTGCAAGGAAGTGTCGCATTTACATTCAATTGAATCGTAGACGCGGAATGCATAACACTTCGCAAAGAATATTATATCTTATCATGAAACATAGATATGAGATATTATATCTCGTTTTAAGAAGCATTTGAACTCTATTGCTACGATACCTAGACATCTGCAGACGCTATTTCCTAGCAAGGAAGTGTCTCATTTACATTCATTTGAAGTGTAGACGAGGAATACATGACACTTCGCAAATCATATTATATCTTACCATGATACATAGAAATGAGATGCGATATCGCGTTTTAAGAAGCATTAGAAATCCATTGCTACGATACGTAGGCATCTGCAAACGCTATTTCTTTGCAAGGAAGTGTCGCATTTACATTCATTTGAAGTGTAGACGAGGAATACATAACACTTCGCAAATCATATTATACCTTACCATGAAACATAGAAATGAGATGCGATATCGCGTTTTAAGAATCATAAGAACTCTATTGCTACGATACGTAGACATCTGCAAACGCACTTTCCTTGCAGGGAAGTGTCGCATTAACATTCATATGAAGTGTAGACGAGGAATACATAACACTTCGCAAATCATATTATATCTTACCACGAATCATAGAAATGAGATGCGATATCGCGTTTTAAGAATCATAAGAACTCTATTGCTACGATACGTAGACATCTGCAGACGCTATTTCCTTGCAAGGAAGTGTCGCATTCGCATTCATTTGAAGTGTAGACGAGGAATACATAACACTTCGCAAATCATGTTATATCTTACCATGAAACATAGAAATGAGATGCGATATTGCGTTTTGAGAAGCATTAGAAATCTAACGCTACGATACCTAGACATCTGCAAACGCTATTTCCTAGCGAGGAAATATCGCAGTCACATTCATTTGAAGTGTAGTCGAGGAATACAGGACACTTCGCAAATCATATTATATCTTACCATGAAACATAGAAATGAGATGCGATATTGCGTTTTGAGAAGCATTAGAACCCTATCGCTACGATACCTAGACATCTGCAGACGCAATTTCCTAGCAAGGAAGTGTCGCATTTACATTCATTTGAAGTGTAGACGAGGAATACATAACACTTCGCAAATCATATTATATCTTACCATGAAACATAGAAATGAGATGCGATATCGCGTTTTATGAATCATAAGAACTCTACTGTTACGATACGTAGACATCTGCAAACGCTATTACCTTGCAAGGAAGTGTCGCATTTACGTTCATTTGAATCGCAGACGAGGAATGCATAACACTTCGCAATGAATATTATATCTTATCATGAAACATAGATATGCGATGCAATATCTCGTTTTAAGAAGCATTTGAACTCCATTGCTTCGATACGTAGGCATCTGCAAACGCTATTTCCTTGCAAGGAAGTGTCGCATTTACATTCATTTGAAGTGTAGACGAGGAATACATAACACTTCGCAAATCATATAATATCTTACGATGAAACATAGAAATGAGATGCGATATCGCGTTTTAAGAAGCATTAGAACTCTATTGCAACGATACCTAGACATCTGCAGACGCTATTTCCTAGCAAGGAAATGTCTCATTTACGTTCATTTGAATCGTAGACGTAGAATGCATAACACTTCGCAATGAATAATATATCTTACAATGAAACATAGATATGTGATGCAATATCTCGTTTTAAGAAGCATTTGAACTCTATTGCTTCGATACGTAGACATCTGCAAACGCTATTTCCTTGCAAGGTAGTGTCGCATTTACATTCATTTGAAGTGTAGATGAGGAATACATGACACTTCTCAAATCATATTATATCTTACCATGAAACATAGAAATGAGATGCGATATCGCGTTTTAAGATGCATTAGAATTCTATTGCAACGATAGGTAGACACCTGCAAACGCTATTTCCTTGCAAGGAAGTGTCGCATTTACGTTCATTTGAAGTGTAGACGAAGAATACATAACACTTCGCAAATCATATTACATCTTACCATGAAACATAGAAATGAGATGCGATATCGCATTTTAAAAAGCATTAGAAATCTATTGCTACGATACGTTGACATCTGCAAACGCTATTTCTTTGCAAGGAAGTGTCGCATTTACGTTCATTTGAAGTGTAGACGAGGAATACATAACACTTCGCAAATCATATTATATCTTACCATGAAACATAGAAATGAGATGCGATATCGCGTTTTAGGAAGCATTAGATCTCTATTGCTACGATAGGCAGACATCTGCAAACGCTAATTCCTTGCAAGGAAGTGTCGCATTTACATTCATTTGAAGTGTAGGCGAGGAATACATAACACTTCGCAAATCGTGTTATATCTTACCATGAAACATAGAAATGAGATGCGATATCGCGTTTTAAGAAGCATTAGAACTCTATTGCTACGATACCTAGACATCTGCAGACGCTATTTCCTAGGAAGGAAGTGTCGCATTTACATTCATTAGAAGTGTAGACGAGGATTACATGACACTTCGCAAATCATATTATATCTTACCATGAAACATAGAAATGAGATGCGATTTCGCGTTTTAAGTATCATAAGAACTCAATTGTTACGATACGTAGATTTCTGCAAACGCTATTTCCTTGCAAGCAAGTGTCGCATTTACATTCATTTGAAGTGTAGACGAGGAATACATAACACTTCGCATATCATATTATATCTTACCATGAAACATAGAAATGAGATGCGATATCGCGTTTTAAGAATCATAAGAACTCCATTGCTACGATACGTAGACATCTGCAAACGCTATTTCCTTGCAAGGAAGTGTCCCATTTACATTCATTTGAATCGTAGACGCGGAATGCATAACACTTCGCAATGAATATTATATCTTATCATGAAACATAGATATGAGATGCTATATCTCGTTTTAAGAAGCATTTGAACTCTAATGCTACGATACCTAGACATCTGCAGACGCTATTTCCTAGCAAGGAAGTGTCGCATTTACGTTCATTTGAATCGCAGACGTGGAATGCATAACACTTCGCAATGAATATTATATCTTACCAAGAAACATAGAAATGAGATGCGATATCGCGTTTTAAGAAGCATTAGAACTCTATTGCTACGATACGTAGACATCTGCAGACGCTATTTCTTTGCAAGGAAGTGTCGCATTTACATTCATTTGAAGTGTAGACGAGGAATACATAACACTTCGCAAATCATATTATATCTTACCATGAAACATAGATATGAGGTGCGATGTCGCGTTTTAAGAAGCATTAGAACACTACTGCTACGATAGGTAGACATCTGCAAACGCTATTTCCTTGCAAGGAAGTGTCGCATTTACATTCAATTGAATCGTAGACGCGGAATGCATAACACTTCGCAAATCATATTATATCTTACCAAGAAACATAGAAATGAGATGCGATATTGCGTTTTGAGAAGCATCAGAACTATATCGCTGCGATACCTAAACATCTGCAAACGCTATTTCCTTGCAAGGAAGTTTCGCATTTACATTCATTTGAAGTGTAGACGAGGAATACATAAGACTTCGCAAATCATGTTATATCTTACCATGAAACATAGAAATGAGATGCAATATCGCGTTTTAAGAAGCATTAGAACTCTATTGCTACGATACCTAGACATCCGCAGACGCTATTTCCTAGCAAGGAAGTGTCGCATTTACATCCATTTGAAGTGTAGACGAGGAATACATAACACTTCGCAAATCATGTTATATCTTACCATGAAACATAGAAGTGAGATGCGATATCGCGTTTTAAGAAGCATTAGAACTCTATTGCTACGATACCTAGACATCTGCAGACGCTATTTCCTACCTAGGAAGTGTCGCATTTACATTCATTTGAAGTGTAGACGAGGAATACATAAGACTTCGCAAATCATATTATATCTTACCATGAAACATAGAAATGAGATGCGATATCGCGTTTTAAGAAGCATTAGAACTCTACTGCTACGATAGGCAGACATCTGCAAACGCTATTTACTTGTAAGGAAGTGTTGCATTTACATTCATTTGAAGTGTAGACGAGGAATACATCACACTTCGCAAATCATATTATATCTTACCATGAAACATAGAAATGAGATGCGATATCGCGTATTAAGAATCATAAGAACTCCATTGCTACGATACGTAGACATCTGCAAGCGCTATTTCCTTGCAAGGAAGTGTCGCATTTACATTCAGTTGAATCGTAGACGCGGAATGCATAACACTTCGCAATGAATATTATATCTTATCATGAAACATAGATATGAGATATTATATCTCGTTTTAAGAAGCATTTGAACTCTATTGCTACGATACCTAGACATCTGCAGACGCTATTTCCTAGCAAGGAAGTGTCGCATGTACATTCATTTGAAGTGTAGACGAGGAATACATGACACTTCGCAAATCATATATCTTACCATGAAACATTGAAATGAGATGCGATATTGCGTTTTAAGAAGCATTAGAAATCTATTACTACGATACGTAGACATCTGCAAACGCTATTTCTTTGCAAGGAAGTATCGCATTTACATTCATTTGAAGTGTTGACGAGGAATACATAACACTTCGCAAATCATATTATATCTTACCATGAAACATAGAAATGAGATGCGATATCGCGTTTTAAGAATCATAAGAACTCTATTGCTACGATACGTAGACATCTGCAAACACTATTTCCTCGCAAGGAAGTGTCGCATTTACATTCATTTGAAGTGTAGACGAGGAATACATAACACTTCGCAAATCATATTATATCTTACCATGAAACATAGAAATGAGAAGCGATATCGCGTTTTAAGAAGCATTAGAAATCTATTGCTACGATACGTAGACATCTGCAAACGCTATTTTTTTCCAAGGAGGTGTCGCATTTACATTGATTTGAAGTGTAGACGATTAATACATAACACTTCGCAAATCATATAATATCTTACCAGGAAACATAGAAATGAGATGCGATATCGCGATTTAAGAAGCATTAGAACTCTATTGCTACGATACCTAGACATCTGCAAACGCTATTTCCTTGCAAGGAAGTGTCGCATTTACATTCATTTGAATCATAGACGAGGAATGCATAACACTTCGCAATGAATATTATATCTTACCATGAAACATAGATATGAGGTGCGATATCACGTTTTAAGAAGCATTAGAGCTCCATTGCTACGATACGTAGACATCTGCAAACGCTATTTCCTTGCAAGGAAGTGTCGCATTTACATTCAATTGAATCGTAGACACGGAATGCATAACACTTCGCAATGAATATTATATCTTATCATGAAACATAGATATGAGATATTATATCTCGTTTTAAGAAGCATTTGAACTCTATTGCTACGATACCTAGACATCTGCAGACGCTATTTCCTAGCATGGAAGTGTCGCATTTACATTCATTTGAAGTGTAGACGAGGAATACATGACACTTCGCAAATCATATTATATCTTACCATGAAACATAGAAATGAGATGCGATATTGCGTTTTAAGAAGCATTAGAAATCTATTGCTACGATACCTAGACATCTGCAGACGCTATTTCCTAGCAAGGAAGTGTCGCATTTACATTCATTTGAAGTGTAGACGAGGATTACATGACACTTCGCAAATCATATTATATCTTACCATGAAACATAGAAATGAGATGCGATTTCGCGTTTTAAGAATCATAAGAACTCAATTGTTACGATACGTAGATATCTGCAAACGCTATTTCCTTGCAAGCAAGTGTCGCATTTACATTCATTTGAAGTGTAGACGAGGAATACATAACACTTCGCAAATCATATTATATCTTACCATGAAACATAGAAATGAGATGCGATATCGCGTTTTAAGAATCATAAGAACTCCATTGCTACGATACCTAGACATCTGCAAACGCTATTTCCTAGCAAGGAAGTGTCGCATTTACATTCATTTGAAGTGTAGACGAGGAATGCATAACACTTCGCAATGAATGTTATATCTTATCATGAAACATAGATATGAGATGCTATATCTCGTTTTAAGAAGCATTTGAACTCTATTGCTACGATACCTAGACATCTGCAGACGCTATTTCCTAGCAAGGAAGTGTCGCATTTACGTTCATTTGAATCGCAGACGTGGAATGCATAACACTTCGCAATGAATATTATATCTTACCAAGAAACATAGAAATGAGATGCGATATCGCGTTTTAAGAAGCATTAGAACTCTATTGCTACGATACGTAGACATCTGCAGACGCTATTTCTTTGCAAGGAAGTGTCGCATTTACATTCATTTGAGGTGTAGACGAGGAATACATAACACTTCGCAAATCATATTATATCTTACCATGAAACATAGATATGAGGTGCGATGTCGCGTTTTAAGAAGCATTAGAACACTACTGCTACGATAGGTAGACATCTGCAAACGCTATTTCCTTGCAAGGAAGTGTCGCATTTACATTCAATTGAATCGTAGACGCGGAATGCATAACACTTCGCAAATCATATTATATCTTACCAAGAAACATAGAAATGAGATGCGATATTGCGTTTTGAGAAGCATCAGAACTATATCGCTGCGATACCTAAACATCTGCAAACGCTAATTCCTTGCAAGGAAGTTTCGCATTTACATTCATTTGAAGTGTAGACGAGGAATACATAAGACTTCGCAAATCATGTTATATCTTACCATGAAACATAGAAATGAGATGCAATATCGCGTTTTAAGAAGCATTAGAACTCTATCGCTACGATACCTAGACATCTGCAGACGCTATTTCCTTACAAGGAAGGGTCGCATTTACATTCATTTGAAGTGTAGACGAGGAGTACATAACACTTCGCAAATCATATTATATCTTACCATGAAACATAGAAATGAGATGCGATTTCGCGTCTTAAGAATCATAAGAACTCTATTGCTACGATACTTAGACATCTGTAAACGCTCTTTCCTTGCAAGGAAGTGTCGCATTAACATTCATATGAAGTGTACACGAGGAATACATAACACTTCGCAAATCATATTATATCTTACCATGAAACATGGAAATGAGATGCGATATCGCGTTTTAAGAAGCATTAGAACACTATTGCTAAGATACGTAGACATCTGCAAACGATATTTCCTTGCTAGGAAGTGTCACATTTACATTCATTTGAAGTGTAGACGAAGAATACATAACACTTCGCAAATCATATTATATCTTACCTTGAAACATAGAAATGAGATGCGATATCGCGTTTTAATAAGCATTAGAACTCTACTGCTACGACAGGTAGACATCTGCAAACGCTATTTCCTTGCAAGGAAGTGTCGCATTTACATTCATTTGAAGTGTAGACGAGGAATACATAACACTTCGCAAATCATATTTTATCTTACCATGAAACATAGAAATGAAGCATTAGAACTCTATTGCTACGATACGTAGACATCTGCAAACGCTATTTCCTAGCGAGGAAGTGTCGCATTTACATTCATTTGAAGTGTAGACGAGGAATACATAACACTTCGCAAATCATATTATATCTTACCATGAAACATAGAAATGAGATGCGATATCGCGTTTTAATAAGCATTAGAACTCTACTGCTACGATAGGTAGGCATCTGCAAACGCTATTTCCTTGCAAGGAAGTGTCGCATTTACATTCATATGAAGTGTAGACGAGGAAAACATAACACTTCGCAAATCATATTATATCTCACCATGAAACATGGAAATGAGATGCGATATCGCGTTTTAAGATGCATTAGAACACTATTGCTACGATACGTAGACATCTGCAAACGCTATTTCCTTGCTAGGAAGTGTCGCATTTACATTCATTTGAAGTGTAGACGAAGAATACATAACACTTCGCAAATCATATTATGTCTTATCATGAAACATAGAAATGAGATGCGATATCGCGTTTTAAGAATCATAAGAACTCTATAGCTACGATACGCAGGAATCTGCAGACGCTATTTCCTAGCAAGGAAGTGTCGCATTTACATTCATTTGAATCGTAGACGAGGAATGCATAACACTTCGCAATGAATATTATATCTTATCATGAAACATAGATATGAGATGCAATATCTCGTTTTAAGAAGCATTTGAACTCTATTGCTACGATACCTAGACATCTGCAGACGCTATTTCCTAGCAAGGAAGTGCCGCATTTACATTCATATGAAGTGTAGACGAGGAATACATAACACTTCGCAAATCATATTATATCTTACCATGAAATATAGAAATGAGATGCGATATCGCGTTTTAAGAAGCATTTGAAATCTATTGCTACGATACGTAGACATCTGCAAACGCTATTTCTTTGCAAGGAAGTGTCGCATTTACATTCATTTGAAGTGTAGACGTGGAATACACACACTTCGCAAATCATATTATATCTTACCATGAAACATAGAAATGAGATGCGATATCGCGTTTAAAGAATCATAAGAACTCTATTGCTACGATTCGTAGACATCTGCAAACGCTATTTCTTTGCAAGAAAGTGTCGCATTTACATACACTTGAAGTGTATACGAGGAATACATAATACTTCGCAAATTATATTATATCTTACCATGAAACATAGAAATGAGATGCTATATCGCGTTTAAGGATCATAAGAACTCTATTGCTACGATACGTAGACATCTGCAAACGCTATTTCCTTGCACTTAAGTGTCGCATTTACATTCATTTGAAGTGTAGACGAGGAATACATAACACTTCGCAAATCATATTATATCTTACCATGAAACATAGAAGTGAGATGCGATATCGCGTTTTGAGAATCATAAGAACTCTATTGCTACGATATGTAGACATCTGCAAACGCTATTTCCTAGCGAGGAAGTGTCGCATTCACATTCATTTGAAGTGTAGACGAGGAATACATAATACTTAGCAAATTATATTATATCTTACCATGAAACATAGAAATGTGATGCTATATCGCGTTTTAAGAATCATAAGAACTCTATTGCTACGATACGTAGACATCTGCAAACGCTATTTCCTTGCAATTAAGTGTCGCATTTACATTCATTTGAATCGTAGACGAGGAATGCATAACACTTCGCAATGAATATTATATCTTATCATTAAACATAGATATGAGATGCAATATATCGTTTTAAGAAGCATTTGAACTCTATTGCTACGATACCTAGATATCTGCAGACGCTATTTCCTAGCAATGAAGTGTCGCATTTACATTCATTTGAAGTGTAGACGAGGATTACATGACACTTCGCAAATCATATTATATCTTACCATGAAACATAGAAATGAGATGCGATTTCGCGTTTTAAGAATCATAAGAACTCAATTGTTACGATACGTAGATATCTGCAAACGCTATTTCCTTGCAAGCAAGTGTCGCATTTACGTTCATTTGAATCGCAGACGTGGAATGCATAACACTTCGCAATGAATATTATATCTTACCAAGAAACATAGAAATGAGATGCGATATCGCGTTTTAAGAAGCATTAGAACTCTATTGCTACGATACGTAGACATCTGCAGACGCTATTTCTTTGCAAGGAAGTGTCGCATTTACATTCATTTGAGGTGTAGACGAGGAATACATAACACTTCGCAAATCATATTATATCTTACCATGAAACATAGATATGAGGTGCGATGTCGCGTTTTAAGAAGCATTAGAACACTACTGCTACGATAGGTAGACATCTGCAAACGCTATTTCCTTGCAAGGAAGTGTCGCATTTACATTCATTTGAAGTGTAGACGAGGAATACATAACACTTCGCAAATCATGTTATACCTTACCATGAAACATAGAAGTGAGATGCGATTTCGCGACTTAAGAAGCATTAGAACTCTATTGCTACGATACCTAGACATCTGCAGACGCTATTTCCTACCAAGGAAGTGTCGCATTTACATTCATTTGAAGTATAGACGAGGAATACATAAGACTTCGCAAATCATATTATATCTTACCATGAAACATAGAAATGAGATGCGATATCGCGTTTTAAGGATCATAAGAACTCTATTGCTACGATACGTAGACATCTGCAGACGCTATTTCCTAGCAAGGAAGTGTCGCATTTACATTCATTTGAAGTGTAGACGAGGAATACATGACACTTCGCAAATCATATTATATCTTACCATGAAACATAGAAATGAGATGCGATATCGCGTTTTAAGAAGCATTAGAAACCTATTGCTACGATACGTAGACATCTGCAAACGCTATTTCTTTCCAAGGAGGTGTCGCATTTACATTCATTTGAAGTGTAGACGATTAATACATAACACTTCGCAAATCATATTATATCTTACCAGGAAACATAGAAATGAGATGCGATTTCGCGTATTAAGAATCATAAGAACTCCATTGCTACGATACGTAGACATCTGCAAACGCTATTTCTTTGCAAGGAAGTGTCGCATTTACATTCATTTGAAGTGTAGGCGAGGAATACATAACACTTTGCAAATCGTGTTATATCTTACCATGAAACATAGAATTGAGATGCGATATCGCGTTTTAAGAAGCATTAGAACTCCATTGCTACGATACCTAGACATCTGCAGACGCTATTTCCTACCAAGGAAGTGTCGCATTTACTTTCATTTGAAGTGTAGACGAGGAATACATGACACTTCGCAAATCATATTATATCTTACCATGAAACATAGAAGTGAGATGCGATATCGCGTTTTAAGAAGCATTAGGAAGCTATTGCAACGATACGTAGACATCTGCAAACGCTATTTCCTAGCGAGGAAGTATCGCATTCACATTCATTTGAAGTGTAGACGAGGAATACATGACACTTCGCAAATCATATTATATCTTACTACGAAACACAGAAATGAGATGCGATATCGCGTCTTAAGAAGCATTAGAACACTATTGCTACGATACCTAGACATCTGCAGACGCTATTTCCTAGCAAGTAAGTCTCGCATTTACATTCATTGGAAGTGTAGACGAGGAATACATGACACTTCGCAAATCATATTATATCTTACCATGAAACATAGAAATGAGATGCGATATCGCGTTTTAAGAAGCATTAGAATTCTATTGCTCCGACACGTAGACATCTGCAAACGCTATTTCCTTGCAAGGAAGTGTCACATTTACATTCATTTGAAGTGTAGACGACGAATACATAGCACTTCGCAAATCATATTACATCTTACCATGAAACGTAGAAATGAGATGCGATATTGCGTTTTGAGAAGCATTAGAACTCTATCGCTACGATACCTAGACATCTGCAGACGCTATTTCCTAGCAAGGAAGTGTCGCATTTACATTTATTTGAAGTGTAGACGAGGAATACATGACACTTCGCAAATCATATTATATCTTACCATGAAACATAGAAATGAGATGCGATATCGCGTTTTAAGATGCATTGGAATTCTATTGCTACGATAGGTAGACACCTGCAAACGCGATTTCCTTGCAAGGAAGTGTCGCATTTACGTTCATTTGAAGTGTAGACGAGAAATACATAACACTTCGCAAATCATATTATATCTTACCATGAAACATAGAAATGAGATGCGATATCGCGTTTTAAGAAGCATTAGAACACTATTGCTACGACACCTAGACATCTGCAAACGCTATTTCCTTGCAAGGAAGTGTCGCATTTACATTCATTTGAATCATAGACGAGGAATGCATAGCACTTCGCAATGAATATTATATCTTACCATGAAACATAGAAATGAGATGCGATGTCGCGTTTTAAGATGCATTGGAATTCTATTGCTACGATAGGTAGACACCTGCAAACGCTATTTCCTTGCAAGGAAGTGTCGCATTTACGTTCATTTGAAGTGTAGACGAGAAATACATAACACTTCGCAAATCATATTATATCTTACCATGAAACATAGAAATGAGATGCGATATCGCGTTTTAAGAAGCATTAGAACTCTATTGCTACGATACGTAGACATCTGCAGACGCTATTTCTTTGCAAGGAAGTGTCGCATTTACATTCATTTGAGGTGTAGACGAGGAATACATAACACTTCGCAAATCATATTATATCTTACCATGAAACATAGATATGAGGTGCGATGTCGCGTTTTAAGAAGCATTAGAACACTACTGCTACGATAGGTAGACATCTGCAAACGCTATTTCCTTGCAAGGAAGTGTCGCATTTACATTCAATTGAATCGTAGACGCGGAATGCATAACACTTCGCAAATCATATTATATCTTACCAAGAAACATAGAAATGAGATGCGATATTGCGTTTTGAGAAGCATCAGAACTATATCGCTGCGATACCTAAACATCTGCAAACGCTATTTCCTTGCAAGGAAGTTTCGCATTTACATTCATTTGAAGTGTAGACGAGGAATACATAAGACTTCGCAAATCATGTTATATCTTACCATGAAACATAGAAATGAGATGCAATATCGCGTTTTAAGAAGCATTAGAACTCTATCGCTACGATACCTAGACATCTGCAGACGCTATTTCCTTTCAAGGAAGGGTCGCATTTACATTCATTTGAAGTGTAGACGAGGAGTACATAACACTTCGCAAATCATATTATATCTTACCATGAAACATAGAAATGAGATGCGATTTCGCGTCTTAAGAATCATAAGAACTCTATTGCTACGATACTTAGACATCTGCAAACGCTCTTTCCTTGCAAGGAAGTGTCGCATTAACATTCATATGAAGTGTACACGAGGAATACATAACACTTCGCAAATCATATTATATCTTACCATGAAACATGGAAATGAGATGCGATATCGCGTTTTAAGAAGCATTAGAACACTATTGCTAAGATACGTAGACATCTGCAAACGATATTTCCTTGCTAGGAAGTGTCACATTTACATTCATTTGAAGTGTAGACGAAGAATACATAACACTTCGCAAATCATATTATATCTTACCTTGAAACATAGAAATGAGATGCGATATCGCGTTTTAATAAGCATTAGAACTCTACTGCTACGACAGGTAGACATCTGCAAACGCTATTTCCTTGCAAGGAAGTGTCGCATTTACATTCATTTGAAGTGTAGACGAGGAATACATAACACTTCGCAAATCATATTTTATCTTACCATGAAACATAGAAATGAAGCATTAGAACTCTATTGCTACGATACGTAGACATCTGCAAACGCTATTTCCTAGCGAGGAAGTGTCGCATTTACATTCATTTGAAGTGTAGACGAGGAATACATAACACTTCGCAAATCATATTATATCTTACCATGAAACATAGAAATGAGATGCGATATCGCGTTTTAATAAGCATTAGAACTCTACTGCTACGATAGGTAGGCATCTGCAAACGCTATTTCCTTGCAAGGAAGTGTCGCATTTACATTCATATGAAGTGTAGACGAGGAAAACATAACACTTCGCAAATCATATTATATCTCACCATGAAACATGGAAATGAGATGCGATATCGCGTTTTAAGATGCATTAGAACACTATTGCTACGATACGTAGACATCTGCAAACGCTATTTCCTTGCTAGGAAGTGTCGCATTTACATTCATTTGAAGTGTAGACGAAGAATACATAACACTTCGCAAATCATATTATGTCTTACCATGAAACATAGAAATGAGATGCGATATCGCGTTTTAAGAATCATAAGAACTCTATAGCTACGATACGCAGGAATCTGCAGACGCTATTTCCTAGCAAGGAAGTGTCGCATTTACATTCATTTGAATCGTAGACGAGGAATGCATAACACTTCGCAATGAATATTATATCTTATCATGAAACATAGATATGAGATGCAATATCTCGTTTTAAGAAGCATTTGAACTCTATTGCTACGATACCTAGACATCTGCAGACGCTATTTCCTAGCAAGGAAGTGCCGCATTTACATTCATATGAAGTGTAGACGAGGAATACATAACACTTCGCAAATCATATTATATCTTACCATGAAATATAGAAATGAGATGCGATATCGCGTTTTAAGAAGCATTTGAAATCTATTGCTACGATACGTAGACATCTGCAAACGCTATTTCTTTGCAAGGAAGTGTCGCATTTACATTCATTTGAAGTGTAGACGTGGAATACACACACTTCGCAAATCATATTATATCTTACCATGAAACATAGAAATGAGATGCGATATCGCGTTTAAAGAATCATAAGAACTCTATTGCTACGATTCGTAGACATCTGCAAACGCTATTTCTTTGCAAGAAAGTGTCGCATTTACATACACTTGAAGTGTATACGAGGAATACATAATACTTCGCAAATTATATTATATCTTACCATGAAACATAGAAATGAGATGCTATATCGCGTTTAAGGATCATAAGAACTCTATTGCTACGATACGTAGACATCTGCAAACGCTATTTCCTTGCACTTAAGTGTCGCATTTACATTCATTTGAAGTGTAGACGAGGAATACATAACACTTCGCAAATCATATTATATCTTACCATGAAACATAGAAGTGAGATGCGATATCGCGTTTTGAGAATCATAAGAACTCTATTGCTACGATATGTAGACATCTGCAAACGCTATTTCCTAGCGAGGAAGTGTCGCATTCACATTCATTTGAAGTGTAGACGAGGAATACATAATACTTAGCAAATTATATTATATCTTACCATGAAACATAGAAATGTGATGCTATATCGCGTTTTAAGAATCATAAGAACTCTATTGCTACGATACGTAGACATCTGCAAACGCTATTTCCTTGCAATTAAGTGTCGCATTTACATTCATTTGAATCGTAGACGAGGAATGCATAACACTTCGCAATGAATATTATATCTTATCATTAAACATAGATATGAGATGCAATATATCGTTTTAAGAAGCATTTGAACTCTATTGCTACGATACCTAGACATCTGCAGACGCTATTTCCTAGCAATGAAGTGTCGCATTTACATTCATTTGAAGTGTAGACGAGGAATACATAACACTTCGCAAATCATATTATATCTTACAATGAAACATAGAATTGAGATGCGATATCGCGTTTTAAGAAGCATTAGAAATCTATTGCTACGATACGTAGACATCTGCAAACGCTATTTCCTTGCAAGGAAGCGTCGCATTTACATTCATTTGAAGTGTAGGCGAGGAATACATAACACTCCTCAAATTATATAATATCTTTCCATGAAACATAGAAATGAGATGCGATATCGCGTTATAATAAGCATTAGAACTCTACTGCTACGATAGGTAGACATCTGCAAACGCTATTTCCTTGCAAGAAAGTGTCGCATTTACATTCATTTGAAGTGTAGACGAGGAATACGTCACACTTCGCAAATCATATTATATCTTACCATGAAACATAGAAATGAGATGCGATATCGCGTTTTAAGAAGCATTAGAACTCTATCGCTACGATACCTAGACATCTGCAGACGCTACTTCCTTTCAAGGAAGTGTCGCATTTACATTCATTTGAAGTGTAGACGAGGAGTACATAACACTTCGCAAATCATATTATATCTTACCATGAAACATAGAAATGAGATGCGATTTCGCGTTTTAAGAATCATAAGAACTCTATTGCTACGATACTTAGACATCTGCAAGCGCTCTTTCCTTGCAAGTCAGTGTCGCATTAACATTCATATGAAGTGTAGACGAGGAATACATAACACTTCGCAAATCATATTATATCTTACCATGAAGCATGGAAATGGGATGCGATATCGCGTTTTAAGAAGCATTAGAACACTATTGCTACGATACGTAGACATCTGCAAACGGTACTTCCTTGCTAGAAAGTGTCGCATTTACATTCATTTGAAGTGTATACGAAGAATACATAACACTTCGCAAGTCATATTATATCTTACCATGAAACATAGAAATGAGATGCGATATCGCGTTTTAAGAATCATTTGAAATCTATTGCTACGATACGTAGACATCTGCAAACGCTATTTCTTTGCAAGGAAGTGTCGCATTTACATTCATTTGAAGTGTAGACGTGGAATACACACACTTCGCAAATCATATTATATCTTACCATGAAACATAGAAATGAGATGCGATTTCGCGTTTTAAGAATCATAAGAACTCTATTGCTACGATACTTAGACATCTACAAACGCTCTTTCCTTGCAAGGAAGTGTCGCATTAACATTCATATGAAGTGTACACGAGGAATACATAACACTTCGCAAATCATAATATATCTTACCACGAAACATGGAAATGAGATCGCGTTTTAAGAAGCATTTGAAATCTATTGCTACGATACGTAGACATCTGCAAACGCTATTTCTTTGCAAGGAAGTGTCGCATTTACATTCATTTGAAGTGTAGACGTGGAATACACACACTTCGCAAATCATATTATATCTTACCATGAAACATAGAAATGAGATGCGATTTCGCGTTTTAAGAATCATAAGAACTCTATTGCTACGATACTTAGACATCTATAAACGCTCTTTCCTTGCAAGGAAGTGTCGCATTAACATTCATATGAAGTGTACACGAGGAATACATAACACTTCGCAAATCATAATATATCTTACCATGAAACATGGAAATGAGATGCGATATCGCGTTTTAAGAAGCATTAGAACACTATTGCTAAGATACGTAGACATCTGCAAACGATATTTCCTTGCTAGGAAGTGTCGCATTTACATTCATTTGAAGTGTAGACGAAGAATACATAACACTTCGCAAATCATATTATATCTTACCATGAAACATAGAAATGAGATGCGATATCGCATTCTAATAATCATTAGAACTCTACTGCTACGATAGGTAGACATCTGCAAACGCTATTTCCTTGCAAGGAAGTGTCGCATTTACATTCATGTGAAGTGTAGACGTGGAATACATAACACTTCGCAAATCATATTATATCTTACCATGAAACATAGAAATGATGCATTAGATCTCTATTGCTACGACACGTAGACATCTGCAAACGCTATTTCCTAGCGAGGAAGTGTCGCATTTACATTCATTTGAAGTGTAGACGAGGAATACATAACACTTCGCAAATCATATTACATCTTACCATGAAACATAGAAATGAGATGCGATATCGCGTTTTAATGAGCATTAGAACTCTACTGCTACGATAGGTAGACATCTGCAAACGCTATTTCCTTGCAAGGAAGTGTCGCATTTACATTCATTTGAAGTGTAGACGAGGAATACATAACACTTCGCAAATCATATTATATCTTAGAATGAAACATAGAAATGAGATGCGATATCGCGTTTTAATAAGCATTAGAAGTCTATTGCTACGATACCTAGACATCTGCAGACGCTATTTCCTAGCAAGGAAGTGTCGCATTTACATTCATTTGAAGTGTAGACGAGGTATACATGACACTTCGAAAATCATATTATATCTTACAATGAAACATAGAAATAAGATGCGATATCGCGTTTTAAGAAGCATTAGAAATCTATTGCTACGATACGTAGACTTCTACAAACGCTATTTCCTTGCAAGGAAGAGTCGCATTTACATTCATTTGAAGTGTAGATGAGGAATACATAACACTTCGCAAATCATATTATATCTTACCATGAATCATAGAATTGAGATGCGATATCGCGTTTTAAGAATCATAAGAACTCCATTGCTACGATACGTAGACATCTGCAAACGCTATTTCCTTGCAAGGAAGCGTCGCATTTACATTCATTTGAAGTGTAGGCGAGGAATACATAACACTCCTCAAATTATATAATATCTTTCCATGAATCATAGAAATGAGATGCGATATCGCGTTTTAATAAGCATTAGAACTCTACTGCTACGATAGGTAGACATCTGCAAACGCTATTTCCTTGCAAGAAAGTGTCGCATTTACATTCATTTGAAGTGTAGACGAGGAATACATCACACTTCGCAAATCATATTATATCTTACCAAGAAACATAGAAATGAGATGCGATATTGCGTTTTGAGAAGCATCAGAACTATATCGCTGCGATACCTAAACATCTGCAAACGCTATTTCCTTGCAAGGAAGTTTCGCATTTACATTCATTTGAAGTGTAGACGAGGAATACATAAGACTTCGCAAATCATGTTATATCTTACCATGAAACATAGAAATGAGATGCAATATCGCGTTTTAAGAAGCATTAGAACTCTATTGCTACGATACTTAGACATCTGCAAACGCTCTTTCCTTGCAAGAAAGTGTCGCATTAACATTCATATGAAGTGTAGACGAGGAATACATAACACTTCGCAAATCATATTATATCTTACCATGAAACATGGAAATGAGATGCGATATCGCGTTTTAAGAAGCATTAGAACACTATTGCTACGACACGTAGACATCTGCAAACGCTATTTCCTTGCTAGGAAGTGTCGCATTTACATTCATTTGAAGTGTATACGAAGAATACATAACACTTCGCAAGTCATATTATATCTTACCATGAAACATAGAAATGAGATGCGATATCGCATTTTAAGAATCATAAGAACTCTATCGCTACGATACCTAGACATCTGCAGACGCTATTTCCTTGCAAGGATGTGTCGCATTTACATTCATTTGAAGTGTAGACGAGGAATACATAGCACTTCGCAAATCATATTATATCCTACCTTGAAACATAGAATTGAGATCGATATCGCGTTTTAAGAATCATAAGAACTCCTTTCCTACGACACGTAGACATCTGCAAACGCTATTTCCTTGCAAGGAAGCGTCGCATTTACATTCATTTGAAGTGTAGGCGAGGAATACATAACACTCCTCAAATTATATAATATCTTTCCATGAAACATAGAAATGAGATGCGATATCGCGTTATAATAAGCATTAGAACTCTACTGCTACGATAGGTAGACATCTGCAAACGCTATTTCCTTGCAAGAAAGTGTCGCATTTACATTCATTTGAAGTGTAGACGAGGAATACGTCACACTTCGCAAATCATATTATATCTTACCATGAAACATAGAAATGAGATGCGATATCGCGTTTTAAGAAGCATTAGAACTCTATCGCTACGATACCTAGACATCTGCAGACGCTACTTCCTTTCAAGGAAGTGTCGCATTTACATTCATTTGAAGTGTAGACGAGGAGTACATAACACTTCGCAAATCATATTATATCTTACCATGAAACATAGAAATGAGATGCGATTTCGCGTTTTAAGAATCATAAGAACTCTATTGCTACGATACTTAGACATCTGCAAGCGCTCTTTCCTTGCAAGTCAGTGTCGCATTAACATTCATATGAAGTGTAGACGAGGAATACATAACACTTCGCAAATCATATCATATCTTACCATGAAGCATGGAAATGGGATGCGATATCGCGTTTTAAGAAGCATTAGAACACTATTGCTACGATACGTAGACATCTGCAAACGGTACTTCCTTGCTAGAAAGTGTCGCATTTACATTCATTTGAAGTGTATACGAAGAATACATAACACTTCGCAAGTCATATTATATCTTACCATGAAACATAGAAATGAGATGCGATATCGCGTTTTAAGAATCATTTGAAATCTATTGCTACGATACGTAGACATCTGCAAACGCTATTTCTTTGCAAGGAAGTGTCGCATTTACATTCATTTGAAGTGTAGACGTGGAATACACACACTTCGCAAATCATATTATATCTTATCATGAAACATAGAAATGAGATGCGATTTCGCGTTTTAAGAATCATAAGAACTCTATTGCTACGATACTTAGACATCTACAAACGCTCTTTCCTTGCAAGGAAGTGTCGCATTAACATTCATATGAAGTGTACACGAGGAATACATAACACTTCGCAAATCATAATATATCTTACCACGAAACATGGAAATGAGATCGCGTTTTAAGAAGCATTTGAAATCTATTGCTACGATACGTAGACATCTGCAAACGCTATTTCTTTGCAAGGAAGTGTCGCATTTACATTCATTTGAAGTGTAGACGTGGAATACACACACTTCGCAAATCATATTATATCTTACCATGAAACATAGAAATGAGATGCGATTTCGCGTTTTAAGAATCATAAGAACTCTATTGCTACGATACTTAGACATCTATAAACGCTCTTTCCTTGCAAGGAAGTGTCGCATTAACATTCATATGAAGTGTACACGAGGAATACATAACACTTCGCAAATCATAATATATCTTACCATGAAACATGGAAATGAGATGCGATATCGCGTTTTAAGAAGCATTAGAACACTATTGCTAAGATACGTAGACATCTGCAAACGATATTTCCTTGCTAGGAAGTGTCGCATTTACATTCATTTGAAGTGTAGACGAAGAATACATAACACTTCGCAAATCATATTATATCTTACCATGAAACATAGAAATGAGATGCGATATCGCATTCTAATAATCATTAGAACTCTACTGCTACGATAGGTAGACATCTGCAAACGCTATTTCCTTGCAAGGAAGTGTCGCATTTACATTCATGTGAAGTGTAGACGTGGAATACATAACACTTCGCAAATCATATTATATCTTACCATGAAACATAGAAATGATGCATTAGATCTCTATTGCTACGACACGTAGACATCTGCAAACGCTATTTCCTAGCGAGGAAGTGTCGCATTTACATTCATTTGAAGTGTAGACGAGGAACACATAACACTTCGCAAATCATATTACATCTTACCATGAAACATAGAAATGAGATGCGATATCGCGTTTTAATGAGCATTAGAACTCTACTGCTACGATAGGTAGACATCTGCAAACGCTATTTCCTTGCAAGGAAGTGTCGCATTTACATTCATTTGAAGTGTAGACGAGGAATACATAACACTTCGCAAATCATATTATATCTTAGAATGAAACATAGAAATGAGATGCGATATCGCGTTTTAATAAGCATTAGAAGTCTATTGCTACGATACCTAGACATCTGCAGACGCTATTTCCTAGCAAGGAAGTGTCGCATTTACATTCATTTGAAGTGTAGACGAGGTATACATGACACTTCGAAAATCATATTATATCTTACAATGAAACATAGAAATAAGATGCGATATCGCGTTTTAAGAAGCATTAGAAATCTATTGCTACGATACGTAGACTTCTACAAACGCTATTTCCTTGCAAGGAAGAGTCGCATTTACATTCATTTGAAGTGTAGATGAGGAATACATAACACTTCGCAAATCATATTATATCTTACCATGAATCATAGAATTGAGATGCGATATCGCGTTTTAAGAATCATAAGAACTCCATTGCTACGATACGTAGACATCTGCAAACGCTATTTCCTTGCAAGGAAGCGTCGCATTTACATTCATTTGAAGTGTAGGCGAGGAATACATAACACTCCTCAAATTATATAATATCTTTCCATGAATCATAGAAATGAGATGCGATATCGCGTTTTAATAAGCATTAGAACTCTACTGCTACGATAGGTAGACATCTGCAAACGCTATTTCCTTGCAAGAAAGTGTCGCATTTACATTCATTTGAAGTGTAGACGAGGAATACATCACACTTCGCAAATCATATTATATCTTACCAAGAAACATAGAAATGAGATGCGATATTGCGTTTTGAGAAGCATCAGAACTATATCGCTGCGATACCTAAACATCTGCAAACGCTATTTCCTTGCAAGGAAGTTTCGCATTTACATTCATTTGAAGTGTAGACGAGGAATACATAAGACTTCGCAAATCATGTTATATCTTACCATGAAGCATAGAAATGAGATGCAATATCGCGTTTTAAGAAGCATTAGAACTCTATTGCTACGATACTTAGACATCTGCAAACGCTCTTTCCTTGCAAGAAAGTGTCGCATTAACATTCATATGAAGTGTAGACGAGGAATACATAACACTTCGCAAATCATATTATATCTTACCATGAAACATGGAAATGAGATGCGATATCGCGTTTTAAGAAGCATTAGAACACTATTGCTACGACACGTAGACATCTGCAAACGCTATTTCCTTTCAAGGAAGTGTCGCATTTACATTCATTTGAAGTGTAGACGAGGAGTACATAACACTTCGCAAATCATATTATATCTTACCATGAAACATAGAAATGAGATGCGATTTCGCGTTTTAAGAATCATAAGAACTCTATTGCTACGATACTTAGACATCTGCAAGCGCTCTTTCCTTGCAAGTCAGTGTCGCATTAACATTCATATGAAGTGTAGACGAGGAATACATAACACTTCGCAAATCATATCATATCTTACCATGAAGCATGGAAATGGGATGCGATATCGCGTTTTAAGAAGCATTAGAACACTATTGCTACGATACGTAGACATCTGCAAACGGTACTTCCTTGCTAGAAAGTGTCGCATTTACATTCATTTGAAGTGTATACGAAGAATACATAACACTTCGCAAGTCATATTATATCTTACCATGAAACATAGAAATGAGATGCGATATCGCGTTTTAAGAATCATTTGAAATCTATTGCTACGATACGTAGACATCTGCAAACGCTATTTCTTTGCAAGGAAGTGTCGCATTTACATTCATTTGAAGTGTAGACGTGGAATACACACACTTCGCAAATCATATTATATCTTATCATGAAACATAGAAATGAGATGCGATTTCGCGTTTTAAGAATCATAAGAACTCTATTGCTACGACACTTAGACATCTACAAACGCTCTTTCCTTGCAAGGAAGTGTCGCATTAACATTCATATGAAGTGTACACGAGGAATACATAACACTTCGCAAATCATAATATATCTTACCACGAAACATGGAAATGAGATCGCGTTTTAAGAAGCATTTGAAATCTATTGCTACGATACGTAGACATCTGCAAACGCTATTTCTTTGCAAGGAAGTGTCGCATTTACATTCATTTGAAGTGTAGACGTGGAATACACACACTTCGCAAATCATATTATATCTTACCATGAAACATAGAAATGAGATGCGATTTCGCGTTTTAAGAATCATAAGAACTCTATCGCTACGATACCTAGACATGTGCAGACGCTATTTCCTAGCAAGGAAGTGTCGCATTTACATTCATTTGAAGTGTAGACGAGGAATACACAACACTTCGCAAATCATATTATATCTTACCATGAAACATAGAAATGAGATAAGATATTGTGTTTTGAGAAGCATTAGAACCCTAACGCCACGATACCTAGACATCTGCAGACGCTATTTCCTTTCAAGGAAGTGTCGCATTTACATTCATTTGAAGTGTAGACGAGGAGTACATAACACTTCGCAAATCATATTATATCTTACCATGAAACATAGAAATGAGATGCGACATCGCGTTTTAAGAATCATAAGAAATCTATTGCTACGATACGTAGACATCTGCAAACGCTATTTCTTTGCAAGGAAGTGTCGCATTTACATTCATTTGAAGTGTAGACGAGGAATACATAACACTTCGCAAATCATATTATATCTTACCATGAAACATAGAAATGAGGTGCGATATCGCGTTTTAAGAAGCATTAGAACTCTATCGCTACGATACCTAGATATCTGCAGACGCTATTTCCTAGCAAGGAAGTGTCGCATTTACATTCATTTGAAGTGTAGACGAGGAATACATAACACTTCGCAAATCATATTATATCTTACCACGAAACATAGAAATGAGATGCGATATCGCGTTTTAAGAAGCATTAGAACCCTATTGCTGCGATACCTGGAAATCTGCAAGCGCTATTTCCTTGCAAGGAAGTGACGCATTTACATTCATTTGAATCGTAGACGAGGAATGCATAACACTTCGCAATTAATATTATATCTCATCATGGAACATAGAATTGAGATGCGATATCGCGTTTTAAGAATCATAAGAACTCCATTGCTACGATACGTAGACATCTGCAAACGCTATTTCCTTGCAAGGAAGGGTCGCATTTACATTCACTTGAAGTGTAGGCGAGGAATACATAACACTCCTCAAATTATATAATATCTTTCCATGAAACATAGAAATGAGATGCGATATCGCGTTTTAAGAATCATAAGAACTCTATTGCTACGATTCGTAGACATCTGCAAACGCTATTTCCTTGCAAGGAAGTGTCGCATTTACATTCATTTGAAGTGTAGACGAGGAATACATAACTCTTCGCAAATCATATTATAGCTTACCATGAAACATAGAAATGAGATGCGATATCGCGTTTTAAGAATCATAAGAACTCCTTTCCTACGATACGTAGACATCTGCAAACGCTATTTCCTTGCAAGGAAGTGTCGCATTTACATTCATTTGGAGTGTAGACGAGGAATACATAACACTTCGCAAATCATATTATATCTTACCTTGAAACATAGAAATGAAGCATTAGAACTCTATTGCTACGATACGTAGACATCTGCAAACGCTATTTCCTAGCGAGGAAGTGTCGCATTTACATTCATTTGAAGCGTAGGCGAGGAATACATAACACTTCGCAAATCATATTATATCTTACCATGAAACATAGAAATGAGATGCGATATCGCGTTTTAGGAATCATAAGAACTCTAATGCTACGATACGTAGCCATCTGCAAACGCTATTTCCTTGCAAGGTAGTGTCGCATTTACATTCATTTGAATCGTAGACGAGGAATGCATAACACTTCGCAATGAATATTATATCTTATCATTAAACATAGATATGAGATGCAATACATCGTTTTAAGAAGCATTTGAACTCTATTGCTACGATACCTAGACATCTGCAGACGATATTTCCTAGCAATGAAGTGTCGCATTTACATTCATTTGAAGTGTAGACGAGGAATACATGACACTTCGCAAATCATATTATATCTTACCATGAAACATAGAAATGAGATGCGATATCGCGTTTTAAGAAGCATCAGAATTCTATTGCTACGATACGTAGACATCTGCAGATGCTATTTCCATTCAAGGAAGTGTCGCATTTACATTCATTTGAAGTGTAGACGAGGAGTACATAACACTTCGCAAATCATATTATATCTTACCATGAAACATAGAAATGCGATGCGACATCGCGTTTTAAGAATCATAAGAACTCTATTGCTACGATTCGTAGACATCTGCAAACGCTATTTCTTTGCAAGGAAGTGTCGCATTTACATTCACTTGAAGTGTAGACGAGGAATACATAACACTTCGCAAATCATATTATATCTTACCATGAGACATAGAAATGAGATAAGATATTGTGTTTTGAGAAGCATTAGAACCCTATCGCTACGATACCTAGACATCTGCAGACGCTATTTCCTTTCAAGGAAGTGTCGCATTTACATTCATTTGAAGTGTAGACGAGGAGTACATAACACTTCGCAAATCATATTATATCTTACCATGAAGCATAGAAATGAGATGCGATATCGCGTTTTAAGAAGCATAAGAACTCTATTGCTACTATAGGTAGACATTTGCAAACGCTATTTCCTTGCAAGGAAGTGTCGCATTTACATTCATTTGAAGTGTAGACGTGGAATACATAACACTTCGCAAATCATATTATATCTTACCATGAAACATAGAAATGAGATGCGATATCGCGTTTTAAGAATCATAAGAACTCTAATGCTACGATACGTACCCATCTGCAAACGCTATTTCCTTGCAAGGTAGTGTCGCATTTACATTCATTTGAATCGTAGACGAGGAATGCATAACACTTCGCAATGAATATTATATCTTATCATTAAACATAGATATGAGATGCAATATATCGTTTTAAGAAGCATTTGAACTCTATTGCTACGATACCTAGACATCTGCAGACGCTATTTCCTAGCAATGAAGTGTCGCATTTACATTCATTTGAAGTGTAGACAAGGAATACATGACACTTCGCAAATCATATTATATCTTACCCTGAAACATAGAAATGAGATGCGATATCGCGTTTTAAGAAGCATTAGAACACTATTGCTACGATACCTAGACATCTGCAGACGCTATTTCCTAGCAAGGAAGTTTCGCATTTACATTCATTTGAAGTGTAGACGAGGTATACATGAGACTTCGAAAATCATATTATAACTTACAATGAAACATAGAAATGAGATGCGATATCGCGTTTTAAGAAGCATTAGAAATCTATTGCTACGATACGTAGACTTCTGCAAACGCTATTTCCTTGCAAGGAAGAGTCGCATTTACATTCATTTGAAGTGTAGACGAGGAATACATAACACTTCGCAAATCATATTATAACTTACCATGAAACATAGAATTGAGATGCGATATCGCGTTTTAAGAATCATAAGAACTCCATTGCTACGATACGTAGACATCTGCAAACGTTATTTCCTTGCAAGGAAGTGTCGCATTTACATTCATTTGAAGTGTAGGCGAGGAATACATAACACTCCTCAAATTATATAATATCTTTCCATGAAACATAGAAATGAGATGCGATATCGCGTTTTAAGAAGCATTAGAACTCTACTGCTACGATACCTAGACATCTGCAGACGCTATTTCCTAGCAAGGAAGTGTCGCATTTACATTCATTTCAAGTGTAGGCGAGGAATACATAACACTCCTCAAATTATATGATATCTTTCCATGAAACATAGAAATGAGATGCTATATCGCGTTTTAATAAGCATTAGAACTCTACTGCTACGATAGGTAGCCATCTGCAAACGCTATTTCCTTGCAAGGAAGTGTCGCATTTACATTCATTTGAAGTGTAGATGAGGAGTACATAACACTTCGCAAATCATATTATATCTTACCATGAAGCATAGAAATGAGATGCGATATCGCGTTTTAAGAAGCATAAGAACTCTATTGCTACTATAGGTAGACATTTGCAAACGCTATTTCCTTGCAAGGAAGTGTCGCATTTACATTCATTTGAAGTGTAGACGAGGAATACATAACACTTCGCAAATCATATTATATCTTACCATGAAACATAGAAATGAGATGCGATATCGCGTTTTAAGAATCATAAGAACTCTAATGCTACGATACGTACCCATCTGCAAACGATATTTCCTTGCAAGGTAGTGTCGCATTTACATTCATTTGAATCGTAGACGAGGAATGCATAACACTTCGCAATGAATATTATATCTTATCATTAAACATAGATATGAGATGCAATATATCGTTTTAAGAAGCATTTGAACTCTATTGCTACGATACCTAGACATCTGCAGACGCTATTTCCTAGCAATGAAGTGTCGCATTTACATTCATTTGAAGTGTAGACAAGGAATACATGACACTTCGCAAATCATATTATATCTTACCCTGAAACATAGAAATGAGATGCGATATCGCGTTTTAAGAAGCATTAGAAATCTATTGCTACGATACGTAGACTTCTGCAAACGCTATTTCCTTGCAAGGAAGAGTCGCATTTACATTCATTTGAAGTGTAGACGAGGAATACATAACACTTCGAAAATCATATTATAACTTACCATGAAACATAGAATTGAGATGCGATATCGCGTTTTAAGAATCATAAGAACTCCATTGCTACGATACGTAGACATCTGCAAACGTTATTTCCTTGCAAGGAAGTGTCGCATTTACATTCATTTGAAGTGTAGGCGAGGAATACATAACACTCCTCAAATTATATAATATCTTACCATGAAACATAGAATTGAGATGCGATATCGCGTTTTAAGAAGCATTAGAACTCTACTGCTACGATACGTAGACATCTGCAGACGCTATTTCCTACCAAGGAAGTGTCGCATTTACTTTCATTTGAAGTGTAGACGAGGAATACATAACACTTCGCAAATCATGTTATATCTTACCATGAAATATAGAAATGAGATGTGATATCGCGTTTTAAGAAGCATTAGAACACTATTGCTACGGTACGTAGACATCTGCAAACGCTATTTCCTTGCAAGGAAGTGTCGCATTTACATTCATTTGAATCGTAGACGCGGAATGCATAACACTTCGCAATGAATATTATATCTTATCATGAAACATAGATATGAGATGCTATATCTCGTTTTAAGAAGCATTTGAACTCTATTGCTACGATACCTAGACATCTGCAGACGCTATTTCCTAGCTAGGAAGTGTCGCATTTACATTCATTTGAAGTGTAGACGAGGAATACATAACACTTCACAAATCATATTATATCTTACCATGAAACATAGAAATGAGGTGCGATATCGCGTTTTAAGAAGCATTAGAACTCTATCGCTACGATACCTAGACATATGCAGACGCTATTTCCTAGCAAGGAAGTGTCGCATTTACATTCACTTGAAGTGTAGACGAGGAATACATAACACTTCGCAAATCATATTATATCTTACCATGAAACATAGAAATGAGATAAGATATTGTGTTTTGAGAAGCATTAGAACCCTATCGCTACGATACCTAGACATCTGCAGACGCTATTTCCTTTCAAGGAAGTGTCGCATTTACATTCATTTGAAGTGTAGACGAGGAGTACATAACACTTCGCAAATCATATTATATCTTACCATGAAGCATAGAAATGAGATGCGTTATCGCGTTTTAAGAAGCATAAGAACTCTATTGCTACTATAGGTAGACATTTGCAAACGCTATTTCCTTGCAAGGAAGTGTCGCATTTATATTCATTTGAAGTGTAGACGAGGAATACATAACACTTCGCAAATCATATTATATCTTACCATGAAACATAGAAATGAGATGCGATATCGCGTTTTAAGAATCATAAGAACTCTAATGCTACGATACGTACCCATCTGCAAACGCCATTTCCTTGCAAGGTAGTGTCGCATTTACATTCATTTGAATCGTAGACGAGGAATGCATAACACTTCGCAATGAATATTATATCTTATCATTAAACATAGATATGAGATGCAATATATCGTTTTAAGAAGCATTTGAACTCTATTGCTACGATACCTAGACATCTGCAGACGCTATTTCCTAGCAATGAAGTGTCGCATTTACATTCATTTGAAGTGTAGACAAGGAATACATGACACTTCGCAAATCATATTATATCTAACCCTGAAACATAGAAATGAGATGCGATATCGCGTTTTAAGAAGCATTAGAACACTATTGCTACGATACCTAGACATCTGCAGACGCTATTTCCTAGCAAGGAAGTTTCGCATTTACATTCATTTGAAGTGTAGACGAGGAATACATAACACTTCGCAAATCATATTATAACTTACCATGAAACATAGAATTGAGATGCGATATCGCGTTTTAAGAATCATAAGAACTCCATTGCTACGATACGTAGACATCTGCAAACGTTATTTCCTTGCAAGGAAGTGTCGCATTTACATTCATTTGAAGTGTAGGCGAGGAATACATAATACTCCTCAAATTATATAATATCTTTCCATGAAACATAGAAATGAGATGCGATATCGCGTTTTAAGAAGCATTAGAACTCTACTGCTACGATACCTAGACATCTGCAGACGCTATTTCCTAGCAAGGAAGTGTCGCATTTACATTCGTTTCAAGTGTAGGCGAGGAATACATAACACTCCTCAAATTATATAATATCTTTCCATGAAACATAGAAATGAGATGCGATATCGCGTTTTAATAAGCATTAGAACTCTACTGCTACGATAGGTAGACTTCTGCAAACGCTATTTCCTTGCAAGGAAGTGTCGCATTTACATTCATTTGAAGTGTAGATGAGGAGTACATAACACTTCGCAAATCATATTATATCTTACCATGAAGCATAGAAATGAGATGCGATATCGCGTTTTAAGAAGCATAAGAACTCTATTGCTACTATAGGTAGACATTTGCAAACGCTATTTCCTTGCAAGGAAGTGTCGCATTTACATTCATTTGAAGTGTAGACGAGGAATACATAACACTTCGCAAATCATATTATATCTTACCATGAAACATAGAAATGAGATGCGATATCACGTTTTAAGAATCATAAGAACTCTAATGCTACGATACGTACCCATCTGCAAACGCTATTTCCTTGCAAGGTAGTGTCGCATTTACATTCATTTGAATCGTAGACGAGTAATGCATAACACTTCGCAATGAATATTATATCTTATCATTAAACATAGATATGAGATGCAATATATCGTTTTAAGAAGCATTTGAACTCTATTGCTACGATACCTAGACATCTGCAGACGCTATTTCCTAGCAATGAAGTGTCGCATTTACATTCATTTGAAGTGTAGACAAGGAATACATGACACTTCGCAAATCATATTATATCTTACCCTGAAACATAGAAATGAGATGCGATATCGCGTTTTAAGAAGCATTAGAACTCTACTGCTACGATACCTAGACATCTGCAGACGCTATTTCCTACCAAGGAAGTGTCGCATTTACTTTCATTTGAAGTGTAGACGAGGAATACATAACACTTCGCAAATCATGTTATATCTTACCATGAAACATAGAAATGAGATGTGATATCGCGTTTTAAGAAGCATTAGAACACTATTGCTACGGTACGTAGACATCTGCAAACGCTATTTCCTTGCAAGGAAGTGTCGCATTTACATTCATTTGAATCGTAGACGCGGAATGCATAACACTTCGCAATGAATATTATATCTTATCATGAAACATAGATATGAGATGCTATATCTCGTTTTAAGAAGCATTTGAACTCTATTGCTACGATACCTAGACATCTGCAGACGCTATTTCCTAGCTAGGAAGTGTCGCATTTACATTCATTTGAAGTGTAGACGAGGAATACATAACACTTCACAAATCATATTATATCTTACCATGAAACATAGAAATGAGGTGCGATATCGCGTTTTAAGAAGCATTAGAACTCTATCGCTACGATACCTAGACATATGCAGACGCTATTTCCTAGCAAGGAAGTGTCGCATTTACATTCACTTGAAGTGTAGACGAGGAATACATAACACTTCGCAAATCATATTATATCTTACCATGAAACATAGAAATGAGATAAGATATTGTGTTTTGAGAAGCATTAGAACCCTATCGCTACGATACCTAGACATCTGCAGACGCTATTTCCTTTCAAGGAAGTGTCGCATTTACATTCATTTGAAGTGTAGACGAGGAGTACATAACACTTCGCAAATCATATTATATCTTACCATGAAGCATAGAAATGAGATGCGATATCGCGTTTTAAGAAGCATAAGAACTCTATTGCTACTATAGGTAGACATTTGCAAACGCTATTTCCTTGCAAGGAAGTGTCGCATTTACATTCATTTGAAGTGTTGACGAGGAATACATAACACTTCGCAAATCATATTATATCTTACCATGAAACATAGAAATGAGATGCGATATCGCGTTTTAAGAATCATAAGAACTCTAATGCTACGATACGTACCCATCTGCAAACGCTATTTCCTTGCAAGGTAGTGTCGCATTTACATTCATTTGAATCGTAGACGAGGAATGCATAACACTTCGCAATGAATATTATATCTTATCATTAAACATAGATATGAGATGCAATATATCGTTTTAAGAAGCATTTGAACTCTATTGCTACGATACCTAGACATCTGCAGACGCTATTTCCTAGCAATGAAGTGTCGCATTTACATTCATTTGAAGTGTAGACAAGGAATACATGACACTTCGCAAATCATATTATATCTTACCCTGAAACATAGAAATGAGATGCGATATCGCGTTTTAAGAAGCATTAGAACACTATTGCTACGATACCTAGACATCTGCAGACGCTATTTCCTAGCAAGGAAGTTTCGCATTTACATTCATTTGAAGTGTAGACGAGGTATACATGAGACTTCGAAAATCATATTATAACTTACAATGAAACATAGAAATGAGATGCGATATCGCGTTTTAAGAAGCATTAGAAATCTATTGCTACGATACGTAGACTTCTGCAAACGCTATTTCCTTGCAAGGAAGATTCGCATTTACATTCATTTGAAGTGTAGACGAGGAATACATAACACTTCGCAAATCATATTATAACTTACCATGAAACATAGAATTGAGATGCGATATCGCGTTTTAAGAATCATAAGAACTCCATTGCTACGATACGTAGACATCTGCAAACGTTATTTCCTTGCAAGGAAGTGTCGCATTTACATTCATTTGAAGTGTAGGCGAGGAATACATAACACTCCTCAAATTATATAATATCTTTCCATGAAACATAGAAATGAGATGCGATATCGCGTTTTAATAAGCATTAGAACTCTACTGCTACGATACCTAGACATCTGCAGACGCTATTTCCTACCAAGGAAGTGTCGCATTTACTTTCATTTGAAGTGTAGACGAGGAATACATAACACTTCGCAAATCATGTTATATCTTACCATGAAACATAGAAATGAGATGTGATATCGCGTTTTAAGAAGCATTAGAACACTATTGCTACGGTACGTAGACATCTGCAAACGCTATTTCCTTGCAAGGAAGTGTCGCATTTACATTCATTTGAATCGTAGACGCGGAATGCATAACACTTCGCAATGAATATTATATCTTATCATGAAACATAGATATGAGATGCTATATCTCGTTTTAAGAAGCATTTGAACTCTATTGCTACGATACCTAGACATCTGCAGACGCTATTTCCTAGCTAGGAAGTGTCGCATTTACATTCATTTGAAGTGTAGACGAGGAATACATAACACTTCACAAATCATATTATATCTTACCATGAAACATAGAAATGAGGTGCGATATCGCGTTTTAAGAAGCATTAGAACTCTATCGCTACGATACCTAGACATATGCAGACGCTATTTCCTAGCAAGGAAGTGTCGCATTTACATTCACTTGAAGTGTAGACGAGGAATACATAACACTTCGCAAATCATATTATATCTTACCATGAAACATAGAAATGAGATAAGATATTGTGTTTTGAGAAGCATTAGAACCCTATCGCTACGATACCTAGACATCTGCAGACGCTATTTCCTTTCAAGGAAGTGTCGCATTTACATTCATTTGAAGTGTAGACGAGGAGTACATAACACTTCGCAAATCATATTATATCTTACCATGAAGCATAGAAATGAGATGCGATATCGCGTTTTAAGAAGCATAAGAACTCTATTGCTACTATAGGTAGACATTTGCAAACGCTATTTCCTTGCAAGGAAGTGTCGCATTTACATTCATTTGAATCGTAGACGAGGAATGCATAACACTTCGCAATGAATATTATATCTTATCATTAAACATAGATATGAGATGCAATATATCGTTTTAAGAAGCATTTGAACTCTATTGCTACGATACCTAGACATCTGCAGACGCTATTTCCTAGCAATGAAGTGTCGCATTTACATTCATTTGAAGTGTAGACAAGGAATACATGACACTTCGCAAATCATATTATATCTTACCCTGAAACATAGAAATGAGATGCGATATCGCGTTTTAAGAAGCATTAGAACACTATTGCTACGATACCTAGACATCTGCAGACGCTATTTCCTAGCAAGGAAGTTTCGCATTTACATTCATTTGAAGTGTAGACGAGGTATACATGAGACTTCGAAAATCATATTATAACTTACAATGAAACATAGAAATGAGATGCGATATCGCGTTTTAAGAAGCATTAGAAATCTATTGCTACGATACGTAGACTTCTGCAAACGCTATTTCCTTGCAAGGAAGATTCGCATTTACATTCATTTGAAGTGTAGACGAGGAATACATAACACTTCGCAAATCATATTATAACTTACCATGAAACATAGAATTGAGATGCGATATCGCGTTTTAAGAATCATAAGAACTCCATTGCTACGATACGTAGACATCTGCAAACGTTATTTCCTTGCAAGGAAGTGTCGCATTTACATTCATTTGAAGTGTAGGCGAGGAATACATAACACTCCTCAAATTATATAATATCTTTCCATGAAACATAGAAATGAGATGCGATATCGCGTTTTAAGAAGCATTAGAACTCTACTGCTACGATACCTAGACATCTGCAGACGCTATTTCCTAGCAAGGAAGTGTCGCATTTACATTCATTTCAAGTGTAGGCGAGGAATACATAACACTCCTCAAATTATATAATATCTTTCCATGAAACATAGAAATGAGATGCGATATCGCGTTTTAATAAGCATTAGAACTCTACTGCTACGATAGGTAGACATCTGCAAACGCTATTTCCTTGCAAGGAAGTGTCGCATTTACATTCATTTGAAGTGTAGATGAGGAGTACATAACACTTCGCAAATCATATTATATCTTACCATGAAGCATAGAAATGAGATGCGATATCGCGTTTTAAGAAGCATAAGAACTCTATTGCTACTATAGGTAGACATTTGCAAACGCTATTTCCTTGCAAGGAAGTGTCGCATTTACATTCATTTGAAGTGTAGACGAGGAATACATAACACTTCGCAAATCATATTATATCTTACCATGAAACATAGAAATGAGATGCGATATCGCGTTTTAAGAATCATAAGAACTCTAATGCTACGATACGTACCCATCTGCAAACGCTATTTCCTTGCAAGGTAGTGTCGCATTTACATTCATTTGAATCGTAGACGAGGAATGCATAACACTTCGCAATGAATATTATATCTTATCATTAAACATAGATATGAGATGCAATATATCGTTTTAAGAAGCATTTGAACTCTATTGCTACGATACCTAGACATCTGCAGACGCTATTTCCTAGCAATGAAGTGTCGCATTTACATTCATTTGAAGTGTAGACAAGGAATACATGACACTTCGCAAATCATATTATATCTTACCCTGAAACATAGAAATGAGATGCGATATCGCGTTTTAAGAAGCATTAGAAATCTATTGCTACGATACGTAGACTTCTGCAAACGCTATTTCCTTGCAAGGAAGAGTCGCATTTACATTCATTTGAAGTGTAGACGAGGAATACATAACACTTCGCAAATCATATTATAACTTACCATGAAACATAGAATTGAGATGCGATATCGCGTTTTAAGAATCATAAGAACTCCATTGCTACGATACGTAGACATCTGCAAACGTTATTTCCTTGCAAGGAAGTGTCGCATTTACATTCATTTGAAGTGTAGGCGAGGAATACATAACACTCCTCAAATTATATAATATCTTTCCATGAAACATAGAAATGAGATGCGATATCGCGTTTTAAGAAGCATTAGAACTCTACTGCTACGATACCTAGACATCTGCAGACGCTATTTCCTAGCAAGGAAGTGTCGCATTTACATTCATTTCAAGTGTAGGCGAGGAATACATAACACTCCTCAAATTATATAATATCTTTCCATGAAACATAGAAATGAGATGCGATATCGCGTTTTAATAAGCATTAGAACTCTACTGCTACGATAGGTAGACATCTGCAAACGCTATTTCCTTGCAAGGAAGTGTCGCATTTACATTCATTTGAAGTGTAGACGAGGAATACATAACACTTCGCAAATCGTGTTATATCTTACCATGAAACATAGAATTGAGATGCGATATCCCGTTTTAAGAAGCATTAGAACTCTATTGCTACGATACCTAGACATCTGCAGACGCTATTTCCTACCAAGGAAGTGTCGCATTTACTTTCATTTGAAGTGTAGACGAGGAATACATAACACTTCGCAAATCATATTATATCTTACCATGAAACATAGAAATGAGATGCGATATCGCGTTTTAAGAAGCATTAGAACTCTATTGCTACGATACCTAGACATCTGCAGACACTATTTCGAAGCAAGGAAGTGTCGCATTTATATTCATTTGAAGTGTAGACGAGGAATACATAAGACTTCGCAAATCATATTATATCTTACCATGAGACATAGAAATGAGATGCGATATCGCGTTTTAAGAAGCATTAGAACACTATTGCTACGATACCTAGACATCTGCAGACGCTATTTCCTAGCAAGGAAGTGTCGCATTTACATTCATTTGAAGTGTAGACGAGGAATACATGACACTTCGCAAATTATATAATATCTTTCCATGAAACATAGAAATGAGATGCGATATCGCGTTTTAATAAGCATTAGAACTCTACTGCTACGATACCTAGACATCTGCAGACGCTATTTCCTACCAAGGAAGTGTCGCATTTACTTTCATTTGAAGTGTAGACGAGGAATACATAACACTTCGCAAATCATGTTATATCTTACCATGAAACATAGAAATGAGATGTGATATCGCGTTTTAAGGAGCATTAGAACACTATTGCTACGGTACGTAGACATCTGCAAACGCTATTTCCTTGCAAGGAAATGTCGCATTTACATTCATTTGAATCGTAGACGCGGAATGCATAACACTTCGCAATGAATATTATATCTTATCATGAAACATAGATATGAGATGCTATATCTCGTTTTAAGAAGCATTTGAACTCTATTGCTACGATACCTAGACATCTGCAGACGCTATTTCCTAGCTAGGAAGTGTCGCATTTACATTCATTTGAAGTGTAGACGAGGAATACATAACACTTCACAAATCATATTATATCTTACCATGAAACATAGAAATGAGGTGCGATATCGCGTTTTAAGAAGCATTAGAACTCTATCGCTACGATACCTAGACATATGCAGACGCTATTTCCTAGCAAGGAAGTGTCGCATTTACATTCACTTGAAGTGTAGACGAGGAATACATAACACTTCGCAAATCATATTATATCTTACCATGAAACATAGAAATGAGATAAGATATTGTGTTTTGAGAAGCATTAGAACCCTATCGCTACGATACCTAGACATCTGCAGACGCTATTTCCTTTCAAGGAAGTGTCGCATTTACATTCATTTGAAGTGTAGACGAGGAGTACATAACACTTCGCAAATCATATTATATCTTACCATGAAGCATAGAAATGAGATGCGATATCGCGTTTTAAGAAGCATAAGAACTCTATTGCTACTATAGGTAGACATTTGCAAACGCTATTTCCTTGCAAGGAAGTGTCGCATTTACATTCATTTGAAGTGTAGACGAGGAATACATAACACTTCGCAAATCATATTATATCTTACCATGAAACATAGAAATGAGATGCGATATCGCGTTTTAAGAATCATAAGAACTCTAATGCTACGATACGTACCCATCTGCAAACGCTATTTCCTTGCAAGGTAGTGTCGCATTTACATTCATTTGAATCGTAGACGAGGAATGCATAACACTTCGCAATGAATATTATATCTTATCATTAAACATAGATATGAGATGCAATATATCGTTTTAAGAAGCATTTGAACTCTATTGCTACGATACCTAGACATCTGCAGACGCTATTTCCTAGCAATGAAGTGTCGCATTTACATTCATTTGAAGTGTAGACAAGGAATACATGACACTTCGCAAACCATATTATATCTTACCCTGAAACATAGAAATGAGATGCGATATCGCGTTTTAAGAAGCATTAGAACACTATTGCTACGATACCTAGACATCTGCAGACGCTATTTCCTAGCAAGGAAGTTTCGCATTTACATTCATTTGAAGTGTAGACGAGGTATACATGACACTTCGAAAATCATATTATAACTTACAATGAAACATAGAAATGAGATGCGATATCGCGTTTTAAGAAGTATTAGAAATCTGTTGCTACGATACGTAGACTTCTGCAAACGCTATTTCTTTGCAAGGAAGAGTCGCATTTACATTCATTTGAAGTGTAGACGAGGAATACATAACACTTCGCAAATCATATTATAACTTACCATGAAACATAGAATTGAGATGCGATATCGCGTTTTAAGAATCATAAGAACTCCATTGCTACGATACGTAGACATCTGCAAACGTTATATCCTTGCAAGGAAGTGTCGCATTTACATTCATTTGAAGTGTAGGCGAGGAATACATAACACTCCTCAAATTATATAATATCTTTCCATGAAACATAGAAATGAGATGCGATATCGCGTTTTAAGAAGCATTAGAACTCTACTGCTACGATACCTAGACATCTGCAAACGCTATTTCCTTGCAAGGAAGTGTCGCATTTACATTCATTTGAAGTGTAGACGAGGAATACATAACACTTCGCAAATCATATTATATCTTACCGTGAAACATAGAAATGAGATGCGCTATCGCGTTTTAGGAAGCATTAGAACTCTATTGCTACGATAGGCAGATATCTGCAAACGCTATTTCTTTGCAAGGAAGTGTAGCATTTACATTCATTTGAAGTGTAGACGAGGAGTACATAACACTTCGCAAATCATATTATATCTTACCATGAAGCATAGACATGAGATGCGATATCGCGTTTTAAGAAGCATAAGAACTCTATTGCTACTATAGGTAGACATTTGCAAACGCTATTTCCTTGCAAGGAAGTGTCGCATTTACATTCATTTGAAGTGTAGACGAGGAATACATAACACTTCGCAAATCATATTATATCTTACCATGAAACATAGAAATGAGATGCGATATCGCGTTTTAAGAATCATAAGAACTCTAATGCTACGATACGTACCCATCTGCAAACGCTATTTCCTTGCAAGGTAGTGTCGCATTTACATTCATTTGAATCGTAGACGAGGAATGCATAACACATCGCAATGAATATTATATCTTATCATTAAACATAGATATGAGATGCAATATATCTTTTTAAGAAGCATTTGAACTCTATTGCTACGATACCTAGACATCTGCAGACGCTATTTCCTAGCAATGAAGTGTCGCATTTACATTCATTTGAAGTGTAGACAAGGAATACATGACACTTCGCAAATCATATTATATCTTACCCTGAAACATAGAAATGAGATGCGATATCGCGTTTTAAGAAGCATTAGAAATCTATTGCTACGATACGTAGACTTCTGCAAACGCTATTTCCTTGCAAGGAAGAGTCGCATTTACATTCATTTGAAGTGTAGACGAGGAATACATAACACTTCGCAAATCATATTATAACTTACCATGAAACATAGAATTGAGATGCGATATCGCGTTTTAAGAATCATAAGAACTCCATTGCTACGATACGTAGACATCTGCAAACGTTATTTCCTTGCAAGGAAGTGTCGCATTTACATTCATTTGAAGTGTAGGCGAGGAATACATAACACTCCTCAAATTATATAATATCTTTCCATGAAACATAGAAATGAGATGCGATATCGCGTTTTAAGAAGCATTAGAACTCTACTGCTACGATACCTAGACATCTGCAGACGCTATTTCCTAGCAAGGAAGTGTCGCATTTACATTCATTTCAAGTGTAGGCGAGGAATACATAACACTCCTCAAATTATATAATATCTTTCCATGAAACATAGAAATGAGATGCGATATCGCGTTTTAATAAGCATTAGAACTCTACTGCTACGACAGGTAGACATCTGCAAACGCTATTTCCTTGCAAGGAAGTGTCGCATTTACATTCATTTGAAGTGTAGACGAGGAATACATAACACTTCGCAAATCGTGTTATATCTTACCATGAAACATAGAATTGAGATGCGATATCCCGTTTTAAGAAGCATTAGAACTCTATTGCTACGATACCTAGACATCTGCAGACGCTATTTCCTACCAAGGAAGTGTCGCATTTACTTTCATTTGAAGTGTAGACGAGGAATACATAACACTTCGCAAATCATATTATATCTTACCATGAAACATAGAAATGAGATGCGATATCGCGTTTTAAGAAGCATTAGAACTCTATTGCTACGATACCTAGACATCTGCAGACACTATTTCGTAGCAAGGAAGTGTCGCATTTATATTCATTTGAAGTGTAGACGAGGAATACATAAGACTTCGCAAATCATATTATATCTTACCATGAGACATAGAAATGAGATGCGATATCGCGTTTTAAGAAGCATTAGAACACTATTGCTACGATACCTAGACATCTGCAGACGCTATTTCCTAGCAAGGAAGTGTCGCATTTACATTCATTTGAAGTGTAGACGAGGAATACATGACACTTCGCAAATTATATAATATCTTTCCATGAAACATAGAAATGAGATGCGATATCGCGTTTTAATAAGCATTAGAACTCTACTGCTACGATACCTAGACATCTGCAGACGCTATTTCCTACCAAGGAAGTGTCGCATTTACTTTCATTTGAAGTGTAGACGAGGAATACATAACACTTCGCAAATCATGTTATATCTTACCATGAAACATAGAAATGAGATGTGATATCGCGTTTTAAGAAGCATTAGAACACTATTGCTACGGTACGTAGACATCTGCAAACGCTATTTCCTTGCAAGGAAATGTCGCATTTACATTCATTTGAATCGTAGACGCGGAATGCATAACACTTCGCAATGAATATTATATCTTATCATGAAACATAGATATGAGATGCTATATCTCGTTTTAAGAAGCATTTGAACTCTATTGCTACGATACCTAGACATCTGCAGACGCTATTTCCTAGCTAGGAAGTGTCGCATTTACATTCATTTGAAGTGTAGACGAGGAATACATAACACTTCACAAATCATATTATATCTTACCATGAAACATAGAAATGAGGTGCGATATCGCGTTTTAAGAAGCATTAGAACTCTATCGCTACGATACCTAGACATATGCAGACGCTATTTCCTAGCAAGGAAGTGTCGCATTTACATTCACTTGAAGTGTAGACGAGGAATACATAACACTTCGCAAATCATATTATATCTTACCATGAAACATAGAAATGAGATAAGATATTGTGTTTTGAGAAGCATTAGAACCCTATCGCTACGATACCTAGACATCTGCAGACGCTATTTCCTTTCAAGGAAGTGTCGCATTTACATTCATTTGAAGTGTAGACGAGGAGTACATAACACTTCGCAAATCATATTATATCTTACCATGAAGCATAGAAATGAGATGCGATATCGCGTTTTAAGAAGCATAAGAACTCTATTGCTACTATAGGTAGACATTTGCAAACGCTATTTCCTTGCAAGGAAGTGTCGCATTTACATTCATTTGAAGTGTAGACGAGGAATACATAACACTTCGCAAATCATATTATATCTTACCATGAAACATAGAAATGAGATGCGATATCGCGTTTTAAGAATCATAAGAACTCTAATGCTACGATACGTACCCATCTGCAAACGCTATTTCCTTGCAAGGTAGTGTCGCATTTACATTCATTTGAATCGTAGACGAGGAATGCATAACACTTCGCAATGAATATTATATCTTATCATTAAACATAGATATGAGATGCAATATATCGTTTTAAGAAGCATTTGAACTCTATTGCTACGATACCTAGACATCTGCAGACGCTATTTCCTAGCAATGAAGTGTCGCATTTACATTCATTTGAAGTGTAGACAAGGAATACATGACACTTCGCAAACCATATTATATCTTACCCTGAAACATAGAAATGAGATGCGATATCGCGTTTTAAGAAGCATTAGAACACTATTGCTACGATACCTAGACATCTGCAGACGCTATTTCCTAGCAAGGAAGTTTCGCATTTACATTCATTTGAAGTGTAGACGAGGTATACATGACACTTCGAAAATCATATTATAACTTACAATGAAACATAGAAATGAGATGCGATATCGCGTTTTAAGAAGTATTAGAAATCTGTTGCTACGATACGTAGACTTCTGCAAACGCTATTTCTTTGCAAGGAAGAGTCGCATTTACATTCATTTGAAGTGTAGACGAGGAATACATAACACTTCGCAAATCATATTATAACTTACCATGAAACATAGAATTGAGATGCGATATCGCGTTTTAAGAATCATAAGAACTCCATTGCTACGATACGTAGACATCTGCAAACGTTATATCCTTGCAAGGAAGTGTCGCATTTACATTCATTTGAAGTGTAGGCGAGGAATACATAACACTCCTCAAATTATATAATATCTTTCCATGAAACATAGAAATGAGATGCGATATCGCGTTTTAAGAAGCATTAGAACTCTACTGCTACGATACCTAGACATCTGCAAACGCTATTTCCTTGCAAGGAAGTGTCGCATTTACATTCATTTGAAGTGTAGACGAGGAATACATAACACTTCGCAAATCATATTATATCTTACCGTGAAACATAGAAATGAGATGCGCTATCGCGTTTTAGGAAGCATTAGAACTCTATTGCTACGATAGGCAGATATCTGCAAACGCTATTTCTTTGCAAGGAAGTGTAGCATTTACATTCATTTGAAGTGTAGACGAGGAGTACATAACACTTCGCAAATCATATTATATCTTACCATGAAGCATAGACATGAGATGCGATATCGCGTTTTAAGAAGCATAAGAACTCTATTGCTACTATAGGTAGACATTTGCAAACGCTATTTCCTTGCAAGGAAGTGTCGCATTTACATTCATTTGAAGTGTAGACGAGGAATACATAACACTTCGCAAATCATATTATATCTTACCATGAAACATAGAAATGAGATGCGATATCGCGTTTTAAGAATCATAAGAACTCTAATGCTACGATACGTACCCATCTGCAAACGCTATTTCCTTGCAAGGTAGTGTCGCATTTACATTCATTTGAATCGTAGACGAGGAATGCATAACACTTCGCAATGAATATTATATCTATCATTAAACATAGATATGAGATGCAATATATCGTTTTAAGAAGCATTTGAACTCTATTGCTACGATACCTAGACATCTGCAGACGCTATTTCCTAGCAATGAAGTGTCGCATTTACATTCATTTGAAGTGTAGACAAGGAATACATGACACTTCGCAAATCATATTATATCTTACCCTGAAACATAGAAATGAGATGCGATATCGCGTTTTAAGAAGCATTAGAACTCTACTGCTACGATACCTAGACATCTGCAGACGCTATTTCCTACCAAGGAAGTGTCGCATTTACTTTCATTTGAAGTGTAGACGAGGAATACATAACACTCCTCAAATTATATAATATCTTTCCATGAAACATAGAAATGAGATGCGATATCGCGTTTTAATAAGCATTAGAACTCTACTGCTACGATAGGTAGACATCTGCAAACGCTATTTCCTTGCAAGGAAGTGTCGCATTTACATTCATTTGAAGTGTAGACGAGGAATACATAACACTTCGCAAATCGTGATATATCTTACCATGAAACATAGAATTGAGATGCGATATCGCGTTTTAAGAAGCATTAGAACTCTATTGCTACGATACCTAGACATCTGCAGACGCTATTTCCTACCAAGGAAGTGTCGCATTTACTTTCATTTGAAGTGTAGACGAGGAATACATAACACTTCGCAAATCATATTATATCTTACCATGAAACATAGAAATGAGATGCGATTTCGCGTTTTAAGAAGCATTAGAACTCTATTGCTACGATACCTAGACATCTGCAGACACTATTTCGTAGCAAGGAAGTGTCGCATTTATATTCATTTGAAGTGTAGACGAGGAATACATAAGACTTCGCAAATCATATTATATCTTACCATGAGACATAGAAATGAGATGCGATATCGCGTTTTAAGAAGCATTAGAACACTATTGCTACGATACCTAGACATCTGCAGACGCTATTTCCTAGCAAGGAAGTGTCGCATTTACATTCATTTGAAGTGTAGACGAGGAATACATGACACTTCGCAAATCATATTATATCTTACCATGAAACATAGAAATGAGATGCGATATCGCGTTTTAAGAAGCATCAGAATTCTATTGCTACGATACGTAGACATCTGCAGATGCTATTTCCATTCAAGGAAGTGTCGCATTTACATTCATGTGAAGTGTAGACGAGGAGTACATAACACTTCGCAAATCATATTATATCTTACCATGAAACATAGAAATGAGATGCGATATCGCGTTTTAAGAATCATAAGAACTCTATTGCTACGATACATAGACATCTGCAAACGCTATTTCCTTGCAAGGAAGTGTCGTATTTTCATTCATTTGAATCGTAGACGCGGAATGCATAACACTTCGCAATGAATATTATATCTTATCATGAAACATAGATATGCGATGCTATATCTTGTTTTAAGAATCATTTGAACTCTATTGCAACGATACCTAGACATCTGCAGACGCTATTTCCTAGCTAGGAAGTGTCGCATTTACATTCATTTGAAGTGTAGACGAGGAATACGTGACACTTCGCAAATCATATTATATCTTACCATGAAACATAGAAATGAGATGCGATATCGCGTTTTAACAAGCATTAGAAATCTATTGCTACGATACGTAGACATCTGCAAACGCTATTTCTTTCCAAGGAAGTGTCGCATTTACATTCATTTGAAGTGTAGACGAGGAATACATAACACTCCTCAAATTATATAATATCTTTCCATGAAACATAGAAATGAGATGCGATATCGCGTTTTAAGAATCGTAAGAACTCTATTGCTACGATACGTAGACATCTGCAAACGCTATTTCTTTGCAAGGAAGTGTCGCATTTACATTCATTTGAAGTATAGACGAGGAATACTTAACACTTCGCAAATCATATTATATTCTGCCATGAAACATAGAAATGAGATGCGATATCGCGTTTTAAGGAGCATTAGAACTCCATTGCTACGATACGTAGACATCTGCAAACGCTATTTCCTTGCAAGGAAGTGTCGCATTTACATTCAATTGAATCGTAGACGCGGAATGCATAACACTTCGCAAAGAATATTATATCTTATCATGAAACATAGATATGAGATATTATATCTCGTTTTAAGAAGCATTTGAACTCTAGTGCTACGATACCTAGACATCTGCAGACGTTATTTCCTAGCAAGGAAGTGTCTCATTTACATTCATTTGAAGTGTAGACGAGGAATACATGACACTTCGCAAATCATATTATATCTTACCATGATACATAGAAATGAGATGCGATATCGCGTTTTAAGAAGCATTAGAAATCTATTGCTACGATACGTAGGCATCTGCAAACGCTATTTCTTTGCAAGGAAGTGTCGCATTTACATTCATTTGAAGTGTAGACGAGGAATACATAACACTTCGCAAATCATATTATATCTTACCATGAAACATAGAAATGAGATGCGATATCGCGTTTTAAGAATCATAAGAACTCTATTGCTACGATACGTAGACATCTGCAAACGCACTTTCCTTGCAGGGAAGTGTCGCATTAACATTCATATGAAGTGTAGACGAGGAATACATAACACTTCGCAAATCATATTATATCTTACCACGAATCATAGAAATGAGATGCGATATCGCGTTTTAAGAATCATAAGAACTCTATTGCTACGATACGTAGACATCTGCAGACGCTATTTCCTTGCAAGGAAGTGTCGCATTCGCATTCATTTGAAGTGTAGACGAGGAATACATAACACTTCGCAAATCATATTATATCTTACCATGGAACATAGAAATGAGATGCCATATCGCGTTTTAAGAAGCATTAGAACTCTACTGCTACGATAGGTAGACATCTGCAAACGCTATTTCCTTGCAAGGAAGTGTCGCATTTACATTCATTTGAAGTGTAGACGAGGAATACATCACATTTCGCAAATCATATTATATCTTACCATGAAACATAGAAATGAGATGCGATATTGCGTTTTGAGAAGCATCAGAACTCTATCGCTGCGATACCCAAACATCTGCAGACGCTATTTCCTTTCAAGGGAGTGTCGCATTTACAATCATTTGAAGTGTAGACGAGGAGTACATAACACTACGCAAATCATATTATATCTTACCATGAAACATAGAAATGAGATGCGATATCGTGTTTTAAGAAGCATTAGAACACTATGCTACGATACCTAGACATCTGCAGACGCTATTTCCTGGGAAGGAAGTGTCGCATTTACGTTCATTTGAATCGTAGACGTAGAATGCATAGCAATTCGCAATGAATAATATATCTTATCATGAAACATAGATATGTGATGCAATATTTCGTTTTAAGAAGCATTTGAACTCTATTGCTTCGATACGTAGACATCTGCAAACGCTATTTCCTTGCAAGGAAGTGTCGCATTTACATTCATTTGAAGTATAGACGAGGAATACTTAACACTTCGCAAATCATATTATATTCTGCCATGAAACATAGAAATGAGATGCGATATCGCGTTTTAAGGAGCATTAGAACTCCATTGCTACGATACGTAGACATCTGCAAACGCTATTTCCTTGCAAGGAAGTGTCGCATTTACATTCAATTGAATCGTAGACGCGGAATGCATAACACTTCGCAAAGAATATTATATCTTATCATGAAACATAGATATGAGATATTATATCTCGTTTTAAGAAGCATTTGAACTCTATTGCTACGATACCTAGACATCTGCAGACGCTATTTCCTAGCAAGGAAGTGTCTCATTTACATTCATTTGAAGTGTAGACGAGGAATACATGACACTTCGCAAATCATATTATATCTTACCATGATACATAGAAATAAGATGCGATATCGCGTTTTAAGAAGCATTAGAAATCTATTGCTACGATACGTAGGCATCTGCAAACGCTATTTCTTTGCAAGGAAGTGTCGCATTTACATTCATTTGAAGTGTAGACGAGGAATACATAACACTTCGCAAATCATATTATATCTTACCACGAATCATAGAAATGAGATGCGATATCGCGTTTTAAGAATCATAAGAACTCTATTGCTACGATACGTAGACATCTGCAGACGCTATTTCCATGCAAGGAAGTGTCGCATTCGCATTCATTTGAAGTGTAGACGAGGAATACATAACACTTCGCAAATCATATTATATCTTACCATGGAACACAGAAATGAGATGCCATATCGCGTTTTAAGAAGCATTAGAACTCTACTGCTACGATAGGTAGACATCTGCAAACGCTATTTCCTTGCAAGGAAGTGTCGCATTTACATTCATTTGAAGTGTAGACGAGGAATACATCACATTTCGCAAATCATATTATATCTTACCATGAAACATAGAAATGAGATGCGATATTGCGTTTTGAGAAGCATCAGAACTCTATCGCTGCGATACCTAAACATCTGCAGACGCTATTTCCTTTCAAGGGAGTGTCGCATTTACAATCATTTGAAGTGTAGACGAGGAGTACATAACACTACGCAAATCATATTATATCTTACCATGAAACATAGAAATGAGATGCGATATCGCGTTTTAAGAATCATAAGAACTCTACTGTTACGATACGTAGACATCTGCAAACGCTATTACCTTGCAAGGAAGTGTCGCATTTACGTTCATTTGAATCGCAGACGAGGAATGCATAACACTTCGCAATGAATATTATATCTTATCATGAAACATAGATATGCGATGCAATATCTCGTTTTAAGAAGCATTTGAACTCTATTGCTTTGATACGTAGGCATCTGCAAACGCTATTTCCTTGCAAGGAAGTGTCGCATTTACATTCATTTGAAGTGTAGACGAGGAATACATAACACTTCGCAAATCATATATCTTACCATGAAACATTGAAATGAGATGCGATATTGCGTTTTAAGAAGCATTAGAAATCTATTGCTACGATACGTAGACATCTGCAAACGCTATTTCTTTGCAAGGAAGTATCGCATTTACATTCATTTGAAGTGTTGACGAGGAATACATAACACTTCGCAAATCATATAATATCTTACTATGAAACACAAAAATGAGATGCGATATCGCGTTTTAAGAAGCATTAGAACTCTAATGCTACGATACCTAGACATCTGCAGACGCTATTTCCTAGCAAGGAAGTGTCGCATTTACATTCATTTGAAGTGTAGACGAGGAAAACATGACACTTCGCAAATCATATTATATCTCACCACGGAACATAGAAATGAGATGCGACATCGCGTCTTAAGAAGCATTAGAACACTATTGCTACGATACCTAGACATCTGCAGACGCTATTTCCTAGCAAGGAAGTCTCGCATTTACATTCATTTGAAGTGTAGACGAGGAATACATGACACATCGCAAATCATATTATATCTTACCATGAAACATAGAAATGAGATGCGATATCGCGTTTTAAGAATCATAAGAACTCTACTGTTACGATACGTAGACATCTGCAAACGCTATTACCTTGCAAGGAAGTGTCGCATTTACGTTCATTTGAATCGCAGACGAGGAATGCATAACACTTCGCAATGAATTTTATATCTTATCATGAAACATAGATATGCGATGCAATATCTCGTTTTAAGAAGCATTTGAACTCTATTGCTTCGATACGTAAGCATCTGCAAACGCTATTTCCTTGCAAGGAAGTGTCCCATTTACATTCATTTGAAGTGTAGACGAGGAATACATAACACTTCGCAAATCATATTATATCTTACCATGAAACATAGAAATGAGATGCGATATCGCGTTTTAAGAAGCATTAGAATTCTATTGCTCCGATACGTAGACATGTGCAAACGCTATTTCCTAGCGAGGAAGTATCGCATTCACATTCGTTTGAAGTGTAGACGAGGAATACATAACACTTCGCAAATCATATTACATCTTACCATGAAACGTAGAAATGAGATGCGATATCGCGTTTTAAGAAGCATTAGAAAGCTATTGCTACGATACGTAGACATCTGCAAACGCTAATTCCTAGCGAGGAAATATCGCAGTCACATTCATTTGAAGTGTAGACGAGGAATACATGACACTTCGCAAATCATATTATATCTTTCCATGAAACATAGAAATGAGATGCGATATCGCGTTTTAAGAAGCATTAGAAAGCTATTGCAACGCTACGTAGACATCTGCAAACGCTATTTCCTAGCGAGGAAGTATCGCATTCACATTCATTTGAAGTGTAGACGAGGAATACATAACACTTCGCAAATCATGTTATATCTTACCATGAAACATAGAAATGAGATGCGATATTGCGTTTTGAGAAGCATTAGAAATCTATCGCTACGATACCTAGACATCTGCAAACGCTATTTCCTAGCGAGGAAATATCGCAGTCACATTCATTTGAAGTGTAGTCGAGGAATACATGACACTTCGCAAATCATATTATATTTTACCATGAAACATAGAAATGAGATGCGATATCGCGTTTTAAGAAGCATTAGAAAGCTATTGCTACGATACGTAGACATCTGCAAACGCTATTTCCTAGCGAGGAAATATCGCAGTCACATTCATTTGAAATGTAGAGGAGGAATACATGACACTTCGCAAATCATATTATATAGTACCATGAAACATAGAAATGAGATGCGATATCGCGTTTTAAGAAGCATTAGAAAGCTATTGCAACGATACGTAGACATCTGCCAACGCTATTTCCTAGCGAGGAAGTATCGCATTCACATTCATTTGAAGTGTAGACGAGGAATACATAACACTTCGCAAATCATATTATATCTTACCATGAAACACAGAAATGAGATGCGATATTGCGTTTTGAGAAGCATTAGAACCCTATTGCTACGATACCTAGACATCTGCAGACGCTATTTCCTAGCAAGGAAGTGTCGCATTTACATTCATTTGAAGTGTAGACGAGGAATACATAACACTTCGCAAATCATATTATATCTTACCATGAAACATAGAAATGAGATGCGATATCGCGTTTTATGAATCATAAGAACTCTATTGCTACGATACGTAGACATCTGCAAACGCAATTTCCTTGCAAGGAAGTGTCTCATTAACATTCATATGAAGTGTAGACGAGGAATACATAACACTTCGCAAATCATATTATATCTGACCATGAAACATAGAAATGAGATGCGATATCGCGTTTTAAGTATCATAAGAACCCTATTGCTACGATACGTAGACATCTGCAGACGCCATTTCCTTGCAAGGAAGTGTGGCATTTACATTCATTTGAAGTGTAGACGAGGAATACATAACACTTCGCAAATCATATAATATCTTACGATGAAACATAGAAATGAGATGCGATATCGCGTTTTAAGAAGCATTAGAACTCTATTGCAACGATACCTAGACATCTGCAGACGCTATTTCCTAGCAAGGAAGTGTCTCATTTACGTTCATTTGAATCGTAGACGTAGAATGCATAACACTTCGCAATGAATAATATATCTTATCATGAAACATAGATATGTGATGCAATATCTCGTTTTAAGAAGCATTTGAACTCTATTGCTTCGATACGTAGACATCTGCAAACGCTATTTCCTTGCAAGGTAGTGTCGCATTTACATTCATTTGAAGTGTAGATGAGGAATACATGACACTTCTCAAATCATATTATATCTTACCATGAAACATAGAAATGAGATGCGATATCGCGTTTTAAGATGCATTAGAATTCTATTGCAACGATAGGTAGACACCTGCAAACGCTATTTCCTTGCAAGGAAGTGTCGCATTTACGTTCATTTGAAGTGTAGACGAAGAATACATAACACTTCGCAAATCATATTATATCTTACCATGAAACATAGAAATGAGATGCGATATCGCGTTTTAAGATGCATTAGAATACTATTGCTACGATAGGTAGATACCAGCAAACGCTATTTCCTTGCAAGGAAGTGTCGCATTTACGTTCATTTGAAGTGTAGACGAGGAATACATAACACTTCGCAAATCATATAATATCTTACCATGAAACAATGATATGTGATGCAATATCTCGTTTTAAGAAGCATTTGAACTCTATTGCTTCGATACGTAGACATCTGCAAACGCTATTTCCTTGCAAGGTAGTGTCGCATTTACATTCATTTGAAGTGTAGATGAGGAATACATGACACTTCTCAAATCATATTATATCTTACCATGAAACATAGAAATGATATGCGATATCGCGTTTTAAGAAGCATTAGAATTCTATTGCTCCGATACGTAGACACCTGCAAACGCTATTTCCTTGCAAGGAAGTGTCGCATTTACGTTCATTTGAAGTGTAGACGAAGAATACATAACACTTCGCAAATCATATTATATCTTACTATGAAACATAGAAATGAGATGCGATATCGCGTTTTAAGATGCATTAGAATTCTATTGCTACGATAGGTAGATACCTGCAAACGCTATTTCCTTGCAAGGAAGTGTCGCATTTACGTTCATTTGAAGTGTAGACGAGGAATACATAACACTTCGCAAATCATATAATATCTTACCATGAAACAATGATATGTGATGCAATATCTCGTTTTAAGAAGCATTTGAACTCTATTGCTTCGATACGTAGACATCTGCAAACGCTATTTCCTTGCAAGGTAGTGTCGCATTTACATTCATTTGAAGTGTAGATGAGGAATACATGACACTTCTCAAATCATATTATATCTTACCATGAAACATAGAAATGAGATGCGATATCGCGTTTTAAGAAGCATTAGAATTCTATTGCTCCGATACGTAGACATCTGCAAACGCTATTTCCTTGCACGGAAGTGTCACATTTACATTCATTTGAAGTGTATACGACGAATACATAACACTTCGCAAATCATATTACATCTTACCATGAAACGTAGAAATGAGATGCGATATCGCGTTTTAGGAAGCATTAGAACTCTATTGCTACGATACCTAGACATCTGCAGACGCTATTTCCTAATAGGAAGTGTCGCATTTACTTTCATTTGAATCGTAGACGAGGAATGCATAACACTTCGCAATGAATATTATATCTTATCATGAAACATAGATATGAGATGCAATATCTCGTTTTAAGAAGCATTTGAACTCTATTTCTTCGATACGTAGACATCAGCAAATGCTATTTCCTTGCAAGGAAGTGTCGCACTTACATTCATTTGAAGTGTAGAGGAGGAATACATAACACTTCGCAAATCATATTACATCTTACAATGAAACATAGAAATGAGATGCGATATCGCGTTTTAAGAAGCATTAGAAAGTTATTGCAACGATACGTAGACATCTGCAAACGCTATTTCCTAGCGAGGAAGTATCGCATTCACATTCATTTGAAGTGTAGACGAGGAATACATAACACTTCGCAAATCATATTATATCTTACCAAGAAACATAGAAATGAGATGCGATATTGCGTTTTGAGAAGCATCAGAACTATATCGCTGCGATACCTAAACATCTGCAAACGCTATTTCCTTGCAAGGAAGTTTCGCATTTACATTCATTTGAAGTGTCGACGAGGAATACATAAGACGTCGCAAATCATGTTATATCTTACCATGAAACATAGAAATGAGATGCAATATCGCCTTTTTAGAAGCATTAGAAATCTATTGCTACGATACCTAGACATCCGCAGACGCTATTTCCTAGCAAGGAAGTGTCGCATTTACATTCATTTGAAGTGTAGACGAGGAATACATAAGACTTCGCAAATCATGTTATATCTTACCATGAAACATAGAAATGAGATGCGATATCGCGTTTTAAGAAGCATTAGAACTCTACTGCTACGATAGGCAGACATCTGCAAACGCTATTTACTTGCAAGGAAGTGTTGCATTTACATTCATTTGAAGTGTAGACGAGGAATACATCACACTTCGCAAATCATATTATATCTTACCATGAAACATAGAAATGAGATGCGATATCGCGTATTAAGAATCATAAGAACTCCATTGCTACGATACGTAGACATCTGCAAGCGCTATTTCCTTGCAAGGAAGTGTCGCATTTACATTCAATTGAATCGTAGACGCGGAATGCATAACACTTCGCAATGAATATTATATCTTATCATGAAACATAGATATGAGATATTATATCTCGTTTTAAGAAGCATTTGAACTCTATTGCTACGATACCTAGACATCTGCAGACGCTATTTCCTAGCAAGGAAGTGTCGCATGTACATTCATTTGAAGTGTAGACGAGGAATACATGACACTTCGCAAATCATATATCTTACCATGAAACATTGAAATGAGATGCGATATTGCGTTTTAAGAAGCATTAGAAATCTATTACTACGATACGTAGACATCTGCAAACGCTATTTCTTTGCAAGGAAGTATCGCATTTACATTCATTTGAAGTGTTGACGAGGAATACATAACACTTCGCAAATCATATTATATCTTACCATGAAACACAGAAATGAGATGCGATATCGCGTTTTAAGAATCATAAGAACTCTATTGCTACGATACGTAGACATCTGCAAACACTATTTCCTCGCAAGGAAGTGTCGCATTTACATTCATTTGAAGTTTAGACGAGGAATACATAACACTTCGCAAATCATATTATATCTTACCATGAAACATAGAAATGAGAAGCGATATCGCGTTTTAAGAAGCATTAGAAATCTATTGCTACGATACGTAGACATCTGCAAACGCTATTTCTTTGCAAGGAAGTGTCGCATTTACATTCATTTGAAGTGTAGAAGAGGAATACATAACACTTCGCAAATCATATTATATCTTACCATGAAACATAGATATGAGGTGCGATATCACGTTTTAAGAAGCATAAGAGCTCCATTGCTACGATACGTAGACATCTGCAAACGCTATTTCCTTGCAAGGAAGTGTCGCATTTACATTCAATTGAATCGTAGACACGGAATGCATAACACTTCGCAATGAATATTATATCTTATCATGAAACATAGATATGAGATATTATATCTCGTTTTAAGAAGCATTTGAACTCTATTGCTACGATACCTAGACATCTGCAGACGCTATTTCCTAGCATGGAAGTGTCGCATTTACATTCATTTGAAGTGTAGACGAGGAATACATGACACTTCGCAAATCATATTATATCTTACCATGAAACATAGAAATGAGATGCGATATTGCGTTTTAAGAAGCATTAGAAATTTATTGCTACGATACCTAGACATCTGCAGACGCTATTTCCTAGCAAGGAAGTGTCGCATTTACATTCATTTGCAGTGTAGACGAGGAATACATAACACTTCGCAAATCATGTTATATCTTACCATGAAACATAGAAGTGAGATGCGATTTCGCGTTTTAAGAAGCATTAGAACACTATTGCTACGATACCTAGACATCTGCAGACGCTATTTCCTACCAAGGATGTGTCGCATTTACATTCATTTGAAGTATAGACGAGGAATACATAAGACTTCGCAAATCATATTATATCTTACCATGAAACATAGAAATGAGATGCGATATCGCGTTTTAAGAAGCATTAGAGCTCTACTGCTACGATAGGCAGACATCTGCAAACGCTATTTCCTTGCAAGGAAGTGTCGCATTTACATTCATTTGAAGTGTAGTCGAGGAATACATAAGACTTCGCAAATCATATTATATCTTACCATGAAACATAGAAATGAGATGCGATATCGCGTTTTAAGGATCATAAGAACTCTATTGCTACGATACGTAGACATCTGCAGACGCTATTTCCTAGCAAGGAAGTGTCGCATTTACATTCATTTGAAGTGTAGACGAGGAATACATGACACTTCGCAAATCATATTATATCTTACCATGAAACATAGAAATGAGATGCGATATCGCGTTTTAAGAAGCATTAGAAACCTATTGCTACGATACGTAGACATCTGCAAACGCTATTTCCTTCCAAGGAGGTGTCGCATTTACATTCATTTGAAGTGTAGACGATTAATACATAACACTTCGCAAATCATATTATAACTTACCAGGACACATAGAAATGAGATGCGATTTCGCGTATTAAGAAGCATTAGAACTCCATTGCTACGATACCTAGACATCTGCAGACGCTATTTCCTACCAAGGAAGTGTCGCATTTACTTTCATTTGAAGTGTAGACGAGGAATACATGACACTTCGCAAATCATATTATATCTTACCATGAAACATAGAAATGAGATGCGATATCGCGTTTTAAGAAGCATTAGGAAGCTATTGCAAAGATACGTAGACATCTGCAAACGCTATTTCCTAGCGAGGAAGTATCGCATTCACATTCATTTGAAGTGTAGACGAGGAATACATGACACTTCGCAAATCATATTATATCTTACTACGAAACACAGAAATGAGATGCGATATCGCGTTTTAAGAAGCATTAGAACTCTATTGCTACGATACCTAGACATCTGCAGACGCTATTTCCTAGCAAGGAAGTGTCGCATTTACATTCATTTGAAGTGTAGACGAGGAATGCATGACACTTCGCAAATCATATTGTATCTTACCATGAAACATAGAAATGAGATGCGACATCGCGTCTTAAGAAGCATTAGAACACTATTGCTACGATACCTAGACATCTGCAGACGCTATTTCCTAGCAAGGAAGTGTCGCATTTACATTCATTTGAAGTGTAGACGAGGAATACATGACACTTCGCAAATCATATTATATCTTACCATGAAACATAGAAATGAGATGCGATATCGCGTTTTAAGATGCATTGGAGTTCTATTGCTACGATAGGTAGACACCTGCAAACGCTATTTCCTTGCAAGGAAGTGTCGCATTTACGTTCATTTGAAGTGTAGACGAGAAATACATAACACTTCGCAAATCATATTATATCTTACCATGAAACATAGAAATGAGATGCGATATCGCGTTTTAAGAAGCATTAGAACACTATTGCTACGATACCTAGACATCTGCAAACGCTATTTCCTTGCAAGGAAGTGTCGCATTTACATTCATTTGAATCATAGACGAGGAATGCATAGCACTTCGCAATGAATATTATATCTTACCATGAAACATAGAAATGAGATGCGATATCGCGTTTTAAGGATCATAAGAACTCTATTGCTACGATACGTAGACATCTGCAGACGCTATTTCCATGCAAGGAAGTGTCGCATTTACAATCATTTGAAGTGTAGACGAGGAGCACATAACACTACGCAAATCATATTATATCTTACCATGAAACATAGAAATGAGATGCGATATCGCGTTTTAAGAATCATAAGAACCCAATTGCTACGATACGTAGACATCTGCAAACGCACTTTCCTTGCAAGGAAGTGTCGCATTAACATTCATATGAAGTGTAGACGAGGAATACATAACACATCGCAAATCATATTATATCTTACCATGAAACACAGAACTGAGATGCGATATCGCGTTTTAAGAATCATAAGAACCCTATTGCTACGATACGTAGACATCTGCAGACGCCATTTCCTTGCAAGGAAGTGTCGCATTTACATTCATTTGAAGTGTAGACGAGGAATACATAACACTTCGCAAATCATATAATATCTTACCATGAAACATAGAAATGAGTTGCGATATCGCGTTTTAAGAATCACAAGAACTCTATTGCTACGATACGTAGACATCTGCAAACGCTATTTCCTTACAAGAAAGTGTCGCAATTACATTCATTTGAATCGTATACGAGGAATGCAAAACACTTCGCAATGAATATTATATCTTATCATGAAACGTAGATATGAGATGCTATATCTCGTTTTAAGAAGCATTTGAACTCTATTGCTACGATACCCAGACATCTGCAGACGCTGTTTCCTAGCAAGGAAGTGTCGCATTTACATTCATTTGAAGCGTAGACGAGGAATACATGACACTTCGCAAATCATATTATATCTTACCATGAAACATAGAAATGAGATGCGATATCGCGTTTTAAGAAGCATTAGAAATCTATTGCTACGATACGTAGACATCTGCAAACGCTATTTTTTTCCAAGGAGGTGTCGCATTTACATTGATTTGAAGTGTAGACGATTAATACATAACACTTCGCAAATCATATAATATCTTACCAGGAAACATAGAAATGAGATGCGATATCGCGATTTAAGAAGCATTAGAACTCTATTGCTACGATACCTAGACATCTGCAAACGCTATTTCCTTGCAAGGAAGTGTCGCATTTACATTCATTTGAATCATAGACGAGGAATGCATAACACTTCGCAATGAATATTATATCTTACCATGAAACATAGATATGAGGTGCGATATCACGTTTTAAGAAGCATTAGAGCTCCATTGCTACGATACGTAGACATCTGCAAACGCTATTTCCTTGCAAGGAAGTGTCGCATTTACATTCAATTGAATCGTAGACACGGAATGCATAACACTTCGCAATGAATATTATATCTTATCATGAAACATAGATATGAGATATTATATCTCGTTTTAAGAAGCATTTGAACTCTATTGCTACGATACCTAGACATCTGCAGACGCTATTTCCTAGCATGGAAGTGTCGCATTTACATTCATTTGAAGTGTAGACGAGGAATACATGACACTTCGCAAATCATATTATATCTTACCATGAAACATAGAAATGAGATGCGATTTCGCGTTTTAAGAATCATAAGAACTCAATTGTTACGATACGTAGATATCTGCAAACGCTATTTCCTTGCAAGCAAGTGTCGCATTTACATTCATTTGAAGTGTAGACGAGGAATACATAACACTTCGCAAATCATATTATATCTTACCATGAAACATAGAAATGAGATGCGATATCGCGTTTTAAGAATCATAAGAACTCCATTGCTACGATACGTAGACATCTGCAAACGCTATTTCCTTGCAAGGAAGTGTCCCATTTACATTCATTTGAATCGTAGACGCGGAATGCATAACACTTCGCAATGAATATTATATCTTATCATGAAACATAGATATGAGATGCTATATCTCGTTTTAAGAAGCATTTGAACTCTATTGCTACGATACCTAGACATCTGCAGACGCTATTTCCTAGCAAGGAAGTGTCGCATTTACGTTCATTTGAATCGCAGACGTGGAATGCATAACACTTCGCAATGAATATTATATCTTACCAAGAAACATAGAAATGAGATGCGATATCGCGTTTTAAGAAGCATTAGAACTCTATTGCTACGATACGTAGACATCTGCAGACGCTATTTCTTTGCAAGGAAGTGTCGCATTTACATTCATTTGAAGTGTAGACGAGGAATACATAACACTTCGCAAATCATATTATATCTTACCATGAAACATAGATATGAGGTGCGATGTCGCGTTTTAAGAAGCATTAGAACACTACTGCTACGATAGGTAGACATCTGCAAACGCTATTTCCTTGCAAGGAAGTGTCGCATTTACATTCAATTGAATCGTAGACGCGGAATGCATAACACTTCGCAAATCATATTATATCTTACCAAGAAACATAGAAATGAGATGCGATATTGCGTTTTGAGAAGCATCAGAACTATATCGCTGCGATACCTAAACATCTGCAAACGCTATTTCCTTGCAAGGAAGTTTCGCATTTACATTCATTTGAAGTGTAGACGAGGAATACATAAGACTTCGCAAATCATGTTATATCTTACCATGAAACATAGAAATGAGATCCAATATCGCGTTTTAAGAAGCATTAGAACTCTATTGCTACGATACCTAGACATCTGCAGACGCTATTTCCTAGCAAGGAAGTGTCGCATTTACATTCATTTGAAGTGTAGACGGGGAATACTTAACACTTCGCAAATCATGTTATATCTTACCATGAAACATAGAAGTGAGATGCGATATCGCGTTTTAAGAAGCATTAGAACTCTATTGCTACGATACCTAGACATTTGCAGACGCTATTTCCTACCAAGGAAGTGTCGCATTTACATTCATTTGAAGTGTAGACGAGGAATACATAAGACTTCGCAAATCATATTATATCTTACCATGAAACATAGAAATGAGATGCGATATCGCGTTTTAAGAAGCATTAGAACTCTACTGCTACGATAGGCAGACATCTGCAAACGCTATTTACTTGCAAGGAAGTGTTGCATTTACATTCATTTGAAGTGTAGACGAGGAATACATCACACTTCGCAAATCATATTATATCTTACCATGAAACATAGAAATGAGATGCGATATCGCGTATTAAGAATCATAAGAACTCCATTGCTACGATACGTAGACATCTGCAAACGCTATTTCCTTGCAAGGAAGTGTCGCATTTACATTCAATTGAATCGTAGACGCGGAATGCATAACACTTCGCAATGAATATTATATCTTATCATGAAACATAGATATGAGATATTATATCTCGTTTTAAGAAGCATTTGAACTCTATTGCTACGATACCTAGACATCTGCAGACGCTATTTCCTAGCAAGGAAGTGTCGCATGTACATTCATTTGAAGTGTAGACGAGGAATACATGACACTTCGCAAATCATATATCTTACCATGAAACATTGAAATGAGATGCGATATTGCGTTTTAAGAAGCATTAGAAATCTATTGCTACGATACGTAGACATCTGCAAACGCTATTTCTTTGCAAGGAAGTATCGCATTTACATTCATTTGAAGTGTTGACGAGGAATACATAACACTTCGCAAATCATATTATATCTTACCATGAAACATAGAAATGAGATGCGATATCGCGTTTTAAGAATCATAAGAACTCTATTGCTACGATACGTAGACATCTGCAAACACTATTTCCTCGCAAGGAAGTGTCGCATTTACATTCATTTGAAGTGTAGACGAGGAATACATAACACTTCGCAAATCATATTATATCTTACCATGAAACATAGAAATGAGATGCGATATCGCGTTTTAAGAAGCATTAGAACTCTACTGCTACGATAGGCAGACATCTGCAAACGCTATTTCCTTGCAAGGAAGTGTCGCATTTACATTCATTTGAAGTGTAGTCGAGGAATACATAAGACTTCGCAAATCATATTATATCTTACCATGAAACATAGGAATGAGATGCGATATCGCGTTTTAAGGATCACAAGAACTCTATTGCTACGATACGTAGACATCTGCAGACGCTATTTCCTAGCAAGGAAGTGTCGCATTTACATTCATTTGAAGTGTAGACGAGGAATACATGACACTTCGCAAATCATATTATATCTTACCATGAAACATAGAAATGAGATGCGATATCGCGTTTTAAGAAGCATTAGAAACCTATTGCTACGATACGTAGACATCTGCAAACGCTATTTCTTTCCAAGGAGGTGTCGCATTTACATTCATTTGAAGTGTAGACGATTAATACATAACACTTCGCAAATCATATTATATCTTGCCAGGAAACATAGAAATGAGATGCGATTTCGCGTATTAAGAATCATAAGAACTCCATTGCTACGATACGTAGATATCTGCAAACGCTATTTCTTTGCAAGGACGTGTCGCATTTACATTCATTTGAAGTGTAGGCGAGGAATACATAATACTTCGCAAATCGTGTTATATCTTACCATGAAACATAGAATTGAGATGCGATATCGCGTTTTAAGAAGCATTAGAACTCCATTGCTACGATACCTAGACATCTGCAGACGCTATTTCCTACCAAGGAAGTGTCGCATTTACTTTCATTTGAAGTGTAGACGAGGAATACATGACACTTCGCAAATCATATTATATCTTACCATGAAACATAGAAATGAGATGCGATATCGCGTTTTAAGAAGCATTAGAAAGCTATTGCAACGATACGTAGACATCTGCAAACGCTATTTCCTAGCGAGGAAGTTTCGCATTCACATTCATTTGAAGTGTAGACGAGGAATACATGACACTTCGCAAATCATATTATATCTTACCATGAAACATAGAAATGAGATGCGATATTGCGTTTTAAGAAGGATTAGAAATCTATTGCTACGATACCTAGACATCTGCAGACGCTATTTCCTAGCAAGGAAGTGTCGCATTTACATTCATTTGAAGTGTAGACGAGGAATACATGACACTTCGCAAATCATGTTATATCTTACCGTGAAACATAGAAATGAGATGCGATATCGCGTTCTAAGAAGCATTAGAACTCTATTGCTACGATACCTAGACATCTGCAAACGCTATTTCCTAGCAAGGAAGTGTCGCATTTACATTCATTTGAAGTGTAGAAGAGGAATACATAACACTTCGCAAATCATATTATATCTTACCATGAAACATAGATATGAGGTGCGATATCACGTTTTAAGAAGCATTAGAGCTCCATTGCTACGATACGTAGACATCTGCAAACGCTATTTCCTTGCAAGGAAGTGTCGCATTTACATTCAATTGAATCGTAGACACGGAATGCATAACACTTCGCAATGAATATTATATCTTATCATGAAACATAGATATGAGATATTATATCTCGTTTTAAGAAGCATTTGAACTCTATTGCTACGATACCTAGACATCTGCAGACGCTATTTCCTAGCATGGAAGTGTCGCATTTACATTCATTTGAAGTGTAGACGAGGAATACATGACACTTCGCAAATCATATTATATCTTACCATGAAACATAGAAATGAGATGCGATATTGCGTTTTAAGAAGGATTAGAAATCTATTGCTACGATACCTAGACATCTGCAGACGCTATTTCCTAGCAAGGAAGTGTCGCATTTACATTCATTTGAAGTGTAGACGAGGAATACATAACACTTCGCAAATCATATTATATCTTACCATGAAACATAGAAATGAGATGCGATATCGCGTTTTAAGAAGCATTAGAACTCTACTGCTACGATAGGCAGACATCTGCAAACGCTATTTCCTTGCAAGGAAGTGTCGCATTTACATTCATTTGAAGTGTAGTCGAGGAATACATAAGACTTCGCAAATCATATTATATCTTACCATGAAACATAGAAATGAGATGCGATATCGCGTTTTAAGGATCACAAGAACTCTATTGCTACGATACGTAGACATCTGCAGACGCTATTTCCTAGCAAGGAAGTGTCGCATTTACATTCATTTGAAGTGTAGACGAGGAATACATGACACTTCGCAAATCATATTATATCTTACCATGAAACATAGAAATGAGATGCGATATCGCGTTTTAAGAAGCATTAGAAACCTATTGCTACGATACGTAGACATCTGCAAACGCTATTTCTTTCCAAGGAGGTGTCGCATTTACATTCATTTGAAGTGTAGACGATTAATACATAACACTTCGCAAATCATATTATATCTTACCAGGAAACATAGAAATGAGATGCGATTTCGCGTATTAAGAATCATAAGAACTCCATTGCTACGATACGTAGATATCTGCAAACGCTATTTCTTTGCAAGGACGTGTCGCATTTACATTCATTTGAAGTGTAGGCGAGGAATACATAACACTTCGCAAATCGTGTTATATCTTACCATGAAACATAGAATTGAGATGCGATATCGCGTTTTAAGAAGCATTAGAACTCCATTGCTACGATACCTAGACATCTGCAGACGCTATTTCCTACCAAGGAAGTGTCGCATTTACTTTCATTTGAAGTGTAGACGAGGAATACATGACACTTCGCAAATCATATTATATCTTACCATGAAACATAGAAATGAGATGCGATATCGCGTTTTAAGAAGCATTAGAAAGCTTTTGCAACGATACGTAGACATCTGCAAACGCTATTTCCTAGCGAGGAAGTATCGCATTCACATTCATTTGAAGTGTAGACGAGGAATACATGACACTTCGCAAATCATATCATATCTTACTACGAAACACAGAAATGAGATGCGATATCGCGTTTTAAGAAGCATTAGAACTCTATTGCTACGATACCTAGACATCTGCAGACGCTATTTCCTAGCAAGGAAGTGTCGCATTTACATTCATTTGAATCATAGACGAGGAATGCATGACACTTCGCAATGAATATTATATCTTATCATGAAACATAGATATGAGATGCAATATCTCGTTTTAAGAAGCATTTGAACTCTATTTCTTCGATACGTAGACATCAGCAAACGATATTTCCTTGCAAGGAAGTGTCGCACTTACATTCATTTGAAGTGTAGAGGAGGAATACATAACACTTCGCAATCATATTACATCTTACCATGAAACATAGAAATGAGATGCGATATCGCGTTCTAAGAAGCATTAGAAAGCTATTGCTACGATACGTAGACATCTGCAAACGCTAATTTCTAGCGAGGAAATATCGCAGTCACATTCATTTGAAGTGTAGACGAGGAATACATGACACTTCGCAAATCATATTATATCTTACCATGAAACATAGAAATGAGATGCGATATCGCGTTTTAAGAAGCATTAGAAAGCTATTGCAACGATACGTAGACATCTGCAAACGCTATTTCCTAGCGAGGAAGTATCGCATTTACATTCATTTGAAGTGTAGACGAAGAATACATGACACTTCGCAAATCATATTATATCTTACCATGAAACATAGAAATGAGATGCGATATCGCGTTTTAAGATGCATTGGAATCCTATTGCTACGATAGGTAGACACCTGCAAACGCTATTTCCTTGCAAGGAAGTGTCGCATTTACGTTCATTTGAAGTGTAGACGAGGAATACATAACACTTCGCAAATCATATTATATCTTACCATGAAACATAGAAATGAGATGCGATATCGCGTTTTAAGAAGCATTAGAACTCTATTGCTACGATACCTAGACATCTGCAAACGCTATTTCCTTGCAAGGAAGTGTCGCATTTACATTCATTTGAATCATAGACGAGGAATGCATAACACTTCGCAATGAATATTATATCTTACCATGAAACATAGAAATGAGATGCGATATCGCGTTTTAAGAATCATAAGAACTCTATTGCTACGATACGTAGACATCTGCAAACGCACTTTCCTTGCAAGGAAGTGTCGCATTAACATTCATATGATGCGTAGACGAGGAATACATAACACTTCGCAAATCATATTATATCTTAGCATGAAACATAGAAATGAGATGCGATATCGCGTTTTAAGAATCATAAGAACCCTATTGCTACGATACGTAGACATCTGCAGACGCCATTTCCTTGCAAGGAAGTGTCGCATTTACATTCATTTGAAGTGTAGACGAGGAATACATAACACTTCGCAAATCATATAATATCTTACCATGAAACATAGAAATGAGATGCGATATCGCGTTTTAAGAAGCATTAGAACTCTATTGCTACGATAGGCAGACATCAGCAGACGCTATTTCCTTGCAAGGAAGTGTTGCATTTACATTCATTTGGTTTTGGTTTCATGGTAAGGTATAATATGATTTGCGAAGTGTTATGTATTCCTCGTCTACACCTCATATGAATGTTAATGCGACACTTCCTTGCAAGGAAAGTGCGTTTGCAGATGTCTACGTATCGTAGCAATGGAGTTCTTATGATTCTTAAAACGCGATATCGCATCTCATTTCTATGTTTCATGGTAAGATGTAATATGATTTGCGAAGTGTTATGTATTCCTCGTCTACACTTCAAATGAATGTAAATGCGACACTTCCTTGCAAAGAAATAGCGTTTGCAGATGTCTACGTATCGTAGCAATAGATTTCTAATGCTTCTTAAAACGCGATATCGCATCTCATTTCTATGTTTCATGGTAAGATATAATATGATTTGCGAAGTGTCATGTATTCCTCGTCTACACTTCAAATGAATGTAAATGCGACACTTCCTTGCTAGGAAATAGCGTCTGCAGATGTCTAGGTATCGTAGCAATAGAGTTCAAATGCTTCTTAAAACGAGATATAGTATCTCATATCTATGTTTCATGATAAGATATAATATTCATTGCGAAGTGTTATGCATTCCGCGTCTACGATTCAATTGAATGTAAATGCGACACTTCCTTTCAAGAAAATAGCGTTTGCAGATGTCTACGTATCGTAGCATTGGAGTTCTTATGATTCTTAAAACGCGATATCGCATCTCATTTCTATGTTTCATGGTAAGATATAATATGATTTGCGAAGTGTTACGTATTCCTCGTCTACACTTCAAATGAATGTAAATGCGACACTTCCTTGCAAGGAAATAGCGTTTGCAGATGGCTACGTATCGAAGCAATAGAGTTCAAATGCTTCTTAAAACAGGATATTGCATCTCATATCTATGTTTCATGATAAGATATAATATTCATTGCGAAGTGTTATGCATTCCTCGTCTGAAGAAATGAGATGCGATATCGCGTTTTAAGGATCATAAGAACCCTATTGCTACGATACGTAGACATCTGCAGACGCTATTTCCTTGCAAGGAAGTGTCGCATTTACATTCATTTGAAGTGTAGACGAGGAATACATAACACTTCGCAAATCATATAATATCTTACCATGAAACATAGAAATGAGATGCGATATCGCGTTTTATGAAGCATTAGAACTCTATTGCTACGATACCTAGACATCTGCAGACGCTATTTCCTAGCAAGGAAGTGTCGCATTTACGTTCATTTGAATCGTAGACGTAGAATGCATAACACTTCGCAATGAATAATATATCTTATCATGAAACATAGAAATGAGATGCGATATTGCGTTTTGAGAAGCATTAGAACTCTATCGCTACGATACCTAGACATCTGCAGACGCTATTTCCTAGCTAGGAAGTGTCGCATTTACATTCATTTGAAGTGTAGACGAGGAATACATGACACTTCGCAAATCATATTATATCTTACAGTGAAACATCGAAATGAGATGCGATATCGCGTTTTAAGAAGCATTAGAAATCTATTGCTACGATACCTAGACATCTGCAGACGCTATTACCTAGCAAGGAAGTGTCGCATTTACATTCATTTGAAGTGTAGATGAGGAATACATGACACTTCGCAAATCATATTATATCTTACCATGAAACATAGAAATGAGATGCGATATCGCCTTTTAAGAATCATAAGAACTCTATTGTTATGATACGTAGACATCTGCAAACGCTATTTCCTTGCAAGGAAGTGTCGCATTTACGTTCATTTGAATCGCAGACGAGGAATGCATAACACTTCGCAATGAATATTATATCTTATCATGAAACATAGATATGAGATGCAATATCTCATTTTAAGAAGCATTTGAACTCTATTGCTACGATACGTAGGCATCTGTAAAAGCTATTTCCTTGCAAGGAAGTGTCGCATTTACATTCATTTGAAGTGTAGACGAGGAATACATAACACTTCGCAAATCATATTATATCTTATCACGAAACATAGATATGAAATGCAATATCTCGTTTTAAGAAGCATTTGAACTCTATTGCTACGATACCTAGAATTCTGCAGACGCTATTTCCTAGCAAGGAAGTGTCGAATTTACGTTCATTTGAAGTGTAGACGAGGAATACATGACACTTCGCAAATCATATTATATCTTACTATAAAACACAGAAATGAGATGCGATATCGCGTTTTAAGAAGCATTAGAACTCAATTGCTACGATACCTAGACATCTGCAAACGCTATTTCCTTGCAAGGAAGTGTCGCATTTACATTCATTTGAAGTGTAGAGGAGGAATACATAACACTTCGCGAATCATATTACATCTTAACATGAAACATAGAAATGAGATGCGATATCGCGTTTTAGGAAGCATTAGAACTCTACTGCTACGATACCTAGACATCTGTAGACGCTATTTCCTACCAAGGAAGTGTCGCATTTACATTCATTTGAAGTGTAGGCGAGGAATACATAACATTTCGCAAATCATATTATATCTTACCATGAAACATAGAAATGAGATGCGATATCGCGTTTTAAGAAGCATTAGAACACTATTGCTACGATACCTAGTCATCTGCAGACGCTAATTCCTAGCAAGGAAGTGTCGCTTTTACATTCATTTGAAGTGTAGACGAGGAATACATGACACTTCGCAAATCATATTATATCTTACCATGAAACATAGATATGAGATGCGATATCGCGTCTTAAGAAGCATTAGAACTCTATTGTTACGAAACGTAGACATCTGCAAACGCTATTTCCTTGCAAGGAAGTGTCGCATTTACGTTCATTTGAATCGCAGACGAGGAATGCATAACACTTCGCAATGAATATTATATCTTATCATGAAACATAGATATGAGATGCAATATCTCGTTTTAAGAAGCATTTGAACTCTATTGCTTCGATACGTAGGCATCTGCAAACGCTATTTCCTTGCAAGGAAGTGTCGCAATTACATTCATTTGAAGTGTAGACGAGGAATACATAACACTAAGCAAATCATATTATATCTTACCATGAAACATAGAAATGAGATGCGATATCGCGTTTTAAGAATCATAAGAACTCCATTGCTACGATACGTAGACATCTGCAAACGCTATTTCTTGCAAGGAAGTGTCGCATTTACATTCATTTGAAGTTTAGACGTGGAATACATAACACTTCGCAAATCATGTAATATCTTACTATGAAACATAGAAATGAGATGCGATATCGCGTTTTAAGAAGAATTAGAAATCTATTGCTACGATACCTAGACATCTGCAGACGCTATTTCCTAGCAAGGAAGTGTCGCATTTACAGTCATTTGAAGTGTAGACGAGGAATACATGACACTTCGCAAATCATATTATATCTTACCATTAAACATAGAAATGAGATGCGACATCGCGTCTTAAGAAGTATTAGAACACTATTGCTACGATACCTAGACATCTGCAGACGCTATTTCCTAGCAAGGAAGTCTCGCATTTACATTCATTTGGAGCGTAGAGGAAGAATACGTGACACTTCGCAAATCATATTATATCTTACCATGAAACATAGAAATGAGATGCGATATCGCATTTTAAGAAGCATTAGAACACTATTGCTCCGATACGTAGACATCTGCAAACGCTATTTCCTTGCAAGGAAGTGTCACATTTACATTCATTTGAAGTGTAGGCGACGAATACATAACACTTCGCAAATCATATTACATCTTACCATGAAACGTAGAAATGAGATGTGATATCGCGTTTTAAGAAGCATTAGAACTTTATTGCTACGATACCTAGACATCTGCAGACGCTATTTCCTAACAAGGAGGTGTCGCATTTACATTCATTTGAAGTGTAGACGAGGAATACATGACACTTCGCAAATCATATTATATCTTACCATGAAACATAGAAATGAGATGCGATATCGCGTTTTAAGAAGCATTAGAAGGCTATTGCTACGATACGTAGACATCTGCAAACGCAATTTCCTAGCGAGGAAGTATCGCATTCACATTCATTTGGAGTGTGGACGAGGAATGCATAACACTTCGCAATGAATATTATATCTTATCATGAAACATAGATATGAGATGCAATATCTCGTTTTAAGAAGCATTAGAACACTATTGCTACGATACCTAGTCATCTGCAGACGCTATTTCCTAGCAAGGAAGTGTCGCATTTACATTCATTTGAAGTGTAGACGAGGAATACATGACACTTCGCAAATCATATTATATCTTACCATGAAACATAGAAATGAGATGCGATATTGCCTTTTAAGAATCATAAGAACTCTATTGTTACGATACGTAGACATCTGCAAACGCTAATTCCTTGCAAGGAAGTGCCGCATTTACGTTCATTTGAATCGCAGACGAGGAATGCATAACACTTCGCAATGAATATTATATCTTATCATGAAACATAGATATGAGATGCAATATCTCGTTTTAGGAAGCATTTGAACTCTATTGGTTCGATACGTAGGCATCTGCAAACGCTATTTCCTTGCAAGGAAGTGTCACATTTACATTCATTTGAAGTGTAGGCGACGAATACATAACACTTCGCAAATCATATTACATCTTACCATGAAACGTAGAAATGAGATGCGATATCGCGTTTTAAGAAGCATTAGAACTTTATTGCTACGATACCTAGACATCTGCAGACGCTACTTCCTAACAAGGAGTTGTCGCATTTACATTCATTTGAAGTGTAGACGAGGAATACATGACACTTCGCAAATCATATTATATCTTACCATGAAACATAGAAATGAGATGCGATATCGCGTTTTAAGAAGCATTAGAACTCTATTGCTACGATAGGCAGACATCTGAAAACGCTATTTCCTTGCAAGGAAGTGTCGCATTTACATTCATTTGAAGTGTAGACGAGGAATACTTAACACTTCGCAAATCATATTATATCTTACCATGAAACATGGAAATGAGATGCGATATCGCGTTTTAAGAAGCAGTAGAACTCTATTGCTACGATAGGCAGACATCAGCAGACGCTATTTCCTTGCAAGGAAGTGTTGCATTTACATTCATTTGGTTTTGGTTTCATGGTAAGATATAATATGATTTGCGAAGTGTCATGTATTCCTCGTCTACACTTCAAATGAATGTAAATGCGACACTTCCTTGCTAGGAAATAGCGTCTGCAGATGTCTAGGTATCGTAGCAATAGAGTTCAAATGCTTCTTAAAACGAGATATAGCATCTCATATCTACGTTTCATGATAAGATATAATATTCATTGCGAAGTGTTATGCATTCCTAGTATACGATTCAAATGAATGTAATTGCGACACTTTCTTGTAAGGAAATAGCGTTTGCAGATGTCTACGTATCGTAGCAATAGAGTTCTTGTGATTCTTAAAAGGCGATATCGCTTCTCATTTCTATGTTTCATGGTAAGATATAATATGATTTGCGAAGTCTTATGTATTCCTCGTCTATACATCAAATGAATGTAAATGCGACACTTCCTTGGTAGGAAATAGCGTCTGCAGATGTCTAGGTATCGTAGCAATAGAGTTCTAATGCTTCTTAAAACGCGATATCGCATCTCACTTCTATGTTTCATGGTAAGATATAACATGATTTGCGAAGTGTTATGTATTCCTCGTCTACACTTCAAATGAATGTAAATGCGACACTTCCTTGCTAGGAAATAGCGTCTGCAGATGTCTAGGTATCGTAGCAATAGATTTCTAATGCTTCTTAAAACGCAATATCGCATCTCATTTCTATGTTTCATGGTAAGATATAATATGATTTGCGAAGTGTCATGTATTCCTCGTCTACACTTCAAATGAATGTAAATGCGACACTTCCTTGCTAGGAAATAGCGTCTGCAGATGTCTAGGTATCGTAGCAATAGAGTTCAAATGCTTCTTAAAACGAGATATAGTATCTCATATCTATGTTTCATGATAAGATATAATATTCATTGCGAAGTGTTATGCATTCCGCGTCTACGATTCAAATGAATGTAAATGCGACACTTCCTTGCAAGGAAATAGCGTTTGCAGATGTCTACGTATCGTAGCATTGGAGTTCTTATGATTCTTAAAACGCGATATCGCATCTCATTTCTATGTTTCATGGTAAGATATAATATGATTTGCGAAGTGTTACGTATTCCTCGTCTACACTTCAAATGAATGTAAATGCGACACTTCCTTGCAAGGAAATAGCGTTTGCAGATGCCTACGTATCGAAGCAATAGAGTTCAAATGCTTCTTAAAACAGGATATTGCATCTCATATCTATGTTTCATGATAAGATATAATATTCATTGCGATGTGTTATGCATTCCTCGTCTGAAGAAATGAGATGCGATATCGCGTTTTAAGAATCATAAGAACCCTATTGCTACGATACGTAGACATCTGCAGACGCTATTTCCTTGCAAGGAAGTGTCGCATTTACATTCATTTGAAGTGTAGACGAGGAATACATAACACTAAGCAAATCATATTATATCTTACCATGAAACATAGAAATGAGATGCGATATCGCGTTTTAAGAATCATAAGAACTCCATTGCTACGATACGTAGACATCTGCAAACGCTATTTCCATGCAAGGAAGTGTCGCATTTACATTCATGTGAAGCGTAGACGAGGAGTACATAACACTTCGCAAATAATATTATATCTTACCATGAAACATAGAAATGAAACGCGATATCGCGTTTTAAGAAGCATTAGAACTCTATTGCTACGATAGCTAGACATCTGCAAACGCTATTTCCTTGCAAGGAAGTGTCGCATTTACATTCATTTGAAGTGTAGGCGAGGAATACATGACACTTCGCAAATCATATTATATCTTACAGTGAAACATCGTAATGAGATGCGATATCGCGTTTTAAGAAGCATTAGAAATCTATTGCTACGATACCTAGACATCTGCAGACGCTATTTCCTACCAAGGAAGTGTCGCATTTACATTCATTTGAAGTGTAGACGAGGAATACATAACACTTCGCAAATCATATTATATCTTACCATGAAACATAGAAATGAGATGCGATATCGCGTTTTAAGAAGAATTAGAACACTATTGCTACGATACCTAGTCATCTGCAGACGCTAATTCCTAGCAAGGAAGTGTCGCTTTTACATTCGTTTGAAGTGTAGACGAGGAATACATGGCACTTCGCAAATCATATTATATCGTACCATGAAACATAGAAATGAGATGCGATATCGCGTTTTAAGAAGTATTAGTAAGTTATTGCAACGATACCTAGACATCTGCAAACGCTATTTCCTAGCGAGGAAGTATCGCATTCACATTCATTTGAAGTGTAGACGAGGAATACACAACACTTCGCAAATCATGTTATATCTTACCATGAAACATAGATATGAGATGCGATATCGCGTTTTAGGATGCATTAGAACTCTACTGCTACGATACCTAGACATCTGCAGACGCTATTTCCTAACAAGGAGGTGTCGCATTTACATTCATTCGAAGTGTAGACGAGGAATACATGACACTTCGCAAATCATATTATATCTTACCATGAAACATAGAAATGAGATGCGATATCGCGTTTTAAGAAGCATTAGAAGGCTATTGCTGCGATACGTAGACATCTGCAAACGCAATTTCCTAGCGAGGAAGTATCGCATTCACATTCATTTGAAGTGTGGACGAGGAATGCATAACACTTCGCAATGTATATTATATCTTATCATGAAACATAGATATGAGATGCAATATCTCGTTTTAAGAAGCATTTGAACTCTATTTCTTCGATACGTAGACATCTGCAGACGCTATTTCCTACCAAGGAAGTGTCGCATTTACATTCATTTGAAGTGTAGACGAGGAATACATAACACTTCGCAAATCATATTATATCTTACCATGAAACATTGGAAATGAGATGCGATATCGCGTTTTAAGAAGCATTAGAACTCTATTGCTACGATAGGTAGACATCTGCCAACGCTATTTCCTTGCAAGGAAGTGTCGCATTTACATTCATTTGAAGTGTAGACGAGGAATACATGACACTTCGCAAATGATATTATATCTTACAGTGAAACATCGAAATGAGATGCGATATCGCGTTTTAAGAAGCATTAGAAATCTATTGCTACGATACGTAGACATCTGCAAACGCTATTTCTTTGCAAGGAAGTATTGCATTTACATTCATTTGAAGTGTAGACGAGGAATACATGACACTTCGCAAATCATATTATATCTTACAGTGAAACATCGAAATGAGATGCGATATCGCGTTTTAAGTAGCATTAGAAATCTATTGCTACGATACGTAGACATCTGCAAACGCTATTTCTTTGCAAGGAAGTGTCGCATTTACATTCATTTGAAGTGTAGACGAGGAATACGTAACACTTCGCGAATCATATTATATCTTACCATGAAACACAGAAATGAGATGCGATATCGCGTTTTAAGAAGCATTAGAACTCCATTGTTACGATACCTAGACATCTGCAGACGCTATTTCCTAGCAAGGAAGTGTCGCATTTACATTCATTTGAAGTGTAGACGAGGAATACATGACACTTCGCAAATCATATTATATCTTACCATGAAACATAGAAATGAGATGCGATCTCGCGTTTTAAGAAGCATTATAAAGCTATTGCTACGATACGTAGACATCTGCAAACGCTATTTCCTAGCGAGGAAGTATCGCATTCACATTCATTTGAAGTGTAGACGAGGAATACATGACACTTCTCAAATCATATTATATCTTACCATGAAACATAGAAATGAGATGCGATATCGCGTTTTAAGAATCATAAGAACACTATTGCTACGATACTTAGACATCTGCAAACGCTATTTCCTTGCAAGGAAGTGTCACATTTACATTCATTTGAATCGTAGACGAGGAATGCATAACACTTCGCAATGAATATTATATCTTATCATGAAACATAGATATGAGATGCAATATCTCGTTTTAAGAAGCATTTGAACTCTATTGCTTCGATACGTAGACATCAGCAAACGCTATTTCCTTGCAAGGAAGTGTCGCATTTACATTCATTTGAAGTGTAGACGAGGAATACATGACACTTCGCAAATCATACTATATCTTACCATGAAACATAGAAATGAGATGCGATCTCGCGTTTTAAGAAGCATTATAAAGCTATTGCTACGATACGTAGACATCTGCAAACGCTATTTCCTAGCGTGGAAGTATCGCATTCACATTCATTTGGAGTGTAGACGAGGAATACATAACACTTCGCAAATCATGTTATATCTTACCATGAAACATAGAAATGAGATGCGATATCGCGTTTTACAAATCATATGAACTCTATTGCTACGATACGTAGACATCTGCAAACGCTATTTCCTAGCGAGGAAGTATCGCATTCACATTCATTTGAAGTCTAGACGAGGAATACATAACACTTCCCAAATCATGTTATATCTTACCATGAAACATAGAAATGAGTTGCGATATCGCGTTTTAAGAATCATATGAACTCTATTGCTACGATACGTAGACATCTGCAAACGCTATTTCCTTGCAAGGAAGTGTCGCATTTACTTTCATTTGAATCGTAGACGAGGAATGCATAACACTTCGCAATGAATATTATATCTTATCATGAAACATAGATATGAGATGCAATATCTCGTTTTAAGAAGCATTAGAACTCTATTGCTACGATACCTAGGCATCTGCGGACACCATTTCCTAGCAAGGAAGTGTCGCATTTACATTCATTTGAAGTGTAGGCGAGGAATACATGACACTTCGCAAATCATATTATATCTTACCATGAAACATAGAAATGGGATGCGATCTCGCGTTTTAAGAAGCATTATAAAGCTATTGCTACGATACGTAGACATCTGCAAACGCTATTTCCTAACGAGGAAGTATCGCATTCACATTCATTTGAAGTGTAGACGAGGAATACATAACACTTCGCAAACCATATTATATCTTACCATGAAACATAGAAATGAGATGCGATATCGCGTTTTAAGAAACATTAGAACCCTATTGCTACGATAGGTAGGCATTTGCAAACGCTATTTCCTTGCAAGGAAGTGTCGCACTTACATTCATTTGAAGTGTAGAGGAGGAATACATAACACTTCGCAAATCATATTACATCTTACCATGAAACATAGAAATAAGATGCGATATCGCGTTTTAAGAAGCATTAGAAAGCTATTGCTACGATACGTAGACATCTGCAAACGCTATTTCCTAGCGAGGAAATATCGCAGTCACATTCATTTGAAGTGTAGAGGAGGAATACATAACACTTCGCAAATCATGTTATATCTTACCATGAAACATAGAAATGAGATGCGATATCGCGTTTTAAGAATCATATGAACTCTATTGCTACGATACATAGACATCTGCAAACGCTATTTCCTTGCAAGGAAGTGTTGCATTTACTTTCATTTGAATCGTAGACGAGGAATGCATAACACTTCGCAATGAATATTATATCTTATCATGAAACATAGATATGATATGCAATATCTCGTTTTAAGAAGCATTAGAACTCTATTCCTACGATACCTAGGCATCTGCGGACGCTATTTCCTAGCAAGGAAGTGTCGCATTTACATTCATTTGAAGTGTAGGCGAGGAATACATGACACTTCGCAAAACATATTACATCTTACCATGAAGCATAGAAATGGGATGCGATCTCGCGTTTTAAGAAGCATTATAAAGCTATTGCTACGATACGTAGACATCTGCAAACGCTATTTCCTAGCGAGGAAATATCGCAGTCACATTCACTTGAAGTGTAGACGAGGAATACATGACACTTCGCAAATCATATTATATCTTACCATGAAACATAGAAATGAGATGCGATATCGCGTTTTAAGAAGCATTAGAGAGCTATTGATACAATACGTAGACATCTGCAAACGCTATTTCCTAGCGGGGAAGTATCGCATTCACATTCATTTGAAGTGTAGACGAGTAATGCATAACACTTCGCAATGAATATTATATCTTATCATGAAACATAGATATGAGATGCAATATCTCGTTTTAAGAAGCATTAGAACTCTATTGCTACGATACCTAGACATCTGCAGACGCTATTTCCTAGCAAGGAAGTGTCGCATTTACATTCATTTGAAGTGTAGACGAGGAATACGTAACACTTCGCAAATCATATTATATCTTACCATGCAACATAGAAATGAGATGCAATATCTCGTTTTAAGAAGCATGTGAACTCTATTGCTTCGATACGTAGACATCTGCAATCGCTATTTCCTTGCAAGGAAGTGTCGCATTTACATTCATTTGAAGTGTAGACGAGGAATACATAACACATCGCAAATCATATTATATCTTACCATGAAACATAGAAATGAGATGCGATACCGCGTTTTAAGAAGCATCAGGGCACTATTGCTACGATAGGTAGACATTTGCAAACGCTATTTCCTGGCAAGGAAGTGTCGCATTTGAAGTGTAGACGAGGAATACATAACACTTCGCAAATCATATTATATCTTACCATGAAACATAGAAGTGAGATGCGATATCGCGTTTTAAGAATCATAAGAACTCTATTGCTACGATACGTAGACAACTGCAAACGCTATTTCCTTGCAAGGAAGTGTCGCATTTACATTCATTTGAGTCGCATACGAGGAATGCATAACACTTCGCAATGAATATTATATCTTATCATGAAACATAGGTATGAGATGCAATATCTCGTTTTAAGAAGCATTTGAACTCTATTGCTTCGATACGTAGACATCTGCAATCGCTATTTCCTAGCGAGGAAGTGTCGCATTCACATTCATTTGAAGTGTAGACGAGGAATACATAACACTTCGCAAATCATATGATATCTTACCATGAAAGATAGAAATGAGATGCGATATCGCGTTTTAAGAATCATAAGAACTCTATTGCTACGATACGTAGACAACTGCAAACGCTATTTCCTTGCAAGGAAGTGTCGCATTTACATTCATTTGAGTCGAATACGAGGAATGCATAACACTTCGCAATCAATATTATATCTTATCATGAAACATAGATATGAGATGCAATATCTCGTTTTAAGAAGCATTTGAACCCTATTGCTTCGATACGTAGACATCTGCAATCGCTATTTCCTTGCAAGGAAGTGTCGCATTTACATTCGTTTGAAGTGTAGACGAGGAATACATGACACTTCGCAAATCATATTATATCTTACCATGAAATATAGAAATGAGATGCGATATCGCGTTTTAAGAAGCATTAGAAAGCTATTGCTACGATACGTAGACATCTGTAAACGCTATTTCCTAGCGAGGAAATATCGCAGTCACATTCATTTGAAGTGTAGACGAGGAATACATGACACTTCGCAAATCATATTATATCTTACCATGAAACATAGAAATGGGATGCGGTATAGCGTTTTAAGAAGCATTACATATCTATTGCTACGATACGTAGACATCTGAAAACGCTATTTCTTTGCAAGGAAGTGTCGCAATTACATTCATTTGAAGTGTAGACGAGGAATACATAACACTTCGCACATCATATTATATCTTACCATGAAACATGGAAATGAGATGCGATATCGCGTTTAAAGAAGCATTAGAACTCTCTTGCTACGATAGGTAAACATCTGCAAACGCTATTTCCTTGCAATGAAGTGTTGCATTTACATTCATTTGAAGTGTAGACGAGGAATACATGACACTTCGCAAATCATATTATATCTTACCATAAAACATAGAAATGAGATGCGATATCGCTTTTTAAGAAGCATTAGAAATCTATAGCTACGATATGTAGACATCTGCAAACGCTATTTCTTTGCAAGGAAGTGTCGCATTTACATTCATTTGAAGTGTAGACGAGGAATACATAACACTTCGCTTATCATATTATATCTTACCATGAAACATAGAAATGAGATGCGATATCGCGTTTTAAGAATCATATGAACTCTATTGCTACGATACATAGACATCTGCAAACGCTATTTCCTTGCAAGGAAGTGTTGCATTTACTTTCATTTGAATCGTAGACGAGGAATGCATAACACTTCGCAATGAATATTATATCTTATCATGAAACATAGATATGATATGCAATATCTCGTTTTAAGAAGCATTAGAACTCTATTCCTACGATACCTAGGCATCTGCGGACGCTATTTCCTAGCAAGGTAGTGTCGCATTTACATTCATTTGAAGTGTAGGCGAGGAATACATAACACTTCGCAAATCATATTATATCTTACCATGAAACATAGAAATGAGATGCGATATCGCGTTTTAAGAAGCGTTAGAAAGCTATTGCTACGTTACGTAGACATCTGCAAACGCTATTTCCTAGCGAGGAAATATCGCAGTCACATTCACTTGAAGTGTAGACGAGGAATACATGACACTTCGCAAATCATATTATATCTTACCATGAAACATAGAAATGAGATGCGATATCGCGTTTTAAGAAGCATTAGAGAGCTATTGATACAATACGTAGACATCTGCAAACGCTATTTCCTAGCGAGGAAGTATCGCATTCACATTCATTTGAAGTGTAGACGAGGAATGCATAACACATCGCAAATCATATTATATCTTAC